>NW_027286181.1:40869718-41014718 GCF_022747635.1 Hetaerina americana
ACCTTAGTAAAAAATATAAACTCATTTACTTTAGTTACATTTAGATTATATAAGGTTTTTAATTTTATAAATTTAACCATAAGCCAAATTACAGATATAATTTAATCAAAAACCAACATCAAATCAAGAATGAAGGAAGGGTCAAACCTTCGAATTTAGATTTAACACATTACTTAATCGGCGTTGGGAAAATTAAAGGTAGTTTTATTAATTTTTCAATCAACTTGATCTTAAAATATGCCATGTCTTTGAATAATAAAGTTTCATTCGAATGAATGGATGACATTGACTTGGGACTATAGGGGATTATAGTGTTATTACGGTGGGATAACCTTGAGGAGACGAGTATAATTCCACGAGGCCCGAATATTCCCCATTCGCGAAATTTTTGGGCGTAAGCTTTTTATCGCTAGGGCTCTTAATTTCTTCTTCGCCAGTAACTCCATACCCCGTCACCACGTAGAGCTGAGTTTCCCTGTATTTTCCCAAATCCCACCTTTTTGCAAACACCAATCTGCGGAACTATTAACCTCCTCCCCTTTCCCAAAACTCACCCCCTATCTAAAAAGAATCAATTCAAATACCCTTTAAAGGCATTTTCCTCTGCTCAATTTCCCGTCTTCCCCTTCTATCTCACACCATTCCCTCCTTATTTTCAACTTCTCATTCTCTTAAGTACACCCCGCGTCTCTTTTAAAGGGGTGGGTGAATGAAGTGGGTTTTGTACTCCTCGATCTTCTCTCTACAACCCCTTAGCTCATGTTGGATAGAGTGGGCGAAGACTTCCGCGTTCGTGTGGGTGGTTTGAGTTTCGCCTTCTCTTATTTTGCAGAAGCCCTCCGTCCTACAAGCAATGGAGAAGTGGGATGAATGCTAATCAGTTGTGCGGGCCAAGAGGGACCACGGGGATGGGTAAGGCGGTCTTTCGGACGGCTCCCCTTCTTTTCCTCCCTCCTCTCCTCCCATGCTGCTTCTGCATCCCACCCCACTCCCTTTCCCCTGCCCCCCGCCGATTACGCCGCTCTCTTCGCATACTTCCCATCCTCTCCTCTGCGCCACACCCCCTCCTTACTCACTCTCCAAACATTCTCGCCCCACACCAGAGAGGGCCGCGGGCCGGGGGATTGGGAAGCTGTAGGGTTGAAGAAGAGACGAAGCAGAAGAAGGCTACGGGTGGGTCTGAATAAAAGAAGTGGGAGTGAGCCGGGATGAGAGAAGGGCAGGGAGAGGGGGAGATGGGAAAATGGCCGCGGTTGCTGCTGAAGAGTTATTATCGTACGAGGAAGAACTTAGAAGAAGAAAATGATAAGGGGGAGTCGAGAAAGTATAACTGAGGGGTATATGCGGAGAAATTGAAGAAAGAAATGGATGGACGGAGAGTTTTCATTTAATCTTTGCCCAAAATATGGAGTGTTTTATCATTTCAGGAATTTTCTGGGCGCATAATGCAATGGTGGGAATGTTTGTTCATCCCGAAGTTATCGTAGAGGACTCCGTTTTATTTCTTATTTAATCGTGAATGCCTTGTACCCTGTCGATTTCAAACATGGTGCCTCTTCGAGTGTATTTTTACACATTTTATTGCTTTTGTACTGAATCAAAATAAATAGGACTCAGTATTTTTACCGCTTTTTCCCCTTGTAAACTAAGTTTTAAAAGTCCAGACAAATAATATTCAGCGTGGTGACGACTAAGATAATGTAAATATAACAGATTGCACAGATTTTTAACTGCATTATCTCTGTACCACCGTCGGGAAATTGGAAAGTGTGTAACACATAAGGAAAAGGAAAATGCAACCTTATAGCAAAGCACTAAATCTACCATTGACAAATATAATACTCCATAATACTGATGGTGAATGGAAGGTTTAAGATAGAAATATATGGGAGAAGGCTGGTTTAACGAGTTGGTGGGGTGAAAGAAAAGACATTCTGGACAAAATAAAGGGTTGTAGCAATTATGCGGAGTTAAAGAAGAGGACTTTGTACTATCCATTAGTAATGTACCGTAGTCAATTTTTTACCATTCCCTATTGCTCATTAAGGTTCCTGTAATTACATTTTGTCTTCACTTCCTCTATGCCTATGCATAATATACATATCCCCCTCAATAATTGTCCTGGAATAGTTTCATCCGTAATAGTTTTATTTTATATCTTAATATAGGGTTTAAATTAAAAAAAGGCTTGAAATTAATTAATTATGGATTATTGCATAAAATTTGAGTTAATTAAATCTATGGAAAAATATTTCTCTAGATTATTTACCATTGAGGAGATATTAACACAGTTGATTATATCATATAAATAAAAAAAGAATTTTCGCTGTAAAGGTTCTAATTCCCTTTTGAGTGTTTTAATCTTCTTGAAGAGCGCACCGATTTTCCATTTTCTCGCACTGCGTCTTCCACCACGCTTCTTTTGTTCGATTTTTCACCCTTTGTGCTTTCTTCTGCCTAACTCTTTTTATATTCTTCCATTTCCTTTTTTCATCTATCTTTCTAATCATATCATCCGTGATCCATGGTTTCCTTGTCCTATTCCTATCAACAGTTCCAATAGTTCCCTTTTTTGATACATCCCCATTTTCTTTCGTTAGTACTCTGCTCTTTCCCCTCACTCATGTTTTACTCAACAGCCCGCTGATACCCCTTCCTTGTAAATCCAGGAAAACCTTCTATATTCTATTCCTAATCCTCTTTGAATCGGACGCTACAATTTATGACTGCTAAATTGTGATCAAAGTCCGCATCATCTCCTGGGTAACTGTGTGAATTGAACACTCTGTTCCTAAATCTGTTCCTAACCATTGTATAATCTAACTGGAATCTTTCTGAGTCACCAGACATTTTCCATGTATACCTACGCCTTTTATGGTGTCTAAACCAAGTATTGGTGATGATTCCTGTTCCTATAGAACTCAACTACTTTCTCCACGCGGTCATTCCTCGTACCTAAACTAGAATCCCCAATGCAACAATTTCAGAGTGTAAAAATCATTCGCCTTGACTGGGACTCGAACCCAAATCCCTCAATATCCGGTCGAGTGCTTTAGCCACTTAAGCTACCGAGGCATCCTCTTAAACTCTGAAATTTTGGGGCTTTTAAAGGAACAAGATGTTGTGACGAAATACCGTACATACAATGTCACATGCATTCGTAGTCGTGCGCGAGGCGCCACTGTCCACTAGGTTAAAGCCTCGCCTCGCGCACGACTACGAATGCATGTGACATTGTATGTACGGTATTTCGTCACAACATCTTGTTCCTTTAAAAGCCCCAAAATTTCAGAGTTTAAGAGGATGCCTCGGTAGCTTAAGTGGCTAAAGCACTCGACCGGATATTGAGGGATTTGGGTTCGAGTCCCAGTCAAGGCGAATGATTTTTACACTCTGAAATTGTTGCATTGAAATGCACATTAGCGGATGACTCCGTTAAAAGTTACTATTGCGGCATCTCCCGCAGTTTCTTTGGAATTTGTCATAGAATCCCCAATATCATTGTAATCCCTTCCTTCGCCTACCGTCGCATCCCCATCCCCCATCACTCTGAAATGCTTTCTTGCAGTATCACACTCTGTTATATCCTCTAATCGATCGTATAGCCTATCGACTTTTTCCTTCATATGATTGCTTGGTGGCATGACAGTATAACACTTAGCATTTTATTTGAAACAAATTTGTGAAGATCAGCATTTTCTTTGATTATTTTTTTTCTACTAGATGTGATTCATAATATTTGTCCTTTATGAGTCAAAAACATATACTGCAGCAGAAGGAAATTTTACACTGAGAAACAAAGCTTTCGAAATTGTTATTATTTGTGATGAAACAATCTAATCAATAAATTAACTGCACAAGCGTTTTGCCTCCATTCCTTATCATCATATCCACTTCTAGAGTTAATCATAAAGTTGCTGCTTTCCTTAAAGAAAATTATGCGTTTAGTCAACAGAAATTGTGCAAATGCAGTCTTAATTTCCAAAAATCATAAATAAAAAAATCCAGGTCGATTGTTAAAATAGATTTCATCCAAACTTAATTTCCTCTTAAGGTTTTTCCGATTTACTGACACATTATACGCATTTTCACAGCGGAAATAATTTTTTGGCCTGACTACGTAAAGAGGGAGACTTTGCAAGTACTGGTCACAAATATTGAACGTTTCTTTCTCTACTAGCATGAAGATCAATAAGATATTTAATCAGAAGAGATTATGCTTTACAGTGAATTATGGTATTTTGAATTACCCTCTAAGTTTTATGTACCGTTGAGAGTAAACAGGCATTTTAATTTGCTCTCATGTGTGCATATGCAACCTGTTTCATTCCCAGAAATATTAATTGTCTTTTTTTCATTTCACCAAAAATCATCAACAATAAATAAAAAAATATTAACAAATGCATAGAGACGCTGGAGGCTCTTTTAACATGACAATATTAACAAATTGTCTGTAAGCAGAGATAATTTGAAATTTAAATATTTGAAATAATTTCAATGTAGTATATCATTTTCAAGTTGAAAATTAAATACTTGAAAATAATATATTTTTTCGAAACTAGTCGGCAATAAATCTTCATTCAGTGGAAAATTGCAAGAGTTTTCATCTCTGTTATAATAAAAACAGTTTCACCACATTAAACATGAATATGCAATTTATATGAAAGTTATACTATTGAAACAATGAAAAAGGTCACTTACACAGAAATAATCGTGCCTTCATGCATGTAATAATATCCCTGAGCCATAATGGTTTCGGAAAAAATCAGAAAACTATTATAACTTAGGCTATAAGTAAGTGAAAAACCGGTAACAGAAATCCTCGGAGTTAAAACACAGAATGGCTAAGGCATTGTATTGGTGAAGGATATAGGGAGTGGATGACCCTACATAAAAAAAGAGAGGACGGTTAACCGCGGATGTAAATTTGTGTTTAAGGACGGAGAAATTTGTGGGTAGAGGTCCAGGCGAGTTAGGATGGGGAGGTCTTGGAAGGGTGGAGGTCTTTGGTTTAGAGGACTCGAAACGAAAGGAGAAGGAGACCGGGAAAACCTCAAAGGAACGGAATCCTGGCTTGACGTGGATAGAGAAAAAGTCCAGACAATTTTCTCCACCAAACTGAGCGGAATGAGTTTAAGCAAAGATGAATAAAGAGATGAGATGGAAAGGTTGGGGAGGCAAAAATACGTAGGCAAAAAAAAAGAGAGAGGATGGAAGAGACGAGGGGTGAAAGGGAAAGCAGCATGGTCGGAGGTGGAAGGGATAGTTGAAGGAGACGGTGGAAAGACATTTTGCAGAGTTGGCGGAGCAAGAGAAAAGAGAGCAAAGAACATGATATTGAGGTTTCTGCTTTTGCAAAAAAGAACAAATTCAAATACGGAGATTATTGTAAAATTTTGTAAGAACAAAGCTGGGACATACGCACCAAAAATTTTAATGGGCACTGTTGCGAAAGGGAGAGCATCAAAAGTCAAAATCATGTTTAGACTTTTGTGCTGCATATTTCCAACCTTCTCATTTGAAAATATTAAGCAAGTATTCGTAACATAAAATAAAACTCATCAGCTCCATACATTCACTCATGCCTCCTTTTTATGTGATAGACTATTTATTCCATCTATCTCAAAGCTACGGATTTATAGCGCTAAAAATTTGAAGCTCTATGCGTCTTCAATTAAATTGAAAATTTTCGATTTATTAAGAATCGCTGAAGTAATAATTTATTGCGTTATTTTAAGTATATTAAATTTGACTTATGAATCGATACTACTTTTATTCAATACTTTTTTTCTTTTAGAATTTTCATATCAGAAGTTAGATTTTGAAAATATTAGCATTTAATGATTATTAAATCGAATTTCAATAATTGGCGATTTTGTTGACTGCGCTACTTGTAATACAAAAAGAATTGATCGATCATTAGGTATATCTTATGCTCAACGTTAATCATAGGCACAAGATATGATCTTGTTTTACATATAACCGAAAGGTATCATAGTATTCGTCGATAATACTGATCAGAGCGTGCTACATATGCTTAAGTGTTATTTCATTACTTTGGAAAATTAAAAACTGTAATTTAATAAATATACTTCCTTTTGGAATTCAGTACAAACGTTCAATAAGCAAATCGGAATAATTTTCAGATCTTAAAAATTGCATATATTTTAATTACGTCTTTATTTATAAAAACGCACAAATGACACATGATTATTTCTCTTGAAGCTAATTATTTCAATCCAATTAAATATCGTGTTAACTGCAGACAATATTTTTTGGAGCGAAGAATTTTATGCAAATATCTATAACCGGTGAAACAGAAGCCATTAAAACCTTAAATGTGTACTCAGGCTACTGAGAGAAGAATGATATTCTGATGGAATTATTTTAAGCTATTGAAATTTCTTTCGATAGAACCTTAGCGTAAATGTCGCAACTTGGAGGCTATTGCGTATTCGTAGTCTTCACAATAGAGGCTTAAAGCACGAACCGGAAACAAAATCGGCTTATGATTACGATTGACCTATTTCCTTTTCCATATTATGCGGAAAACTCAGTGAACGTCCAATTAGAGTCAATATGATGACACAAGAGATATAAAAATCCTTTTGAATCTTTAATCATTTTCGACGTCAAATAAACCCCATGTTCTATTGATACCATATTTTCAAAATTGAATTTTCTAATATACCCTGTGAGAATAATTAAGTATAAGCTTCAGAAAATTAATTTACTCCTTTTCTAACACTCTATGGAAAAATGTTCATCTTATCACTATTGCTTTACTGAAAAAGTCATTGTAGCTCCTATTTGTTATTAATTAGTGTCATTAAATCGTATCATTAAGCATGTAATAACATTATTGAATTCATATTTTAATGGAAATGTAAAAGAATATGTATATTATATAGTATTTTTCGTCATTTAGGAATCGAAAGTTTTGGTAAATTCATATATGCATAATACAGAGCAGAATGGAAATTTAAGAAATTATTTTAATATTAGGAATAAAAGTATTAGCATAAAGAAGAGGATTTTTGACTCTCATTAGTACATCCTTCAATATAAGTTAATGAATTGAATGATAAAACACAATTATTAACCCGAAGATTAGTTTTATGGGGAAGGATAGATCTCATCTATTTTCCACTCTAATAGTATGTGAAATTCATAGACCAGGGAGTGGTAGGGGCATTTTCTCTCCCTTTCTTGCCTGCAATTTTACATAATAATCTGGTGCAAGAAAAAAATAGCTTAGATGTCCCTGAGAGTGCACATAGCATAATCAAAACTGATCACTTGCCCTGCAGTCAGCAGTCTAATTCTCTACCTCACTTGCTTGCAATGATATTAACCAAATTATACAACATAAATTGCTCCGAGAAATTCACGCACTAAGTAGTTCATTATGTATATAGGACATTTTCCTTCAAAAAAATGCATATAAAACTTATATTATAGCTGTATGCCATCCATTTCGTGGTGAGCTCTTCTACCAATATCATCCACCCGACCGTAGGTTAAAACGCTACCTTCATTTATATTACAAATATAAATTGTTTACTGTATGGGTTGGAGACTCAACTGTTACCGTTAGATTACCAATAATAACAAAAATATAAATTGTTTCATACGTTGCCATAAGATTTTGTAGCTGCTGATATTCCTAGTTTTGGAATATTATTCCAATGTAGTTAATCATTACTGACTCCGTCCACTTCATCTTTTAAAGCCATTTGCTCTTTCTCGTGCATCCCTTTGGGGATGGACTCTCATCAATTCCTCAACTTGAGCAAGGCAGGACAGCATAACTGATTCATACATATAGGTATATTAGCAGTTATCGTAGTCTAAATTCTTTGATGACACATTCATTTCTCAATCTTGCCTTCCTCATTTTAACCATTAGTTATAATTGAATTACTCATTCCCGTCGATTTTGTGGACATAACGGATTTAACTGCAAACCAAAATATCGCTTCCACTTGATTATGTGCCAAGGATATCAGGGTTGCAAATAAATTTCTGATGCATCAAATGGACAATTATTCTTTGTAATCTCCACATACTGACAACCATATTTCTGAATTTCTCCCCATATTTTGTCCTTTAAACTCCATATTATTCTAATCATACACTCTCCCAAATTGTAAAAAATTATCCACATGTCATGGCTTGAATTCTATTCCTCCCCTTTTGTCAATACAAGTACTCTATTCCCACTGTGGACAATTTCGCAATATGTAATCATTATCAAATATTTTCTTTTGGATAATTTACTCTCCAAGTAAAAACGGCGACGATTGTGGATACCTAGACTCTGCAAAATGTAACTCCTATTTTAAATACTCCAAAAATGTGCATAAATTACAACTGGAGAAAAGAACGCGAGCATATAGATGCATCACGGATTACCAGAAACGGGAGAAATGGATTAGTGCATCGCCTGGGATGTTGCCTTCCTTCTCTCAACAATAAGGCTTGTTTTTATGGAATTTTGTAATTTACCCATCTCCTACTTGTACGCCGTGGGAAAAAATTAAGATAGAGCCATCTACACGTTTTGGACATCTCATTTTATTGTGTTCACCAAGTCCTAGCCGCTTTTCCCTCCAACATTCGTTCTTTATCGGTTAATTATAATTTCACAAGTAGGCAAACTGGAACGTAAAATAGGCCAATAATTAAAACATACTCTTCAAGGTTTTCTTAAATTTAATCATTGAAGCGAAATCAGAACTGCGGTTGTACCAATATACGGTAATAATTATTCATAAACCTTGATAAAGAAACCCATATTTGAACCATATTTAAACAAAAATGCTACACATTTAAGTAAAAACGTCAATCGAAGAAATTTCCAAAGACCATTAAAATTTTCTTGTTAAATCTATTTTTAAAAGAAAAAATGTGCCTACAAAAGTGCCCATTAAGCATTTAACGTTTTACTTGACAAAAAAACAGCGGAGAATCTGTCACTCTTACAAGAAGAAGAGGCAACCAAGTTCACTTTTTCGGAATTTGTATATTTAAGAAATCCCCGTCCCTATATCCTGCGGTTCTTCCGTTTATATCTACTAATAATCCCTCAGAGACTTCTGAGCCTTTATTTTTCCAAAAATATTCCCTCTTATGAAATTACAAGTATCCCAAAAGGATGGAGGAGAGTCCCGTGAAAACGGCGAAGACAGCGAGAAAACCTATGGCAACGATTCATGTGAACGTTAAACCTCGCTTTGCGCAACACCCCTTTCTCGCCCAATAAAAAAAAATCTATGTAGTCACCAAAACTCGACCCGCGGGTCGACTAATCTGCCGCCTCTACAGGCTTTTAACTTCAGGATTTTAATCCTGATAAAAAAAAACGTAGTTTAAAACGCAAAGGAATGGGAAGGGGGATGTGGGAGATTGGAGGATAATGCTTTAGGATGGAGGGTGGAGGAACGGAGAAGTTGTACGTGGTTGGATGGGGGGGTTGAATTGGAGAGGGAGGGGCCGCTGGGGGAGAAAGAAGTTAAGGATTGGGAAGTTTCCGGATTCCGGGAGAAAAAAGCAGACGACCGGGAGTTAGGAGGGATGAATATTAAGAAGGGGAGAAGCGCTGGATGAAGAAGTGGTGGGACAAGAAGCGAGACGAAATGAGGTCGTGCGATGGCCGTACATAGGCGCAAGTGGAAGAGGAAGGAGAGTAAAAGGAAGAAAAAAAAGGAAGACAAGAGAACAAGGGAACGGAAATTTTTACGAAGTGACTTTAAAGAGGGAGAGAGGGGAGAGAAAGGGAGAAAAAAAATTCGCTTAGGGGACCTCAAGGAGATCAGAGTGATGGAAAACGGCGGAGAATCCTGGACTCTCCCCCACCACACATTTCCTCCCCTCACGCCGCGGGGTTCGTCCAGGGAATTGTACTCGCCCCCCGCCTCTGACTTCCGGGCAGGAGAACCCCGAGAAAAGGTGAGTAAATGAGGGAGTTGCTTCCGGTGGGGGTGTGACGACTGCGGGAGGGGGGATTTGGTCTAAGGAGAGAGGGAAATTTCACGCTTTGAGTGGAGGAGACAGAGAGAGACAGGGAGGGGTGCATGAAATGGGTTCCGGGAGGAGGGAGGTATAAACGATGGTGAAACAAAGCTTGGGTTGATTCGGAAACTGTCGCATTCCCCCGCACTCATTTTACTATTTGTTCCATTTAATAGGAGATTCCTTCTAATGGGTTACAATTAATCTCAGCCTGTGGATTAATATTTGGAGCATAATATCCTTGAATTAAAAACTTCTGCGTACCAACTGATTTTTGCATGACATTAATTTTAGGGAACATTATGGGGTGGCCAGAAGGGCTTGATTTTCCCTGGATTATAAAATACATGAAAATATTTCATTGGACGACATAGTTTATCTCTTTCATTTTTAATCCGTATGGTAAATCAATAGCGAATATAGCTTTTCTTTTAATGTCTGACTTGATAAAAGTTATTCGGAATCGTAAAATGTTTCACTATCACACATTTATTTCTTTCGAAATCAATACCATACGTTTGGGTAGAGAATTGATGCATTTTATTTCTAGACATATTTTTCCTAGTAAATAGACTGTATTTTTTTGATTTAAGTGATTTATTTGAGAGTAGAACGCAGAACTTGGTTAATTAGCAATGATTTTCTTGAGTCAGACTATTGAGAGCGAAAAATAATTATATGTCAGATTTTTTCATACTTATCTTAACATATCATGCCTAATTCTTTATATCTGTGGTGAAAAGGGTCGTTCTTCATGGTTGAATATTTGACGGCTCTGAGGTGTTACCATTATCTTATAAATATTATATAATATTTCCCTTCAGGTGGAATGTTTTCGTTCGCGAGCATAATCCATGGAAACCATAAATGTCTTTAAAATATGTGACATCATGGGATAATTTATCGAAAGGAATTGAATATATAATAAGTATTTATAAATAATTTTAAAATTATTATTCCAAGATTTCTTTATCATTAATTTTCTCGTTTTATATCATTCTCTGTGATGGATTATCATAAGAGAAGTCAACACACCTAAATTTCAGTTGAGTTGAGATTTTACATTTGCCATTCGTACTGAAATACATTCAAAAACCGCAGTAAAAAATCGTTCTAAGATTCGGAGAGCTAAAAGAAGAGAAAAAAATAAGTTATGTGAGATCAATGCCAGAGCAACTATGTAAGAGATAACAGGCAGAAGATAAATGGAATGGTTTGAATTAAAATGATTCCAATATTGTATATGATTGAAGAAATAAGTAGACATATGAAAGAACGGAAATGAAAAGTATCGTAAAAGAGATGCAGTCATCAAATCCAGGATTAATAATGAACGATCCAAATCTCAAACTAATGACTGACGATGGCAGCCTTTATTGGAGGCAAGACATCAAAATCATTTCACTACGAAGCTTCATCTCCATGCAATCTTTCCCTTTGACCATTTCTTCTATTAGGAATAATACACTGTAATTTATCTAGTTCATTTCTTCACACCCCATAAGCCTGCATATTCTTATCTTCGCACATCTTCAACAAAATTTTGCGACACCTCGGGTGCTTCAGGGAAAAAAAAGAAAATATTTCGAAGGCTACTGCGCGAGTCTTGATATAGAAAAGAGTAGAGGGACCACAAAGAAAGCTCGATGCTTTTCATTCCTTCAGAGCTTCACTCGGACACCTTTTGTTTCTCCACCCGCATTGAAGAATCACTCATTTTCTCTCTTGTCCCTTCTTCATCCGCGGACTGACAGGAAGGAAGATCAAAGAGTGTACGCTCTCTCTGGTTCACTCCAACTCGCCGCTGTAGTTCGGTAGACGGATGAAATCGGGAGGGTAAAGAGGAATAAAGGGGACTGGGTGGCAGAGGATGGAGTGTGGCAGAGAGATGGAAAATGAATTCTCTGAGAACTGAGGGTGGGGGACGATTTAGCTCCTCTCACACTACTCCCTCCTACATCGCCGCTTGGTGGATAATGAAACTGAAAGTGCTTTTGTCGGCCGCAATGCTTTTCCGTTCCCATTTCTTTCAACCGACCCCACACCCGCGCGTCAGTACAAACGCCGCATTCTTTTTTTAAGCTACCGGAGAGCCGTCCAAGCCTTCGATTAGTTTTGGCAAACAAAAAGTTGCATCTCTTTCCATTCTCCGTGCCGCCTGTGGACGTCACTGCTGTGGAGAGATGGAAAAGGAGGGAGACATTTTTCCCCGTGTTTTAGTATACATGTGCGCATATAAATGTTGTGTGTGAGTTTATGCCCGTGTCTGTGTGTATGAGTGAGTGTACGTGAGTCCTGAACCCTAGACGAGCCCTCGCGAATACGTCGCAAGCACATATTTGAAGAGGGATTTGTAAATATTAGTCGCTTTGATTAATGTAGTCCGCGTGGGGTACAGAGAATGGATATGGAAGCGTGGAAAGGGTTTGAGGAATAAAAAAGATAGTACCTACTCCAAGATCCCTCGAAATATTTTTGTGTCAGCAGCTGGCAAATATTTCGAACATCGTATTTGTTCGTCCTTTACTCCACTCCTCGCTCTCGCTCTCTCGCCCCAGTTTGAACAAACAAGACTGGCGTTTGAGCGGCCTCCTTCTTTAACTATTGGAGGGCTCCAAACACATTCAAGAAAGGGTAAGATAAGGATGCCATGGTTTAGTTGCTTGAAATGGGCATGACGACTCACTAGCGCAAATTCAGTGGATTAATTTCATCACGCTTCCATTATTCCAGTCATCTTATTTCTACTTAGACTGTTCCCTAATGCAGCATTTATTTACTCCTGGTGACCATACTCTCTTTATCGTTGAAGTTTTAATAAGTTCCTTGCAATCAAAGTGATTTAGAACGTTTAAATTAATTTGTTCTGTTACAAAATCTAAAAGATATATTATTTTACAATTCCGAGCAATTAACCAATGACGTTGAAAACATTAACTAATTATTATTCTTGGCGTTGAACAAATAAGGTTTTTTGGACCTTTTTATAAAAGTTACCACTAAATATTCGTCAAATCCTTTACTATCCGTCAATTTGAGCACAAATACCAGTACACAGGATTGTTTGCATTAACAATGTCTTTCGAAACAAATTTAAAAGAAATTTTCTTCGTATAATTGGACTTCAGACGCATTATAAATATCCACTTTACAGAACCAGTAATTAACGTGAAATAAAAAGGAATATGAAATAAAAAAGATGAAAGTTGATTTATTCGTAGCAAATAATTATGTACTTTTTCACTGTTAATGAAATATATTTCGGCCTAAGCTTCAACTTTGCTTCGTTATCTCTAGGCACGTAATGTTGATAGATGGAAGATTATATTTCCTTCTATAGAAGGAAATATAATCTTCCAATCCCCAATTTGGGGTATTTGGGGAGGAGTGGGGTTAATAGGAAGGTGGTGACGATGTGATGCCGAAACATGGGTCGTGAATTGTTTTATTAGGAGTGGAATAGTGCATTAAAATTTGCCACTATCAATTATGTTCGCCACCCACAGCATTAAGTATGAATCCATAAAATTTACAAAAGATATAGAAAACCATGAAAAAGATAAGAATAACAGTTTCAGATTTAAATTTGTGGGATTTCTTCATGATGAGGGTGAAAAAGAAACTTTACACTTAATTGTGGAAATGTAGAGTTTCTTTTGGCTCTCATCATGAAAAAGATTGGCTGAAAAGTAATGCACCCATATCATAATGCACAAATGGCAAAATCGGGAAAATAGTACATTAAAGTAAAATTCTTAAGTTTAAAAATCATATATTTATTTTTTAACATAGTCATCGTCAAGGCTAATACATTTCTCCCGACGTGTAACAAGTTTTTACATTCCGTCACTGAAAAACTATTCTCACTTTTCTCGAGTCTAGGAATTGACAGATGCCTTCACCCAATTGTCCGAGGAGTTATGATTACCCTTGACTTGTCTCTTGAGTTGAGGAAAAAATAAAAATCGCAAGGTGCAAGATCGGGGGAATAAGGACTGTGTGGAATCGATGCGGATTTCAGGTTTCGCAGAGCCTCTCCAGTTGCTCACGAGGTGTGTGGACGAGCGTTGTCATCTTGCAAGATTATTGGCACCAGGTTGCCTTTAGCACGACATTGGAGTTATTTTACAGTCTTTATATACTGAGCAGAATTTACCGTTGCCCCTGGTTCCAGAAAATTAGTCACATAAACTTGGTGAAGATCCCAAAATACAGTTAATTGAAGTTTTTTTACGGATGGTTGTCTCTTGAACTCCTTTTCGCTCGCAACCGCGAATTTTTACTACTAATTGATTAACAGTATACCTATCAACAGCATCGTTACTATGAACAGCCTTTAAATGACGATGACTCTCAGTAGGAGTCAGTTTTCCGGTAGTTAAAAATCGACAACAGCACGCTGTTTAACTCGCGTTGACATAGCACTAGAACACATCTCCATCCTTCCGCTTCTCAAAATACACCGGATGAGTGAAACAACCTCAAACCTGCAGTTAAGTGTTGAGGGGGAATGTTGCTGCCACATGCCACCAGGAGAGCTTCTGAAGGTCTTTTGTTGGTGGTCTACAAGCATGTATGCATTCGTTTTTAGCCTACCCTCGTATCTTTAATGAAGAAAGACGACGCCATCAAGTGAACATCAAAGAAATATACCGGGTCATCAATTATGCTAAGCAATTGTTATAAAAAATATTTCGCAACTAAGTTATATCTATTGAACGAAAGACTTTATGAGAAAGGCAATGGACAAAAACCAGGTACCTCTTCCAGACAAGATGCCCTCGTTCAATGTCTAAAGAACAGTTATGCATTAAGGAATGAAATTAAGACATTTTTAAATTTGTTGTTACAACGTATTTTCATAAGATATATTTAACACCGCGAATGCACGGGTCATATATCAGAGAAGTTAGTGACTGACTGACAAGTAGTCTTATTCAATGGAGTGGAAATGCAATATTTCAGTTGTTTATAAAGATATCAAGGCCTGAACGGATAAAAATTATATACCCTGTGTAAATGGAAAGAAAGTAAGACACAATATTTGAACCTGGTAACAAACAATATTTACTGAAAACCTTTCTAGGCTCATTATCTTCATTAGCCACATTAAGTTATGAAATCATCATCATAACATTTCTACTTTTACAAAAAAACTAATTCCCAGACTAATAAAGCGGGTGCTCTTAAAACTGTGTCTAAATCTAATGGATAGTTGCGCATTGCTTCCATTTGTGTTATATGCAATGGAAATAACTGGTTTCTCACCGAGCTTCTTATCATTAAGTAACAGAAACTATTTATTGATTCTAATTTATAATGGCAGAGAAATTCGCGTGAGAGCTGTAAAACTTGTTCGAAGTTTTCACTTCATATTAATAGAAAATGTCTTGGTCCGAACGCGGCAATGTAGTACTGCTCATAACTAGTAGTTTACGCAGAGTTTACATCTCGGCCAATGGACATCTAAAGACATACCTAAAATGAGAGTAAAAACTGTCGTCTTAATGGTTTCAGGTATTCCGGTACATACGAATATTCACATAATATATATACGATAAATAAATGAGCAATATTATTCTGTCTTTTCTTTTCATTGAATTTTCATGCACTTTACAAGTTGCTTTAGTATAGCTGGGTTTTGATACAAGACAATTTGTAGTAATAGGGATGTATTTCAGGATTGAAAACCATCCCAGTACAATTTTATTATTTTTAAAATTGTTCTGTCATTTTTTTAATCGGAGTTTTAATGATGCATAAGGGTTTAAGTAATAACAGTATGACTACGTAGTTGTACATCTGAGCACGAGTCCCTGCAATGAAAAATATTACAAATGGAATTGGACATTTGTGCTCAGATTCTCTTAAATTATAAATCGACAAAGAAATTCTAAATAAAACGTTACCAAAAAATCCAAATATAGTATTTATGTTCTAGTTTTAGCGAACGGAGTGCTTAAAAAATATCCCAATTTATCACGCATTTTTCTCCAACACGATCGAAAGAAAAATATATTCAATGGCCCAATTATAGGGATGAATAGATAGAGTAATTACATTTATAAACATAAAATAAGACAAGGATATGAAATGAATTAAGAAGGATACATTGGAAAACCGGATAGTCAAACGTTAATTGAGTAAATATAGGAAAGAAATAAACCAGCAAATTAACGAAGTGAATAGAACCGTCAAACGGGAGGTGCTGAAACAAGGACTGAACTTGGGAACAGAGGTGGAAATGAAATAGAGGGACAAAGAAGCGTGAAGAGTTGAAAAAAAGGAGGAGAAGGCAAGGAATCCCCTCTCTCTCTCTCCCTCCCTTTTCTGAGTCGAGATGAATGAAAGGCATCCCATGTGCTATGGAAAGTGGGTGGAGCATCTTATTTATAAGTCCTTTAATTAATGACTTCCTCCATTTCTCAGCGTAATCCTTGGTCTTCACTCCGTCCCTTTAAACTCCACCGACCTCTCCCCCACCCATCCCGGCCCTCTCCGTCTCACCCAATCCACCCCTCCCCTTCAGAGCCAACATCCCCCCATCCCGCCCCATCTCGACACCGTATCACACCCACTCCATCCTTTACACTTTGGCCTTTTAGCAGCCCTTCCCCCGCCCCACCCACTTTTAAAAGACGGGGTGGAAACGGGGCGGTCCGTTACCACACTAACCACCTCCCCTTTCCTTAAACCCACGCACCTCAACCCTTCTAAGAAAGGCCTCCATGTACCTCGCTCCCCTATTCTCCGACCTCTCCTTTACTCTCAGGCCTACCCATCCCCCTCCCCATCTCAAATACAGCCAGCGTGCTGTCTCCTCTTTCTCTCTCCCACTAGGTTCATTAAGTCTTTCGCCTACCCGCTCCTCCTCCTCTCTCCGACCCCGTGGCAAAGCACGAGGAGGGGGAGGAACACGTCGAGTTGGAATGAGGTTAGGATGGGGGAAGTTGGAGAGCGAAAGGAAGGAGAACGGGGATGGGCCACGGAGGAGGATCTGGTGGAATCGGGAGGAGGTGTAGTCTGGAGCGGGAGGCCATCTATGAGGGAGGAAGAGGAATAAAGAAGAATACAAGGCATGGGCTGGCGTAGGGACTAGGATGAAGCAGGGCGTGAGGGGAAAGGGAATCCATGGAGGCCTTAGGACCGAAAGGATATGAGAAGAAATAGCACTAGGGGATGGGGCGAAGAAGAGAGAGCGAGGAAAAGGGTTTATATGTGTGGGAGAGAAGGGAGGGACAAAGAAGGTTTCCCACCGAGGAGAATCAAGAGTTATGCGTCTATATTAAAGTCTTCCTCTGACCGTTTCAAGTGGGAGAAAAGGGGGAGGGTGGCCGAGAGAGGGAGGAAGGAAAAAGGGAATGCCGCTGGAGGGTTAAGGGGGAGTTTATTATTTGATAATGTGAGTGAGGTTGTTCCATGGGGGTAAAGGCGGGTGTTCGGACTTTGTCGGCCAAAACGTGTACGCGTCTGTTATACCGTGTCGATTAAAGAGAGTTCCCCAGCTGGTTGTGTTGTAGGCGAATTATTCTATGCATGAGAGAATTTCTTCCACGTCACCTCTCGGTGGCTCATTAAAACAAATCTTTCATGAACTACGTCTCTTCATGGTTGCGTATCAAGGGATCCGTGCTTTAATCATTAACTTTGGTCGCGTTTGACTTATAAATTTATTTCCAGTAAAAAAATTGTGCAAAGGAACTCCACCCAATAGCCCGCCATACTTACTTGTAACAGATCCATTTAGGTTCTACCTACCCTGAAAAAGAGCAGTCGTTTAGGCCGCTGTAGGTCTATACTCATATGTAGGCCAGAGGTTTTAAGTCACTAGATTTATTCATTTACTCGTAATTGTGATGTTTCCAGTGTGACTTTTTGCTCAATGTTATTCTTCTAAAATATTTTGCTCCATCCTATTCTGCGGGTTAAACGGAACATAATGACTAAATCTATCAAGGCACTAATCCCTTAATTTTATTGGTTATTATGGCATGCTAATTTAATATAGCTAAGTTTTCATTTATTCCATCAGAGTAGCACACTTGAGTGCCAGTAAAAATGTAATCCGTGTAGAGCAGTTTTGGCAATGAAAACATATTTGTGTGGGCATCTGAAAATTTTATTAATCCAATCAGGCTTTCGAATTTTAAATCACGGCCACAGTTTTTTCCCTAAAAAATTAAGGGTAGAAATAGGATTGGACAAACATATTTTACTACTCACTGGTAATTTCCAGAAGGCTATTTATAAGGGTGAAAGGTAATACAGATTTAATTTAGATGGGTTTTATTTGTAACCAAAAGCATTTTTACGTATTAGTCTACTCAATTTGTTGCTCTAAAAAGAATAAATCAACTAATTTGTTGCATAAAATTTCAGTGCTTTTTATAGGAGGAATTTTTTTTTAATTAAATGAAATTAATCGGATCTACCAAAAGCAGTGGGAAACACTGAAGCCAGTCAGGTGCATTCTGATTATAGGATACGAGGACGGGAATTTTTCAACATTGAATAATATTAGATTTCATGGGTCGTAAACGTACCTCAAATACTAAAGTTGTGAGTTATATGTAGTTGAAACCCTAGCATAATGCATAGGGACGAACTTCTGGACGGTAAAAAAAAATCACCGACTAAGAAGGAACACAGGGAAAATCGAAGAAATTGAATGACTTGGATAATTATTTTAACCATTCTTAGAAAAACGCGTGTGCTAATTATAAAAGAGGGAAGAATAAAAAGGGAAATATAATTTGCATCACATCAATCATCTTTCTTAGCTGTTAATCCTGATTTAACAGTAATTCAGGCAATAGACATATAGAGCATGTACCAGTTATTGTTCTTGTCAAGTATAATATGCCTTATCAAACTTAAACACATGTGTGATATATCTTACGGTCAGGTATCAATGGTTACATAAATAAGTATTGAATTATTTTATACCATCAGGTAGGATGTGAGTTGTTTCTAAAACCTATACAATACATAAAAATCACAATCAAGATCTGTAGCTTGAGAAAATTAGTTTAAAATGGCGTTCAGACGGCGTATGTTCACAATGAATAAAATAAAAATTACCGGTTTGTCTGTTCTTTAGCTCTTTTAACCTATGCACTTAGATATGTCATTGGTTATGGCCAAATTAAAAAATAACGCCCACATAACGGTTTAAGAAACACTGATAATCTGATAATAATTAGTTGTGACTAATTAACTGGCCAGACGACTTCTAGAAACACATTAACAATGCATAGACTTAATTAAGATAACCAATTTTCAAAAAAATCTCACAACCTTTTCCCCCTCAAGATTTTATGTCAATTTTAGGTGCATTATGAGCAGTATTTCATTTCCAACAATATGAATCAAGCTTGATCCAAAGTATGTTTATTCCCTACAGCCAGAAAATACAATAGAAATGTTAAGTGTTTGAACATAAAAATTATTTGATAGCACATATTACGGCAAACACCTGGAATTAGTCATGAGTATCGCCTTGACAATTGTCCGTAAAAATATTCACAGAGAAAAAACTATATAAAAGTACTTCCAGGGAATTTACTAGGGATGACATTATGCAGTGGCATTATGATGTGTTCAATTATTGCCCAGCTTATGCCGAAGAAATGCGTATGAAAAAAATCTAATGTGAGGAGTCACCCTTGGCTGAGATAAAACCAAGAGAAGGCCTTAACTTTCAAAAGTTTAAAAGATCAGTTTTCCCTCGGGCACCTGGTTTTTCTTAGCTGCAAGAGTATTTATATTCTTATTCCCTATTATTCTTGTGAAAATCCCTTCTTGATGTATTTCTTCTCTTTTGAATATTTGGTCTTAATATATCAATGCCTGCTGTACGAAATTTGAACAAAAAAGGTAGGGTTGAAGTTCTGAAGGCTAATATAAACCTTTCATATCTCCCCTGCGAACTTGTCCCTTTATTTAAATTTTCATACGAGGCAGGGCTACGAAAACACTGATATTCAGCAAGCGTGTGATATCTTAAAGGAGAATGAATGCAATTTTTTGGACCGAGGAATCACGTCCGCTTATAAAAAATGCATTAATTATCTTTATTCATCAAAACCTTTTAAAGGTCCCCTAAACATCACTAAAATACGACAAATAAAAGGAAATAATAAATATAATCAATGATTGAGACGATCCTAGTGAAATGGATTATAAATAATTTAAAAAGCTTTGTGCTATTTGGGCTTTACGACGTCAATATCCTCTATTATATTTTTAGAGGCTGAATTTTAGTTTAAGGACCAAAAATGCACTGATTTCAAATTTTTGTTGGATTTATTCCCTCCCGATATTTTAGAAGCTTCCACCTCTCTATCTGACTGACATAATGGTATGGTCAGGGCTGTAATACAAAAACCAAGCCGAATATGTACAAAAATATGAAAATACAGAATTTACGCTGCATAACGCAAGAAAGAGAGATATTATGGCTTTTTGAAGAATGAGTAACAAATAGCGGAGGTGAAGAAAACCAGCGTTGATGGCAATAGTTTTAAGGAAAAATTCTGACTGACCAGACATCCCCGTTCTCTGACCTATCATTCTGATGATCTTAGCCCATTCCAATGCATCTTGAATTCCTGAAAGGATACCAAGACTGGTAGAGGTATAAGTATGTTATCTTGAAGAATTTCGGTAATGTGTAATTTTTTTGCAAAATATTATTATCGTATTTACTCAGCGTGGAGACAGTAACTTGAAGGAGTATTCCATGTGTTTTATCTTACTATTTTTACGAATCCTTCATGTAAAGTCCGTTCGGGAATAGGAAGAGCTGTTGTTAGATAATTTTAATTGCCCGAAAGGGATTGAATTTGTCTTTACATGTGATAAATATTTATTAAATATCTACCTAATTGTACTTTTTTGTTGCAAATTAAATGTGTCCTAATATGAGAAATTCTAGCAATAAACTGTGAACTAGCACCCCTACTTGTGGTTATTTTATTAGACATATTGTGAGTAATAATTTTTTATTTAATTGGTTTTCAAATTCTGTGTGATTAATGACGCCGATATTTTTAGTCTTTGGTGGTCATGCTGTCGACTGTTAGGAATAAATCCACACTGTTAACCTGTTCCTAAAATTTATAAGCTCCCAATGCCCTTCTTTTTGCTTTGCTTAATAAATAGGGATGGATTTTGGATGTCACTTTGTTTCCGATAGCAATATTAACCAACTATTTCACCACACATCACATCCTATAACTATTAAATTACAACCATCACCAACCATCAACATTCTCGGAGACCCTCATTCCCATCAATATAGCTAGACTTCAAATCTAGTTAACCTCAGGAGAGTATCAAAAGTAACATAAAGTCCACTAAACTCCTCCTCAAAAATTGAATATTCTACAAAATAGGTGGGCGTGGGTAGATCAGAGGTGGCGTGACAGTGGAGCCGAAGATCGCTGTTCCATTTCCGTGACCGGCGAAAATTGTTCAGCTTAGAAAAAATTTAATGGTTTTTCGGAACAAGGCAACCACATATTAACAGAAAACGGTGTCACCTGCCACAGCTACGGGCAAGAGTGAAGTTCTCGGTATTGGCCGCAGTACTGCGATGTGGAAGGCAACGGGAATCCACCACATAATTCTCCCTATAATATGCAGCCTTGCATTCAAATGTAGTAGAATGGAAGGCTGTAGTAAATCAATCCTATGATTGGAATACTGATTACCAAACAAAGATGGAAAATAGCTTTGAACCAGTTTTATTCGTTTCATCAAACTTCCAAAAACATGGCAAATTTCCATTCATTAACTTTTGAAGTTAAGATCATCACCACCAAAGGATATATCAAATCAGAATACCACTCAACATACATTCAAATTAGACCCGATCTGCTTTTAATGATAGGTTAACGCCATTAAAACCATCCTATGCAATAATGCACATCTTCAGGATTTTGTTAAAATCAGGCATATAAAAACTTTAATGCGGAAATCTCTATGATATTCATCTCAGATTAGGGAATAAAAAATTCTCTTTTAATCAAATAGAAAATTGAGCTTTCTCGCTTCACTCTAATCTTTGCTTTGGACTATGATAATTCGCACAAATGAAAACATTTGAACATTTCTACGTTTGAACACAAAGTTAATAATTTGAAAAAAAGAATGAATAAGATGTCTGCAAAATTTTGAAAATTCATTGAATTGTTATTATTTATTACAAGGGCCACGTGCTCTTTCCTACAGTAAATCAAAACACAACAATGAGTAATTGAACCACAGCGGAAGAGGACCAACCACAACATTAGTCTGGCACTAACTTAACATACACTCCCACAAATTAACCCTCTACTTCTCCCCAGAGGTACCTATATATTAACCAAATCAAAAATGTTTTTCATCGAATGATAATAAACCTAACTGAAACTGATCGAGTCGTACAATATAATTTTTAGGTAATTTTTAATAAGTGTAAAACTTCATTGTTTTGCAGCAATATCACAAAGTTAGCTGGGAATTAAAAAGCATACTTAGAATGTGGCACAGAGGACAACAATGGGCAGACGTGAAGTAGAAGGAAGGAACACGTATTTTTAATACGATGATATATTCTCAGTCCATCATACTTTTAATTGGAAATGAATATTTATTTCAAATAATAGCCTCCTCTTTTCTATTTTTACGTATTGATGCTGCTCAATTGGTGGCCCTGAATTTTTGATTCACAAATTTACAATTTGCGAATTCTATGCTATATTTTAAGTTAGTAATGAAGTTGCATGAGATACATGGGACATTTGCCTAGCTTCAGCACCTCGTACTGTTTTCAACCTCTGCAATTTGAAACATGTTCGATTACCCTAAAGCAATGATGGAAGTAACCCCCGTAGCACTGAAATTTTCCTTTCATCTAAGCAATTCATGAGGCGAGGTCTAAACATAAACTGGTTATAGCGAGTCTGTTGTTTTCTTAGTGCGGATAGACGATTGTTTAAAATGGTATTAAATTTCATCTATTTCAAAGGATGAGGAACCCGGAGCTACAGAAATTACTCTATCGGAGGTAAACGATGACAATTAAGACAATTTTATAGAAGAATGTATTAAATGAGTTTGTAATTTTCCTCAGACTTCATTCCACATTTAAACATGTTTAATCAACTTTCGGTATTATTAGGTACACGTTACATACAGCTTTTGAATATATACCCATTGGACTTAGGAGCGGGGAAAGTTGAAGATGGGTTGGATGGGTTTCTGGGACTTCAAAGTTGGTGGTCGTGGTTTTTTTGATTTAAGACAGGAGAGGTGGTGGCGTTGGTTATGACTAAAAATTGGGTCTGGTCCGGGCTATATTATCATTTGGTATTCTACCGGTTAAGGAAAATTTTGAATGGACTCAAGGAACCAAATTGGTAAGTGACAATTCCCTCGCCTTTCCTAAGGTAGCGCAATCCGAAATTCAACACTACCATACAAACTTCCTCTTCATTGCCACATATTTCCTTCCGCCCTTCCATTCCATCAAACATCCCTCTCCCATCCCTTTGCCTAATATCCTCCCCTCTATTATAGTCTTCAACATTCCATCACCAATCAAAATGCTCTGCATCCATCATTCCTGCCTCCTTTGAATTTCTACTAACTATACGTTGAAAACCGCAAGTGATAATGAAAACCCCTGTCTCACCCCTTTTCCTAACAACATCCATCTCAACCCTCCATCCCCCTGGATAGGCAGAAACATACACCCGTTCCGCATTAATCTCCTATCCCTCCAAATATAGTTCTATCATTTTTTAAAATAAATGCATAAATTCTACCCAAATATTCTTTACAAAACGCTCTCTTAAAATATATAGAGCAGAAAAATACATCCTGATTGTGTTCAATATTCCTCTTCATTAGTGACCTCATTACTGCTATGGTATCACGCATGACCCTTCCATTTCTGAACCCAAACCGATGATTCCCTAATTAGTCATTTGCTCAGCTATCAATCCTCCTATTGATGATCGAGCACCAATTTATCTGCAAGCAAAATCAAACTTGGTGTTCTCTATTCCTCGGGTATGTTTGCCTTTCTCTATTTTGGGATAAGGACAAATACTTATCTGAAGAAATCTCTCAGCCAAATTCTTCCATTGTAAATTCCACGAATTAGTGCATAAAATATCCTTCTCCCACCTTTTCATAATCCTTCAAATAGTTCTGCGGTAGTTTTGTCATCACCCAAAGTCTTTTTTTATTCCAAATCCCTTAATACCCTTTTTGTCTCGCCTTCAAGTATGGACACACCTATGCTATACTCGTCTACGTCATATTTTCTTTTTGTGTAATTTTGTTGCTCTAATGTCTTAACGAGATAATTCCTTTATATACTCCTTCCATCTGATTTGAATCTTACCTGGTTACACTAGTAATATTTCTGACTTATCTTGATCGCTTGCACAGCTTTTTCCTTCTTACTTCCTGGCATTGCTGTCAAACTTTCTATATCCTCGCCTTGTGTTTTTATCATTCTTTTGCCCTCTTTATTTCTCACCTCAGTGTTCGATCTTTGTACTATTTTCTAAAAAATCTGCTTTAAAATTCCAGTTTCTCCTTACTTATTTCTTTCTAGCATCTAGTCTGCAATTCATGATTTTCTTTTCCTTTCGTTATTCACTATTGTTTCATTTTCTGGCTTTCGATATTCCTTTTCTGATATGATTCCGTTTGCCTTCCACAATACCCAGCTCTCTGTCCTCTTAACCTACCTAAGAGCATGCTGATTCTCCTTTCTCGTTCCTCCAGTTAATACTTCTACATTCAATATCCTAGATTGTATCCCTTTTCATCTTTTGAATCCGCCTCTACACTTAATTACTACCAAATTACGAATTGAGATCACATCCGTTCCCCGCAAACTGTGAATTAATCACGCTGTTCCTACATTTATGCTCTCCATAATATATCATAATTAATATCTTCCTGAAATCCAGCACCTTTTTCATGCATATTTATGCTTTTTGTAGCGATAACACCAAGGGTTCGTTATGTTTAACCCTTGTATTCTGCCGAGCTCTATTACTTTCTCCCCGCGGTCATTCCTTGCTCTTGAACCGTGGATCCTGACCTCCCTACCATATTTTCCTTCACCTCCCATCGCATTTTAATTCCGCATCAATATTGATTGCTCCCCACCAGAAACACCTGTAATTATGCTCTTTATGCCTTTTCGACTTTGATTACTGGGTGGCATGTAGATCTGAACAATAAAAAGTTCGTTGGTTCAGATTTTACTTCAACTAATAATATTCCATCAGCCCCTTGCTCTATGTTTACTACACTTCTTCCTACCTTTGTGTTCAATACCATTTGAATCCCTCGCTGTCCTCGCCGTCCTCGCTGCCCTTGAATCCTCGATTTCGTTCCACTGTACGCCATACCATAATTATTGTCTCAATAATCCCCGCTTTTCTTCTATCTCACCTCGCACAGCCCTAAAATATCTATATTTCCTCTCCTAATTTCTAACTTTATAGTTTCTTAACTTCCTGTCCTCAACATATCAATATTCCAAGTCCTAAATCTTACTAGTTCGGTTTTTATCTATGCCTCTGCTGCCACTTTTGCTTTTCAAAGATTTTGTTAGATCATGGCCTTACCTCTTCTGTTGCTGGGCACATCACACAGTCGATTGGGTCGATTCCCGTAGTTGCCAGGACTAATTTTCTCTATAGTGTCCCCCATGAAATTCTAGGGATGTGTACTTGAACTAGCTCCCCTTTGACTTATTCAACAGAGTTTTTAATGTGACACCATCACTTTAATGACCACTCCACTGCGCTCAGACGCCTTTGCAGCCGCCTCACTGAAGAGCACACGCTTCGCCGAATACCTTACGTCCGGCTCCTAACCTTCGACCTATCTGACATGGGTCTCCCTACCAAGGGCAAATATCAATGCTCTCGACAGCACAGCTCTAAGGATCATCAGAACGTACAATCTCTTCCATCGCGTTTTGGATATAGTCCATGGTTTAGAGACATCAAGATTACCTCGCTAAAATCAGTATGAAGTGTGGTTTTCATCCTCCCTTCAGTCCAGAAGTAGGCTTATAATACTATTCTCTGTTCAAAAATAAAAAAACGACTTAGGGGAAAGCATTTTTCAAAAGTATTGTAGTCACTAAATTCCATTTTAAGCCAAATATATAGCATAAAATTTCATCTTTTGCAAACAATTACGCAAATAAAAAATTGAAATCAATCATTATTGAGAAGTTGTCGTAAGTTCACTTAAATTTTAACATTCAATGGACGCTGACGATTTTATCTATTAAAAGTTTTTTCTTCATGTTTCATTTCATGATATAATGTTTTCCCTGTTATGGTGTTGATCTTTTACAATTTACTTGAGATGTATCTTTAACTCTCGTCCTCTAAAAAATAAACACAGTGCCCGAATTTTTATAGCAATCCACATGGTAATTATTCTGAGTGTATCTGCAAAAAAGAATGTTCAAAAGTATTTTATTGCCTATTTTTTTTAATTTGCAAATTTAAACATACGCATACTTAAATGTTACTTATTTGAGATAGTAATTCATGCGTTTTCTACTTACTTTCAGATTGTAAAACCTGAGGCTCACGTGTGAACTTACCTGAAATGCAAAAAAGAAAATCAGAGGTAATTAATTATTATTGGACATATAATGTTCATTTATAAATGCCAACAAATAATTAATAAAAAACCTAATTTGATAATAAAACATTTTCGCATAGTATTTTATCGTGGCATGCACCGATAAAGGTGAAACTGAAACATTTAAATGCATTAGGACCTAAAGTGCGCAAAACCAGCCAATGAAAAAATTTATTACCACTATTTTAAAAAATTGTTAGAGACTATAATAAAGGTATACTCGTTCATTTTAGGAGAATATTATTATGGAAACCGACAATATTGAAAGGTTTGACTACCGAAAAAAATAAAAGAATTTGACAATGCGAAGAATAGAGAGAATGGAAGACTTTTCATACCCTCACTAATGAAGAAAATGGTTGCCCAAAAACTTAACTAAGCAAGTTTTAATATCTATTTCCAAAAATCAAATGGATTAGAATATGTAGGATGGAGTGCCATATTCAAATCTCCCTTGCAGTAAAGATGATGCGTAGGGTCATTGATTACGAATGAAAAATAGGGCAAGTAAATCCCCTAGGGACGCGCAGTTTGAATATAAAGTGGTAAAATGTAGGGATACGTTTGCTACTATAGCTGTTAAGAACTCACTGTAGCGCGAGTGCTTCTGAAGATGAGCTAATATATATTCAAATGTATAATGGACTAATAGTATTTCATTTAGAGCTTGTGCTCTTCGCCTCCCACCTTACGCGGTAGCTTGTGGGGAATTGTGAATGTGTACATAGATGTATTATAATTGAAAGGCATCAATTATTTGATTGCCAAAGAATTTTAAGAAAAGCGGTCCCAGTACCTCTACCTAATCTATTTCTCAGACTATCTTCTCCTATTCTTCTCTCAGCCTCTCAATCCCTCTCCCTTTCACGCTTCTCCTTCCTTTCTTAGCAAAGGGCATAGATCCAAGTCATCGACCATAATGGACTTTGAAGACTCGGTAGAATCCACATCGGCTGGAGGAAAGCGAAGAAAATTACTAATCAGAATGAATTCACACAGAATTCTGGAGGATGCGAAATTGGACATGGTTGCTAAGCGACAGGTGAGGGAACTAGTGCCTAAGAAATTAAGGCCAATGCGAGGGGCGAGGCACCCGCGACAATTGGTGCTGCGCCGACAGCGGCGGAAGAGGGCATTAAAGGAGGTTAGAGACGAAGACGAATCGAAGAGTCATCGAGTGTGCGGCGCAAGTGCACGCCCAAGGAAGCATTAAGGATTTCACGGAGAGAAACGCTCCTGAAATATTACCCTCTCCGAGATTTCTAGGGTTGGTTAAAAGGAACAGGGTTTTGGAGGGGCCTTTAATGAAGGAAACGTGAGTCGTGAGTTGAAATTAGTTTTTTTTGCAAACTGAAGAGACGCGTGATTTCGGTGATCACGGACAAACGTTTGCTATGCTGATTCCTTGCAACTTTTCTGGAGATAAAAATGCACTCCAAGGAAACAGGGTAGTCCTTGAGAGTGAAGTTAATGTAGTCAAGTTACTGGGGAATAATGAGCGGCACAAGCCAGATGACTTAAGTATCAAATCATAGGAAGACTGATGCAAATGAATTTTTATTGTAGTAATTAGAGATTTTAACTTTATTATATTCATCATACTGTTACCTTTGAAATTTTATCTAAATCCATAAATGGCTCCTGAATGGAAGCAAAATGCATGTACTTATGACCATCAATATATATTTTAAGCATTTTTAAACACTCCGGATATAATTACACCGCACAGCCGTTATGATTACTATGCAATTAAGTCCCATTAAAAATGCAAGAAAATAGTATACAAACCTATTATGAATTCACTCGAATACCAAACAATTAAACAAGTATTGAGAGCATTTATCACAAAAAAAGATGAATATATTTTAACCTCCTCAAAAGCGTTACCAATATTTTGCTTTAACCAATATCGCCCTCAATATAAACTTCGTTATTGAACCAGTGGGTACTCAGGAAATGGGCCAGAGCAGAGCATTTCATTCACTAGAAAGATCCCTGATCACATATTAAAATATCTAAATTTTCTATTTTAGTATATTACCAAGGGTCCCTTTCCTCCATGTCTCTCTTATAATTTGCGTTTACATACAGTACTATTGTCCTATTACTGTTATTACAGTAATGGCTGTCCAAATTTCATACATTTATTTGAAGAGGCTTTTCGCTCATTTATGCACACTCGTTTTCATATTTTTACATACAACTATATTGTAGAAGCTTTTTTATATTTGTGAATTTCGAGTTCCATGCAAGGGAGTGTTAAAGACCTAGAAGAATGTTCAGATAAATACTTCTCCAAAAAAGTTTAATGGGCAAGCCGAACATAGGTTGGTTAGCCACTGAAAATCAGCGGGTGGCGGATATTGAAAGACGGAGGAGGAGAAACATATAAAAGGTTCATTCGAGTCTAATATTGGAAGAGTACAAGACCCACCTAGGGTTGTAGCCCCACGGAAATAAAGAAAAGTTTTAGAAAATATTTTATGAAAGATATGCTCTGGTGTATACTTATGATAAAACCACGATCATCACAATCATTAGTACATATGTCAGCAAAAAAAGTCTTAAGGCATTTATTTCGCGCATAAAAATGATTTATATTGAAGGGAATATTTTCCTCAGCATAATAAATTACTAGGACACAAAAAATAAGTTTCACTACAGAATTAATCTGCGTGAGATAAAAAAGAAAATTAAATGAACATTGGTTAGGATTGTAACTTTAAATCGGCCGCAAATGGTTTTTTCCGTCCTTCCACGGATGATTTCACGATGCCACAATTCAGATCCCTCCCCCCAACCGATTCTGGGCATTCTCGCTTCAATTCCAATACGTTATTCAGCACTTTCACTGGTTTTAATAGACCAAAAACTTCCATACCCAGTTTTTGTGAACAAAATTCGTATTTTTCGATTAACCGTTTTTGTATTTTAGGTTATGCCGATTACGTTCAAATCATTGACTCCGTACTGTCGCAATACTCACTGCTAGTATAATTTGCCCATTCATTTTGAAATAAAAGCTAAACGCGATCAATTGATAGAGTAGACGTATCTCAATTCTTATGGCCAGTAGAAACCATCCTGAACTATGGATTAATTCTTTTTAAAATATTAATAAAAGTTTTAGGCCATAAAAAATTATTTATCAATATACGGGATATCTTCCCGCAAAGTAACATAGAATCATAATGCAAAATGAGGTTGCTGTTTCCAGTGTAGCTTTGTGAAAGTCTTTTACATCTCTAAGTAACAGAGTAACTTTGTTTTCCACACAAAATTACGTTTTGTGTGAGGAAGAAAGTTACCATTTGTCTTTTAAATACACACCACCATATTCGGCACACCCTTCAAAAGGTATTAAAAAGATAGACCCAAATGTGTATGGAAAAGCGTATCGGTCCACCATTTTACTAATAAGAAATATTCTTACTCCACATAGCATGGGAATTTTATTTATGAAATCATTTTAGCAAAAATATTATGAAAGGAATACTTAAAGATTGATATTTTCTTAGTTTAGTTTGACTGGCAAGAAACAAGTTCACCTGTTAACCTGCGTAGCTCCAGTTCAAGGGCAAGTTTGAAATTAGAACCAGAGCGTTAACCACGAATAAATCTGGAAAATGCATTGGTCTTTCGTAAGGCAAGCATTTCCCCACTCTTGAAAAATCAGGCCACACCGTTACGAGGTAATACGAGGTAATTTTTTCAAAACGAAAAATAATTGATCCATTATTTCCAAAACCTTGAAAGAATTATGTTTCTATTACCTTTAATATTATTAAAGGATAATAATTTGATGGTGTATAGTTAAGTTAGATTTTGGAAGGACAGAAATCTAGCGCCACAATGCTTTATAGAAACACCCAAAAGACAATCTGACCGAACACTACAATAAACCCTTCAGTTACGCATGCGTTCTACCTCCCTTAATTACGCCGAACATGTTTATTCCTTTATTCTCCCCAAAGAGCCTTCCCTATGTTCTGTACTCTATCACTGTCTTTAACATCCCATCACCAATGGAAATACTCCGATTCCGCCACCTTTAGATTCTCCCATTAATTCCCTCCAATCTATACCATACACTTCTTCATTTGTTTTCATTTTTGTCTATTTCATCTTTTCCATTATTCTTCCAACATATAACCTTCAAAAGAATCAAATCTACGGTTATTATCTTGCTTCAGTGGCCAAGTTTCATCTCCGTATAAAACCACGCTCCATATCAAAGTTTTTAACGAGGCTTTTCTGGCATCCTTACTCAACGTCCCTGTCATCAACTCCATGCTGCTGGGAAAAGCTTCTTCTCTCAACGCAATTCCTCTTCCGATGTCCCGAATGCTATAATCCTCTTGGTCCAAAGAAGTTCCTAGATAGGCAAATTGTTTTACCTGCTCTGGACTTTGCCCTTGTTTTTGACGTAAAACCTAACCTTATCCTCGATGGCTCATAAAATTTAATTTGTTTACATTGGCCTGTATCCCATTCCTATCACACTGATATTTTAAGGCCCTGAATAATGATTGTAACCTCTTGGCTGAAGGCTTCTAAAACTTGACCATCTGATAATCTAACTGATTTTGTGAATTCATCACCTGAGTTTACTCTTGCCCCCATCCCTTCACATGCCTCCTTTATCATAATCTCGGAAAATATATCAGAAAAAGCCGGTCATAATTAAGATCCCTGACTCACATCCCTCCCTAATGTTACCCATCCCGACTCAATCTATGTGTCTGAGTAGTCTGAGACATGCTAAGGTTGCCGATAACTAGACTACATCTCTAACATACTACTGCCTTCTTTAATTCATTCAACTTCTCTCTATCGAACGTTTTCTCGAAATCCAGAGAATAAAGAATTATATCATGACTGTACTCCATCCATGTTCCTTTGTGGACATTAAATAACCACGAGTAATTATCAGATTGATTGTGACGGGAATTATCACCAATGGCAGGACACAATGACATATTTGAATCAATGTAACCTCATAACCGCAATGAGTTTTTCATCTGCTCTTAGCATACGTGACTTTTAAGAACGTTAATATTCTCCCTTTGGATGCAGATTCTGTTCACGAATGAGCTAACGAGATTAAAACCCTTCGCGCTCACATGACCTATGCACCATTTCCGACTGCAAAAAGTACTCATGATGCCTAAGAGCACTTCTTTAAGAGAAGGGTACCGTCTTCTTACTGCCAAACTGCTAAAGATTGTCTGATAGTAAATGAAACGACTTGGCTCGAGGTGCACGGAGGAAAATAAAAGAAGAAGCGCGATTAAGAGCAACCCAGAAGCCGTGAGGGACGGATCTGTCCGACATGAGGAAAGAGAAGAGTGACTCTAGCAGTTATTATGGGCGCGGGTTGGAGAAGATCGTTGAGAGCTGAGATAAGCCGCCATTTGACTAAGTACCACTCAGGTCAAATGGGGAGGAATATTAGTCTTGGAGGTCCCAAGGAATTTTAAAAAAGAAGGCGTTTTTGACGGCGTGGGAGTTACTACCAGGTTCCTCCCACACCAATCCCTAACTCTTTCCAGCCACCAACCACCATCTGTACTCTTTCCCTTTCCAAAACGTCGCGCCCCACGAAAGCTATTGAGGTCTTCTAGGAACGGTCCATTCTCCAGTTTTTTAGGGAGACGATCAGAATCAAGGAAATAGGTCGGGTAAAAGAGTGGGGATAGGTGGATTGGGGAAGGTCGAAAAGGAGGGGTTTGCGGGGGCGTCTTCATTGGTAATTTAGCTCCCGGGTCACGGCGATGAAATTGGAAAACCCGCAAAGAGTCTCGTGCCCAGAGGTGCCTCTGATGTATTATCCTGCCCCTCTCCCCTTTATTCACCTTCGCCCCCAGGAGACATCCCCCTTGCCCTGATGCGTGAAATCCCTCCCACCTGGGAGGTTTCCTTGTCGCCTATATACACAGCGTCCCCAACCTAAATGTCCCCTCACATTCCGACTCCCACGCCCAAAGTTCCTTTTGTACCTACGCCAATGCACTGCCTCATTTTTGCCTCTTGAAGGGTTCTTAAATTTTGACTAACAGTCTTCTCCATCCGTATTCCTCTATATCAACTCCTTCAAGTAAGCAATACGTCTTCAAACCTTCAATGTATTTATCATTTGTAGTCGTCCCGTCTAGTCTTCCCGAATAGCCCATCTTGAATTCTTTCTAACACATTTTGTATCTCAGAAATCAATCCTGTGGTCTAACCTATTTATTACACATTTCACCTATCCAAATGCCAATGTGTACTTTTAAATTTTCCCATTTTTTCCGGCTGACATCCTATCCGTCGGTTTAATTTCCTCAAGTTCCCTTCCATGGTAATAATGAATGGTCTCCAGATCCAATTACCATTTCTGTATCTAATTTACCATTCCACTCTAGAAGGTGCGTTTCCATTTAATTATTTTAATATTATAAAAATACGAGTAATATCTCGTGATTGTATATACACGCATCTATTATTATGATAATACTATTTTAACAATTATCCTGAATAATTATTGTTGCATTATAACTCTGTATTATTACTAATAACAATGATACGCAATTTCATCAACAATTGCCACATTTTATCCTTAGGTAACGCTGTGAAAATCGTTGTACGCATGTTTAAACCTACTTGATCAAATAAATGAAAAGGAAAAAATATATAAAAACAAAGCATATGTTAGAAACACTTGATTCAATTTAATTTAATTTTAAAAATTATTTCTTTATCATTGACAGTTTTAGTTGAACATAACTAAATTAATTCGTTTTTTTGCCAAATGAGCAAATAATATTCTTTCCAAAACTGTGGGAGAATAAATTTATTGAATGTATCATCTCCTATCGCTATTTCCTACTTTCCGTGTATTGAGTCATTTCACAAATGGGACACGTTCAGTAAATATTTTTACCCAATATTAATTTCGTAGCTGAGTAGTCTTGTAGAAGAAGTTGCAGTTTAATGAGTCTTACAAACAAATACCCAAAAAAAACAAAGTCTATCATTTGAGAGAGAAAAATTTGAACTCGAACGTCATTACGGTCTTAACTCCAGATTATTTGAAGTACTTAAATATAATTGACCATAAAAATGTATTCGGCTCAAGTTAACCCTCTGAAAGAACTAGTGAAAAAGTTAATGAGCCTCCAATTGCGCGCTCCCACTGAGAGTACAATTCGAATTTTGAAACAACAATCATTCTTTAATATTTACGAATAATATTCGTTAAAAATATGTTGAAGTAATTTTATTGGTAATGCTAAAATGTAGTCGAAGATGAAGAAAGGTTCAACTTTTGTCAATGGTTCTTGCCCTGGAAAGTCCGATGAGTAAATGGCCAATGAGTAGACAAATATGATCAACTCCTCTTGATTGTAAGCTCATCTTAGTTACTAATGAAATCATAATAGGAACCAAAGCAAAATACCCAAATCCAACTAGACCTCAAAATGAACTTAACGGTCAAAATGGCTATTTTATTCCGACTCTATTGGATAGACAAATCATTTTCAAATATTTCGAACTCAAAACGTGGTTTTGTGAGAACTGGAAATGTAGATGTCAGATCAAATACACAAAAATAAGGTATTCAATTTAAAAATGACACATAAGGAAAAATTGTCCTATTCACCGAGCACTAATCAAAATCTAACATCTTGTTTGCCGAGATTTGCAAACGTTCCGTAAATGTCGTATGAGGTTGTAATACATTTACCTTAGGAGATTCATCTGCTGCTTGTCTTAGGAGGTTAATCTGAGGAAATTCATCAACGCCGTCCGTTGCACGAGCACCGAGCAGCCGACTCAAAATGGAACATTAATGTGAAATTATCTTTATGGCCTGGATGTAAGCGCCCTGTACTCCGGCTAATTGGTCAGGTTGCCCCGAGATATTGGATTGAAGAAGCAAGAAAGGACGGGATGTGGGACGGGATGATAGATAGAAGGTGAATTTTGGCAGGATATACTTGCGGAAAAAGGACAAATCAGCGGATAACATGGAATTGTTCCCCTAGGCCAGGACAGAGATCCTTAGGTGGGCCTTTAGCCCCGTATCCAAAATGTTCTCACAATCCATCCTTGGGATTGTGAGGACGAGAGAGGGGGGAATACCGGGGTTTGTGAATCTCACCGAGAAGCTTTAAAAGTATGCGCCCGAAACCAAAGGCAGTAAGGCACGGGGAGTGTCGGAGTGAGGAGGCGTGGCGACGCTGAGGGGTATGAGATTTGGGAGGTATATGACGTGGTTTTGGACCCGGGGAAATGGAGGCAGAGGGAATGGGAGAAAGAGGTGAAGAAATGAGTCGGCGGTTCGGAATCAGAGGATAGATTCATGATGGTAATTTGAATTCCGAATTCGAGTTTTGGAGATGAACGACAGTAAGGGTGACGGTTTTCGCTGCGGGAGTTGGTGGGCGGGATGGAGTACTGGATTGCCGGAGTAAGCGGGTTTTTGGGTGGAGGGGAGGGACGGAAGTGGGTATTACCAGGGAATCCTCCGCATTTGATGTGGTGGGGACTCGGGATAGGCTCCTGGCGATATTAGGCGCAAGGAGATTAAGGGGGTTTAGGGAGACACGTATGAATGTGGGCTCCCGGTCCGATATTAGGTATATATGGCCGCATTCGGTTGATGCATGGAAATTCGCAGTAAAATTCCTGCGACCGTGAGAATCATCGATGTTCGCCGAGGCATACACAGGTAACTAAAGGCATTACCTTTAAGGTAAACTGTGTGCAGTTTTTCCTATCTCGACTACATTATATGTTTATATTTGCAAATGTCAATTTTCTGAGGGTACTATAGTTAATGCTATCGGTAATATTTACGGATGGCATGTAAAAAATTTAAGAAATCGATGCATTCATATTCATCTTGATGAATAAAAGTAGTTTTCAAATTTTAATCCTGATAAGTATAGGTTAGATCCATAACGATAAAAAGCAATAAAGTAAATGGGTATTTTTTGGAATACTGACAGTATAATTTGTAAACAAATTCAAAACAAAAATATTTGTTTGATTAATACAGGGCATGTCGTTGAAAATTTAGCAGTTACGTCATTGCCTATATTTTATCATAGCAAAAAGAAAGTTATTCTATTAATCGATGAAATCTTTTCATCGATTATAAATTAAATAGCATCGCTCCACAGCAATTACGTTTAATCAGATTCTTATTTTCTCTTTGACATTCAGGAAGTTTAATGAAAACGATGATACCCTTTACAAGCTACTATTGCAAGGCAGAGGCTAACTAATTTCTTATCAAAATGTTATTGTTAACAATTATTAAATTTCGTCGTTAATTTTGAATCCATAAGATGCTTTTCTTCATATTTTATCTTAACATTACATTTTTAAACTGAAAACAGTATTTACAGCAGTTTTGGAATGCTTTATTGGGTGTCATATAGTTATGAAACTGCGAGGCCTAATAATATATCCGACAAATGGAAAAACTGACGACCACTCAGAAAAAATGTAGATGATAATAATGAAATATAATATGTTAATAATTTAAAATAACGTTGATGCTAAATTAAAATAGTAATATATAGTTCTCAAATTTTTAGTAATAAATAAACTATCTAGTTATTTCATTTATTTAACTTACATCATAATTACAAACCTATTGGTAATGAAAATATGTACCGCACAAGGTATAACATAAGCTTCCTTAAAATACATAATGAATACGATTTGTTAATGAGCATAGTAAAACTCTAATAATGCAGAATCATATTTAATCTACCCTCCAGATACCTAAAGATTTCAATTGTTTGTAAAAGCAAAAATAAGTGTTGTTACCTTCCTTAGGCTATTTCTCATTCACTCGATGCGAGGCTTACTTGATTGTAGAGTAATAATAAAATGCCACTCTCTCACTTTCCACTTATGGTTTGGTGATATATTCGCTGGGTGGTAGCGACAATGTCTGTGTTCACAATCGTGCTTAGGCATACATACGTTCGCCTTCATTGGTTTGAGTGATTAGCGATTGTCGTTTATTTGTCCATTTCCCACGACCCAATTTCCATTTATTTTCGAGGAGTTAAGAGAACGAACAAATGAACAATAAATTACCAAGAAAACAGGTTTTGAATTCGCAAAAAAACAAATAGCTTTACAACCAAACCTCTTTCGAATATTTCTCTCCGCGGAGTTTTGGCAGCTCTGGGAAACAAAAATAATTGGGAGCCGAGCGGATTTATTTCGGCGAGAAAAATTGGCCATCAAAGGGGATGAATATAGTTCGCCAAAAAAAATGCAATCCGGACACCCGGGTCGAACAATTTTTATGGATAATTGATGCGAAGGAATTTCAAACGGTCTATTATTTCGAGAGTTTTCAGAGACTATATTCCTTCGCGTTCTCCTTTTATTTCCGCGAGATGGTAATGAATGGATGAGATATTTCTCACCAATATCCCAGAAAATATCTGAAACGCCTTTTCACCCCGAGAAACGACTTGTTCCACTTTTTTTTAATTTAATCGAGAGAGCCGGGATTATGAGAACGTCCGTTTGCTAAAAGCGTTTTGGTGTCGTGAGACTGGGCAAAATAACGCCCCGACTTCCAAACCAGCAATGCATTGTCTCTTGGCCCGGGTGTCCACTCTCATTGATAATAGCTAATGGACGCTTACCATGAGATTTATCACTTCAATATGTGCTTTAATGAACTGCTTATAATTGCGTGGCGGACCGAAATGCTCAGATTCCACTCTTTTTCACGTTATGGAGGCACGCAAATATTGCTATCGAGAGTGGATCTGGAAAAGTGCAGCGGCTGTGATACGAATTTGAATGAACGAATACTAACCGATGATTGATGAGTATTGAACCTTACTGAAAATGAATCATTGCGAAACAATCCAATCTCAACGAAGATGAACCCAAATTGAATATTTACTGGTTATTTATACTTCTTGCGAGAATTTAAAAGTATCATTATTATCAGAAGTCCAATCAAAATGTGTTGACACAATTCGAATATATCTATACCAACTATTTTAAAATAAGATGGTACGTATAAGGGGATAAATATCACTGCTGTTTTTCTTTTAATCTACAAAATATCAAAACCATTGGTAACTTCAAATATTTATTTTATCTTCATGCTTTGTGGTGATATCAAAAACTAAAAACTATAGATGTAATAATACAAGACTAAAACTGCAAGTTTTTCTAAATTTTCCGATAGCGAAGCTGCATATCCCACGCTGAAATCACTAATGAGAACCAGCTTAATTTACCCAATCGGTTTCTACAGGAAAAAACAAATTGGAACTATCAACTTTCTACATACCCGAAAAAAAAATTATATACACGTAATTCTGACATAAAACAAATTATTGTAATCTAAAATGAATAGCTAATTTCAAATTTCAATTCAATTTGACTAACAATCGAAATTATTATATACTCGTGCGTTTGTCTTGAAGCTTTAAACAGGTTGCACTTGAGCCCATTTTCTTTTTATAGTACGTCAATTTTTAAGTTTAATAGTGGCCACAAATAGTAAGCTTTCATTTAAAAAATTAGGTAAAGCAGTAGAAAGAAGACGCAGGAAACATTTTTTTAAACAAATATGATATGGAAATTATATGCTTATGACTTTCCACACACTCTGCATGTGATTGAGATTCACTTTAATCAACTGTTAATTCTCCAAAAAGTAGTTTTCCATGATAGGAATTTCTGTTTAACAAATAATCTCTGAGAATAACTCCAATGCTGATTCTATACCAATAATGGAATAATGATTACTCCGTTTTCATTAAACGAATGTGAAAGCAAAACCAATGCGGACAACGCATCATCTTCATACCATATTATCTCGGACTAAAATCTTTTGAGAGCCGGGTGTTAAATCGCTGAAGCAAAGGAAGAAGAGCTTTTTCATGCACCATGAACATTTTAGCATAAATCTTCGAAAAAATCGCTATTTACAGTATCCCCGCAGACATTTTGGTCTCATTAAAATGGCAACAACTTCCCCTCAAAATGTGGCATCCAGTTGTTTGGCTAAGGGAAATAAATGACAAAATCCATCGTGTCAACACACCACGGGGGTTAAACCTCCGGATTTGCACTCGGAAATAAAAAAAAGTCCGCTACCATTCACCCTTCATGAACCGTGCCCCGACGGCGTAAGGCCACCAGAAACAACGTTACTTGGTCATCCGAAATCGTAAACAACTGCATGATATAATGAGCACGCATCTTTTTTTGACGAGTGCAGTGTGGGCTGGCCTTCGGGACGTGTTTGCTCACTTTTCTACACTCCAGGCTTTCCGCCGATGGGGGCGCGGTACCTTCCCCTTCTCCAACCCGCTCCCCAATGCTCCAATCTCCCTATCATTCTCTTCCCCGGCCTCCAACTCCCCCCACAAATCCTTTTCTCTCTCCACCTGCCTCCCGGTGCACGGCCCTTGCGTCCGGCTGGCGAGCTTTATTAAGCCTCTCTCGCCCTGCCAAGATATTTTACAGCTCACTCCATTCTAATGGAGGGAACGAGTTAACCGGGCAATACTCTTGCCAGACAACGTTGTATACTGTCGCCCATCATCACTGTAAAGTAGCAAAAAGCAATTTATGAATTCTGCCTCGGTGTGCCCTTTAACCTCAAGATTTACTTCCCGGGATATTGCAATACCGGCTTAGAGTTGAAATAAGGTCTATCAATCGGAGAAGTTCAGGGAATTTGGATACAAATCTAAGTTTGTTTTTTTGTCGACTTTAGGACAAACGAATAGTTAATCAAAGGTCATAATCCTTGCCTACGCAAAAAAATATAAACAAATAAGGGTTTATTTCTTTAATTTATCCAAAAACAGAAAAGAGTTTAATTCACGAGCTAATTGTTTGGGTTGGGTACACAGAAATTAAACATTTGAATCTTACGTTGATATTTTAGGATAGCTTTAAATCTAAATGATTACACTGACATAATGTATTGTTAGTGATAACAGAGACATTATCCTTTAATATCTGGCTAATTTCTTAAGGAAGATGTTCACTTTGAGTTCCGACGGGCTGTCCATTGAATGAAAAACCATAGACGAATGCTTTTATAATAGGAATATTTACAATTCAATCTCTATGAAATTTCTTCACTCACTGGATGATCTCATATAATATGAGAGAACTTTTATTTAGCTAATCATTTAACTCAAATGGTACATAAAAATACTCTCTAATTTAGTTATTTCCGCCCATCAATGTTTTAATAATTACTCCTACCCATTTAGAGAATAATAATTGAGGCGAGATGATAAAGTTATCGTTGAAAATTGTTCCTTTAGTACGTGCATGTATACTGAAATTATAAGAAGATTTTTTCTGGTCTTATCCTTCTCTACATAATTATTTATTGCTAAGAATTTTTGAGTAATAAATGCTACTTATCTCAGTTAAAAACAATAACATACAGAAACTCTTGGGAACATTAGATCGATAACCTAATATTTGACAAAGAAGATAATTAGTATAACATCTTCAAAATAAAGATTCAGCACCTTAGCGTTGGTTGAACTTCGGGATGAGTATTATAATTAATTGCGGTCTCTTTTCATTCCTTGGCGTTAGATTATTCTTTGCATTAACCCTAGTTTATTACCTTAACAAACTGGTTATACGAGGGTCATCCGGAAAGTAGTACCCGTTCGTGAAATAAAGACACAAAAGTAAATATTAACAAACATAAAAAATTTTATTTGAAAGAGGATACTTTAAACTACTTCTCAACATAATCTCCAAGCAAATTAAGGCATTTGTCATAACGTGTGACAAGTTTCTGTATTCCTGCTGCATAGTCCTTCGCCGCCAGCTCATTGAGATACGCGAGGGACCCATCTTGCACAAATTTTTGCATAATGCAGATGGTGTTTAACAATTTCATGAACAATTGTTCGAGAAACATTGGGAAAATGCTCACAGATGTCATCAATTGTGACGCGCCGATCGTTCCTCACGAATTCGTCAACTGAGCTCACCAGTTGGTCTGTAATGACAGACGGTCTCTCCGAACGCTCATCGTCGTGTGTGTTCCCCGTCCCCATGTTGAAGTTGCGACACCACCGCCGAACAGACGACTCGTCCATTACATTGTCTCCATACACCTCCTTTAATTGGCGATGAATATCACATGGGCGAACGTTTCTTGTATTGAGGAATTTAATCACTGCCCTCACTTCACAACTGGCGGCGTTCTCAATTTTTTTAAACATTGTAAACAATCACAGAAACAACACAGGCAATGCTAGCGTCACGCAACTTGGCTCAGAGAAGGCAGACAAGCCACTGAAGCTATCTGACCTCGTCCAGCGGCTACTCGCGTCGTCAGCACTTCATGCGGCACGAACGGGTACTACTTTCCGGATGACCCTCGTACTTTCCCGAAACTTTTGCAAAAAGATGTCAAGATGATGATTGCGATTCCTGAATCCCTTTCCACAATTTGAAATTCCCTTTTCTTTAGTTTAAACAGTTATTTTATACGCCATTTTGTGGATAACATCCAGCCCCGGCAACTTTCGCGGTTGTTATTAAAGTAACACATGGTTGAAGTGAGGAGTATACAGAGAGATGAAATTCTGGATGGGAGTGGAAAGAAGCGAGATATTACGTTAGATGGATGAATGGGGTACGGGAGAGGGAACGGGAAGAGGAAATGAGGGAGAAGGATTATGAGAGATAAAAAAAAGAGTGAGAGATGTGACGGGGCAGATGGAATACTTTTGATGGAAATGTTGGGCCTTGGTTTATTTATCGCGAGGGTTAGGACCCTTACAACTCTGGTCTCTTAATGCAAGCAGTCCCTCCCCTTGCAGAGATGAGACAAACAAACGTCGTGTATTTCTGGAAATTTTTATTCCGAGAAAATTATTTACCAAGCCTTTTACCACATCCCTTCCTACATCATATGACTTTTCAGAACAATTATCGGCAAAAACATGCAGAGCTTATTTTCCTCATCTCAACACTTACCAATATCAACTTGCACCCTTACCCTTTCATTCAGAAAATTGCGCACACATATTACTAAGAAGAACCCTTGATTAGTATGGGCAGCTCCTAACTACCAATTGCTTTGAATGTCTCCTATTTCACTCCCCGATATTCTCGCAAAATTACCTTCCATTTATAAAAAGTTTTTAATAACGTGTATTAACATCCTTAAATGAAAATTACGGCCAGTCCTGACTAAATTATGAAACTTTCGTGGCGATCATAAGTCATCAATCTAACTTGTTTCAGCAGTCAATTTGATCCTCCTATCCTCTAAATCAATCACACAAATGGTTTTCTTCGCCCAGAAATATACCATCATCTTTTTATGCGTCTTAATGTATTTTTTTCTTACATTCTTACTCTATACCAGTCTGTACCTAGTAATTTTCTTAGAATAGGAAAGATAAAGTAATCCTTTTTTCTTGAAAATTTCCGTCATGCTTGTTTCTTCCCCCAGTTTTGGCAAAATTTCCTCTACCTTAATTTCTGGCCAAAAAAATTATTTCTAATCACTCTAACATACTGAATTTACAAATAAACCGTCAGTAAAGAGAAGATTGGTGTAAATATTTAGTTGGGATCAAAATTTCCAAATTTCATTCGCCGTTCACTTGTCGGTAACATGATAGACTAATGGCAAGTAGGATTTATTTGTGAGACCATTCCTTAGAAGCAGAAAGCAAATTTCTCATAATAAGTCTCATTAATCGAAAACTAGAATCTATAAACAACAGGGAAATTCTGGGTATAGTGAACAAATGTAACACGAGCCGTGGCAGCGACAACATTAAGATACTTTAAACACTTCTTTTAAGAAGAAAATTCCGAAAATGCCGACAATAATAAATCTTTACTTCACTATAATATGCGAATTTTACTTTTTTATGTAACATACAAGACCTTTGATAGGATAGTATTCGTAAAATCTTGTAAATTAGAGCAATGGGCACAAGATGGCATTTATACTTTTACTTTCAAGTGTTAATATGTAATTGTATTTATTTTTTACTATTGTTATCAGGAACTACGTACCACCCTCATTCACTTAATCCACGCCTATCTTTTATTCTTCGTTTTTTTCTATCGTCATACCTTCTCTTCACCTTCTTTCATCCATTTATTAATGTATCTCCACTTTCCCGTTTTATTCCCTCGTTATGATTTTTCCAATAACCCATACAATCCTTCTTTTCATTTATGAATACAATTTCAATAGTCCTCCTTTGAATTTAATTACGATTTGATTCATTAACCTTGGTTGGAAACATAATATGGACGCTTTTTCTTATCATTCTATTCGCAATTATTCTTTTTTGGTGAAATACATTAATTCATCTTCAATTAGAAATGATCAATTTAAAAGAATTGGAATGAATTGAGTAGAAAAAGAAATTGGCAGTTAAGAAAATTGAGCATGTGTAGAAATGAGAATAATTGTTTCATGGGAATAAAATTTTTAATGTTGTACGTGCATAGGATATGACAAGGAAGAATATAATTTACTAATAAAATTCTCCACGCAAAGTAAAGGCTGCGTGTTTTCCTGTTTTACAGCACTGCTGAAACACAAAAGGATGTCGCAGGTGTCAGCACGGAAAGACGAATAGACGGAATAACTCAACCCCAGAAGCCAAAAATAAAGAAAAGGGTTTGTAGATACTATGGTTTCGTAAAAAGTAGGGATTGGGAGCATAAGTTTTGAAAGGATTAAATACTTGGTCAATAATTTCAAGAGGCACGTGTCGGTTATTTTTCCAGAAAAATCGGGATTTCCAGTTGAAAATAAATGCTGCTCAGAGATACTCAATATTTTATGCATTAAATTGGTTAATTGGCTAATTTCAAGTTATAAGAGTTAAGTCAAGCAAAATCTGAAAAAAGGGGACGATTATAGGTATGTGAAATCTCTATTCTCATGAATAACTTCTTACTGAACATAAAAAAATGTACTATTGATTTGTTCACATAGTTTTAGAAATACTTCAAAGAAGATATGTACCGTTGCGCCAAATGATTCCAAAACCTGTTCTTTAAGGAAAAAGAAAAAGCTCAGGAATTGAGAGGAAAAATGAGAAATGAGTTTTGAAAACAATGATAGTATGTATATGATAGAGAAGAAAAACTACTAAGCTTCAGAAGTAGGTGAATGAGAAAGACAGACTAATTAGATTCGAAGCAGCAATAAAATAGTAGGATAAGGGGATAGCGAGAGATATTTGGATTTTAAGATCGTAATAGAGGGGAGAGTGTTGGGTCAAAGTAAAAAGAATTTGTCCTCTCCCTTTTCGTCTTATATCATTCAGCCATTTTGAACGTCAATTTGGAAGTACCTGAATTGATGCCTAAATAAGAAAAACCAATATTTATGCATAGATAAATACGTAAAGATACATAACAGATGATAGGGTGAATGATAGGGCTCTAATCTTTCATATATTTATTACAATATTAAAATTAAAGATGAGATTCATTTCTTCAAAAGTATATCTGAACAAATTTATCAATATGTTTAATAGAAGGAACGATAAAATTTGGTCAGGTTAAAAATATTCATGGTTGGCTTCTAAACACAATTGAGGTTTTAAAAGCTGTATGCTTCCGCAATTCAAAGCGTGTGCTGGTTGCTACCTGGGGACAATAGTTTCACCAACAATACCGCTGGGGTCTTAAGATCAACCTCATTCCTCTTCCCTTCACCACCTGATACAGAGTCGTCCCTGATTAAGACGCTGTTTAAACTGGCATACTTCCATCTTGGACTGAGAATACCTTAGAAAAAACTGCCTGTTTGCTGCCCTGAAGAAAAATGGTTATGGTTATGAAAATAACCGTATGCAAGAACGATCAAAAGTAGAAGTTGGGCCTAAAAAGAACTGCCGATGGATAGAAAAACCGAAACCGGCCTTATCAAGTCCTTACTAAGAAGTATCCACGGAGAATATTTAAATAATATGACGTCGTGAAATGCTTCGACTATTCTAAAGAGATACGAGACCTCAACAACATGGGCGCCGGAGGGCTCTATTCCTCACGCTGCCTGAGAGATAATGTGCACCAGTGAGAGGTCCTACATAGGGCTGATAAATTAAAAGCCGCTTCCAGGAACACGAGAGAGCAAATAAACAACTCCACCCTTCAGCCTCAGCCATGGCGGATCATGCCAGGTAGGAGCGTGAGCATAAGATAAACTTTGATGAAGCCAACGTGATCTCGAAAGAGTCACGTTACTACACTAGGTTCAATCGTGAGGCGATTGAATTTTCTAAACACCCGGAAAATTTCAATGGGGCGGACGTTGCTCCACAGCACGTGAAAAGAATGTTCCAAAACCCGACCAATCAGAGTGCAGCAAAGCCATCAAACCGTCAAGAAACCACAAGGCAGTAAGGCAGCAACTTATATGTATAAGGACTACCAACATTGAAATTGTTGCAATCTTTTTTGACACTATATTTTTTCCACCAGCCCCAAAGAGGAATATTTTCCTAAAACTGGGATTTAGGCTTGCTGTTGCTTTATATTCTGTATTGCACATACTATTATCTTTTTGTAAATGTCTACGATCGCGTAATAAATGTCTTTAAATCTGAATTACATTGTCGCTTCGATCTGAGACACCAGATGTAATATTGGTATTAGTGGAACTGTTTTACACATGCGGGGAATTCCGAAAGCACACAGCCTGCACTTTATTCACACCACGAAACCTTCACACTGTTTTAAACTATTGAGATTTCACAGTACCTATTGCCACCATCACCATCATACGAATTCTAGGGACATCCCGATCCCTACTTGAGGTGCTTTGTGGAGAGCACCTTGAGTGAGTACGAAGTACTTTGGATGGTAAGTTTAACTGTGAACCCCTTGGCGCCTTTTGACAAGAGTAGGCTAATGTTGACGCCGGGTTTCTCTCCACCCTTCCCAATCCAATCCATCCCTAATGGAGTAAATGACCTTAGCTGTCGGTCGCCTTCCATAAAAACTACTACTACGTGTTCAACCAATTATGCGTCAGCATTAGACAGCCTCTGCACTGTTCAGTCTCGTCCAGGAATTTTAAATTCTTCCTCGATGTAAAATGACCTGCTATGCCATTGCCTTCTCAGGCTTGTTATACTAACTTCCCTCTAGAAATGGCTTATTGATTGAAATCATTGATACCATAACACTGAGTATACGTAAAACCCAAAATGCAAGTTAATTTATTAAACAAAACGCCCCAAAGCCTCAGGCAATACCTGCCCACTTTCACTCTCCGATAATTCTTGTTGACTAAATGTGATATGTTATTATGATACAAGTTGGATTACAAAACACAAACTCCTGTACGGAAAAAGCTAAACAACTTTCCAATAATTTGGGACAAAAATTGACTGGGTCGAAAATACTCAGATGAAAGGTTATTTTGAAGATTTATATAAAAGTTTAATAATTTTACAAATGAAGTTCATTCGGAAAAATCATGTATCGTTTAGTACCTGCACATATCGCATACATCTGGAATAAGAATAAATATGAGAATAGTTAGTTATTCATTCAGCATGTAGAGTTAATATTTTCTTCAAAATAAAACTTAGATCTTTTCAAAAAGATTTTGAAATTAAAAATTTGAGCTAAATGACACAAATAAAAAGATGAACCAGACAGTCAAAGAATGAAAAAATTCCGAATTTTTATGAAAATCACTTCTTGGTTGATTAAAATTTGCCATGAAAAACTGGACGTTGATCGTGCCTCATGATTTTTTTGACGTATGCCCTGATGACTTTCATGCCACGGATAACATTCGCCCCGACTCCTTTGATCTAAATCTAATTTTTAAAGATCGGGGACTTTTAATTTCTACTTCCATAGCGCAGTTGTCATGGAAATTCACGACAAGCGGGAAGGAGGGTTGACATAAATCCTGCAATGACATGGTTAGTACATATAGATCCTATATTTTCTCATTTCCACCGAATGTATTATATTAAAATTTAGTCGTTGACTTCATGAAGTTTAATATTTTATCTTTGACATACGTTATGTCTGCGTCTTCTCCGTCGTGAAATAACATGTGCTTAAAGAGTTCAATTAAGTTGGAGATAAACAATTTTACATTCTGCACTAGTCAGCATATCAAAGAGAGAGAAAGCAAAGAAATTCAATTTATTCACCTCTCCTGGAAAAAGGTTTAATAACCTGGTTTGGGCGCTTTTTCCCAGCAGACCTTTGAGTGCAGAAAGGAAATGAGGTTGCAGCCACGGTGAGCTGGCGTTGGGTCCCGCGAGTGTCTCTAGCCTGGCCGCCCTCCCCACAGAACTACCAGCCGTACCCCCAACCGACGCGGTCACCCTACCTCTGTTACCAACCCGTCCCCCTCTATCCGATTATTAAAATCCTATTGGTTAAAACCGCTTGATTTCCCCCCAGCCTTCCCGCTTTTGGTTCACACACGCACGGGCAACGGTGGCACATTTGGTCCCGCGGTTTCCCGCACCCCCCATGGCCATGGGAAAAGTCCTGCAACGCGAGAGGGTGGGTCAGTCAAAGTGAATGGGGCCCGTTTTCGCTTTTTCTTTCCCTCTTGCACGGAGAATTTTTTTACATTTCGAGACAGGAAAATAAATACGGGGAAGTACGAGGTGTGCGGGAATGTTCATGCCTGACGGAGTACGGTAGACAATTTATGCCTCAGCATTCATGCCAGCCTAACTTGCAGTTACGTCACGATATTCCTTTATGCCATCGGACTGGATAAGATCACACTCAATATTTTTTCTGTAAATTAATGAAGTCAATAAATTTTAATTGACTAGTTCTTGGGATGGGGATATAAAAATGCATGACCTACTAATGTATTTAGCTCAAGCGTGTATAAAAATAATGCTACGTGAAAATTATATTTGCATAGTTAGAATCAATTGATTGACGAGAAAGACTGACGACGAAAATAAGTAACCACAATATTTGTTTACCTTTCCTACTTTTAACAGTTCCTTGAAAAATGTAAATTTTTTGGGGATTGTATTTTTTTAACAACTGAGAGAATGGCAATTTATGAAAAATCGCAGTACCAATCGTTATGTATTTGACAGAGTGCAGAAAATTTATGTGTTGAAAGAAAAATACCATTTATCATACATGAACATGATTTGGCATATTCGACTTAGAATAACTAAGCTTTTTACCAATTCATAAGGAGAGTGATTTATCTTTGCGGCTGTGAGTATTACACTTTTTCCAGTATCTCTTTTGATTGGAAGTGTTTACTTTTTCCCATCATGTCGGAAAAAGTCGCATATCGATTACTGAATAGACACGTATGCCCAAAAAGCAAACCATCTTTCCCCATCCCTTACCAACATTACCTTCTGTTTTTATTTCATTTATGGCTCCCCTCTCCCTAAAGACCTCTGCGCCTCACACCGCCGGCGTCTCTCTCACCATCGTCAACCGCTCTATGTTAGTACACCCTTTCCCTTTTCTCTCCCCTTCCATCCGCTGGTCATCCATCTATCCTTTCCCAACGGTAAGGTCCACTAAAAAAATACAGTCGATACGCGCGTTCGGGAACCCACGCCGAGCAAGCCGATTCGCGGCGTCACTGCAAAACACCCCACCACCACCAAAATTTTACTCCTACCCACAGCCCCATAAATTAATCGCCACACAATGAATTACTCCGATACGTAACCGACGAGTTATTTTCCTACCTCCCCTCTTGCCTACACTGCTGCCGTTTCGCTCCAAATACACGCCCTCCAAAACTCTCTCTCTCTCTCTCTCTCTCTCTCTCTCTCCATCCCTGCGGAATCGTCTCACTCCTACCTTCCCAACTCACTCGCCCCCTTTGGCCCCGCCCGCGTTGTCCAACAAAGTCCCAACCCCCATGCCACTCAAATCCACTTGACCAACCTTCCTCCGTCACTTTCCCTCCCCGCGAGAGAACGCGGGCTCGCATTTTCCCACTTACCCCACACTCCGGCAAACCCACCACCGTTACCCGCGGAGACCTATTTAGCAACGCCGCGTGTATTATTTTTTCCCGATGGTGACCATGGTTATTGCGATTCACTAATTGGTTGAACGGATGAGGAGGAAGAGGGCATGGGGAACTAAGGGAGAGGGGGAGTGGAAGATGATGAGGGGAAGGAACGGCAATATAAAAATGAGACGAGGCCGGGGAATCATGCGATTCCAAGGCTGATGAGGAGACCCATAAATATTCTTAAAACATGTTCTGCTTCTCGTTTTCTCCCTCAAAGATTGTTCCAATATCGTGTTCCAACTTATTGCCTTAAAAAATTCTAATGTTAACGGCTAAATCTCACGACTAATATCTTGAAGACAGAGTGAAATTACATGCCAACTTTGCAAACACTTTGCTGCGGCATCAATTATTTTATATCAAATACAAAGGTGGTACAAGCAGGTACCTGATGCATCTAAGGCACCTGAAAATTTCTCGTAGCATGTTGCTGGTATTGAACTATTTTTTCGTAAAATTGAAATCTGCTAAGGTGTCTTTTCTATTAACCATAATCCTTCAATCAGGCTTCTCACGATTTTATGACTAACTTCCAAGTACTCAAGGCCAAATAACTTTGTACGTCGAGGAAAATTGTACTTAAGATATCATACGGAACTGGGCATATGTCATTAGCCGAGGCATAGGGATAATACGAATAATGTGTTTACTATCTTTATTGCGGCCAATCCGAAGGGTAGTATCATTGAATGACCTTTCCGTTTTCAACATTTATATGCATCATTCTTTATCCCATCATAATTTCTGCATCAACATGTACCATGATATGTCCAACCAATTGCAGTGTTGCTCCTCTAACGGAACTCATTATATTAAATTGTCACTCAAGTCTTGTTCTTTAAAGTTCTTGATATCTCAATTAATTATTACAAAACATTAAAGATAATGGGCTATGATACACATTCTTGACGAACATATTTCTTAATCTCTATTTTATATCATTTCGTCTTTCCATAAAACATCTGTTTATTCCTTGAAAAGATTTCATCTGATTAGGTTTTACCACAACGCAGTAAATGGAAACAGCGAGTCATCGATGGAGTGTTAACTCATAGCGAATATATAGTCAGCTGAATTATGGCCAACGTGTGCCCAGGCGGTAGTTCTTGGGTGTTGATGAAATATTACAAACTCATTTTTTCTTAGTAATAACTAACAGAATGCTTCAAGTATTGTTCAATGTCAATCAATTGCAAAACGTTTAGTTTTACGGTTTTAAAAACTTTCCATCCATTTCAGATTACATTTATCACCTCCAATCTATGTTTCTAATAATTTTGATCAATTTCTTTCCGTTTTCGAGGGAAGTAATACGCGACGTATGATCTATTTTATGACATTGATAGATTGTAATGCCTTTGACTGAGGTTGTATGAAAAATGCTTCAAAGTTAAATTTAAAAAAAAAAATAGAATAACGCAAAGAAAATAGACAAGTTCAGTCAGAAAAAGTATTCACGGCGTGCATAAAAGATTAAATTTTGGAATCTACAAATCACCGGTTTATTCTGTTTCCATTTAATACGAACTTGAAAACGGCGTAGAAGCATGAAAAACGGTCATAAAAAACGAATGATAATGAAAAATCAATCCTGAAGTAGAGAACATGATCTTTTTCTCGCAAAAGACACAAAGTTTCAATAATTTTTTCTTTGTTTTTCAATCATATGGTTAAAAGTAGCCTATTAAGGTTATCCCTATTGAGCCTTTTAATATTTATCAGCAATAGGCAATAATGCTTAACACTCATCACATAATTAAAGAAAAGAAATGAATTTCCATGTGTTAAAACATTTTCCTATTTCCAAACCGTGAATTTAGAATTTTAAAATATAAGAATCACCAATGGTTCATGACTTATTAAATTTAAATAATATTTCGATCTAAATTTAGGCGAATAAAATACCACACGTTATGGATCTTATAATTATTAGTTCAACATTTTCGTGCATGCGTTCAACGGCTTTAGGGCAATATTATCCGTATATATACTGAATATTAGTTGATAAGTAAAGTTATTTCGTTTATTAACAAGAACTGGGTTCCTGTCCACCCCATTAGAAGGAAAAATTATGTCATAGAAAACATCAGAATGAAGAAAAAACAGTAAAAAGGTTCTATTCTTGAAAGTATTAGCTTTTAGCTATACAAAAAATACTTCCGCCATCTGTAATCGGAACATGAATAATATACATTGTTCTAAGGCCATAGCATGGAGATTTTTCACTTATTTTTTCGTCAACTGCAGAAATTACCGACTGCTGCATAAATTTAAGAAATATAGCCATAATGTTTCTTCAAAATCTATCAAAAAGAGAAATTAATGCCTTTGATGTTGTTTTTCAGCGGTTTTACTCAGCTGTTACCTTTTTAACTCAACAAATGTTTTGAATCTTTCAAAATCCACTTTGAAATTGAAACCGCTCCGAATATAAATCCAGGATTTTAAGCTGTATGTTGCTTTCAGTCACGTCATTTTCTCTTTCCTATTTGAGGGATAAAACAAGGTGAAACATTTTTTCCCATATCTCAAAATTTGATTGATTGCTTTATTTGCTGCCACATTCCGTGATGTAGACGTTTCAGTTCGAAACTCTTGCTCATGACATGCTACCAATAATTTATCCCAAAATTTCGGTTCGCATGAGATTGGATTCGTAACAAAATACGCGAAAGCATATTTGCGAGTTGTCTCTCACCGGTAATATGCCAAAGGAAATGTTAATGAGCATTGGACGAACGGTTGATTTAAAGCAGTCATTCCCTAACCACAGCTTGTGAACATCAGGGAGGGATTTGTGAAAGCACGAATGGGATTCCATGTGGGGAAAACATGAAAAGCAAGTTATTTGTGATTGAAAAAAACCAAAATAATCGAGAAAACCATTGAATGTGTCCTTATGGCTCTCTTTTTAAAGTCCTAGTGCAGCTATTATAGTATGAATGCTAATGTAATGAATTTGACTTTTCATATCACATATTTGGGCAACAAATGGAGGGTCAAAGGTGAATTAAATTGGCTTCACGCGATCATATATGTTTTTATTTTCAAATATGCTCCAGCCATTCAAGCCTGCTAAGGTATGTTGCGGTACCTACTCAATTGTTAACATCGCTGTTTTTTTTAATTATTCAAATTCACGGTCAATCACACTGGGACAAGGATAATTCAACGTTGAATATTTTTGATAGTGGAATATTGGAGGAGATATTTACCAAAATCAGCTTAAATATTAACTGCGCGTATCAGTAATAATGTTTGAATTATATTTTCAGTCTATTTAATGTTTATCCTACATTGAAAGATGATTTCCAGGCAAAAGGAATTCGATGGAAGCTTTAATAATTAACTCAGATTGATAGTATACGTTCAATGCTAATTATTTTATTCAGTTATATAATAAATGATGTTTAAATTTGGGCTTAAGACTTTGTATCCAATAATAATGCCATACGAAGTCTATTTTTTCTTTCGTCTTTTCATGAAATTTTAATCGGAGATAGCAGCAATTAGTTAAGAAATATGACAGTGAAACTAATACTCTTCATATATAATTATAATCAACCAGTTCTCTCTCTTATCCCCCTTGCAAAGAGTATTGGTTTATATATATTATAACATTCTTTCATCTCCATAATTGCTACTGTAAACATTTTTTTTATGTGATACGATTTGTAAAAATTGTATCCTGTTTTTCAGAATAAATTCATGAGGTTTTCTCGAAGATGATGCCTTATTTGTGTCAAAATAAAAAGTCGGAAAAAGAGAACAACAAGAAATAGTCTCGAGGGAGTTTTCATAAATCTTAATCGTATTGCTTATTGAGTTGGAGTTTCCTAATATATCCCCTCTTAGCTTAAATTAAGAAGAATTCGCCAAAAAATATCAATGGTTTTTATTTTTTGTCTATTTTAACTCTATCTAAAAATTTGATATGAAACAACTATGACCTCACAATAATATGTTTCGGGTATAGTTCGGCAATTTTGTCATTTCTCTCCATCGGTAACCTATTCCACGCGAAATGGAGAACCATGTCTTTCCTCCATCACCCAAACGTCAGTCGAGACAAACTCCTCCCTCGTTCCTCTTCGGACCCCTGTCTCTTTTCTACTCCACATCCTCCAGCCTTTTCCCTTCTCTCCACCACCCACTTTCACACGCATCCTGGCAGCTTTCCGCGCCTGATCCCTTCCTGCATAAAATATGCTTCATGCTCACTTTCCCCTTCTCTCGCTCTTCTTTCTCCCTTTCCTTCCTTCCTTCAACCTCTGCAACGAATTTCCCAGGCCAAGGTCCTCGACAACCCTTAAACGTGGTCGAAATCAAAAAAATAGATCTGCACGCAGCAAGGAAGTCTGTATATGGATATACATGGATATATCTGTATAGTACATAGACAATGGTGTAAACATATAAATTAGACTTCGTCCGCAAGGCCGCTTGCATTGGTTTATTTAAATGCGTGCGTATAGAAATAAAAAAAATATTGAAATAAGGACAATTTGCACTTTTCCACAGTTTATTTAACGTACGACGCGTTTCAACTCACAGAGTCATCATCAGGTACAAGACCAAAAAAATATTGTGAGAGTAACGTGGGATGATTCGGGTTCAAAGTGCAGTCTCTACGGCCACCGTTCGTAAATATCATGGCATTCTTACTTTAAAAATCTTTTTTGACTATTTTTCAATAAACCAATTATGTATGTGTTTGTGTGTGTGTATACATATATATATATATATATATATATATATATATATATATATATATATATATATATATATGTAAGAACAAATGAGGAAGTACTTGGTATGGTGGGCGAAGAGAGGGGTTTGTTGGGAGAAATCCTATGGAGGCAGGAAAATTGGATGAAGGGATTGTTGACAGGTAGTGGGATGTTGAAGACTGTGATAGAGGGGAGAATGTTGGGCAAAAGAGGAAAGGGAAGGACCAGGATAGGGATGTTGGACGGGATGAAGGGAGGAAGAAAGTACTCAGGATGAAGACCTGATATAGAGTAGGATGATGGATTTTGTGTCTTGTTAGGAGTAATAAAATGTTTGTTTGGTAGTTGTGTCCATCCAAAAACCTACCTTAACCGGTAGATTCCCTTAAATATATATATATACATATATATATTTATAATGGGTCGCGGTAGTCCAGTGGGTAGAGTGTTGGACTGCTGACCAGAGGGTCCCGGATTCGATTCCCGGGCAAGGCACTCTGGGTAACTGCAGCTCCACCCAAGCTAAATTGATGTTTCGGGCACCAGGTATTCCTGGGAAACCATAACCGGCACATGAAAAGGACCTGGCCCCCCTACCCTGATGTGTGAATTTTCACACGCCGTGTAGGGCTTAGTACTGGATGATCTCTACCATCACCTACTAAACCGACCTTCGGGTTGATTACTGTGTCTATGGTTTTATATATATTATTCATATATATGTATATATATATATATATATATATATATATATATATATATACATGCATATTATTATCATTAAAATTGCGCGTAAAGCATAGACGCACAAAATTGGCATAATTATGTTTTATGTTTCGACGATCATAACCTTCGTTCGATGAAGGCAGTGTGACTCTCGAAACGTAAGAATATATATTTCAGTGTTCTTTTGTGTGAACGGTAATTTAGTGATATTAATATACGAGTATAAGAAAAGGGGATAGGACCGCAGATAAAATACAAGCACAGGAATGGTCGGGCAGGCAGAATCGTGCGAATCACAAGCGATCCATGACCAGGACCTTGATCTTATATCCTTATGAATGTTTGCCATTTGACGGAATTCCGTGTATTAATATTTTTACATGTGTGTGTCTGTGTGTATATGCATATCTATGCACACCCATATAAACACCAATATATGAATATCTATTAATTTATCATACGGATAATTGCAAAAATTATTTATTTTAGAAAAAGGAGCATTATCAAGTCGCAAAAATTCAGATTGTCGTATAGTAACTATTGTTACGAGGGCTCATGCGTCTCTCGGCCCTCCTCCTCGGACTGTCGGGGCAGCGGGGATGTATGGTGAGAGGAATCGCAGCAGAAGCATGCAGGAAGGAGGAGAGGAGGCAAAGGGGACGTGGGCTGGGAAGTTCTCGGTGGGAAGTCTGGGGATGGGGTGAGGGAACACAGAGGTTGTTCCCTAGTGTACTCAGGGGTTGGAGGGGAGACAAGGTTGAAGGGTTTTAGTCTTCCGGGAGAAAGAGATGACGAAGGGGATAAAGCGGTGGGGTATGGGGTGGGGGTGATGGGGAGAGGGAGGTAGGAATATGTGGAGTGCGATGGGGTGGCGAGGAGAAGGGTTAGAGAGGAGTGAGAAGGGAAACCTCAGAAGATTACTTTCCGGGGCGGAATGAGGTGTGCTGAGGGCTTTTTGCTCGTTCCAGGGAAATGCTCCGTATAGTGGTGTATACTGACGGGAGTTGTGCTTTACTGCTTCTCGACAGAACCCCCCCTCAAAAACGCCCTCCTCTACCCTCCAACTTCCCCACCAGATTCCCCATATCCATTCCCTCTCTCCTCACCTCAGCGAAGGCCTCCATTTTCAACCTCGCAATAAACCGTAGTCGACGGAGGTTTGGCAGCTGCGTAATACGGCGAATTTTCTACACTTTATTATGAACAACAAAAAATATCTTCATTAATAAGAGTTGAATTGTCCTGATGCTATTAAATATCCAATCAATCTAATTCCCAAAATTTATTGCGGAACTAAACTTTTGAATGAAATTTGGATAACATTATTTATTTATCCATTCATTAAGTACACGAAAGCTACTGTAACAGCAAGGAAACTTTCGAATAAAGAAGTTAATGGCTTTGTGCAGAGAAAATTAATACATACGCACAATTCCTACACCATGCTGTCACAGTAATTAACTTGTGGAATTCATGAATTAGCGAGGAGAGCCTCAATTATGATTGCGTTGACATAACCACTTCAAGTTAATGGAGGCATATTTCCGCACATGCTATCCGGATAAGATATAAGATTTTTCAACTGTAATAGGCAACACATTTATCAAATGAGTGACGGTATACGTACAACCCACAACTAGCGGAATTTTTTCATTATTGTGAGCATCGGAACGTAAAACCTTCCTAGACGTTTGCTACAATAAACAACGTAAAATCTAAACTAAACAAAAAAACTTATTTTTTAACGTTTTAGTTTTTCAAACCAGGTGAATGACTCACATTATTTTTCAGGTGGAATGAAATATAGATATTAACCCACAATAGTAAAGTAGATCATGAAGATTATATTTTACCATTTTTGCGTATATGCACTCTCCTACAGTGAAATATGTAATTGTAGCTTCAATTGAATATCCATTTTCAAAACTGATTTCCAAACAGTTTGTCGGAACTTTATGAGGGCCCAAAATTACAATCATACAAAAATCATTTAATTGTACAGTAAATTTAAAAGGAAGTGTTTTGATGGATACTATTTTTTCATAATAGTAAATCGCGTAATGAACTAAAATGAGAGATACTTCTTTTATAAATTTGAGCAATTACATTAAACGTTTAGTTTTGATCTACCTTTACTATATAAATATGCAAATATATATATATATATATATATATATATATATATATATATATATATACATATATATATATACATATATATATATTATATATATATATATATATATATATATAATTATTAAAAATACACATGTGCTGACAGACATTGTCAGGTGGCACACAAGTCCCAAATAATCGTAAAAATAATACATAAAACCAGACTTCAAAACACAAATCTCTCTAACAAAACAAGTGAATCCCCATCCCATTTACAACCATTAATCAGCAAGAAAAAAAAAGATAAATTAAAAAAAATAAGCTATTACATATAATACCATACACCACACATCAATCAAATTATTACATATATGCCTTACGTCTATTCTTAAAAGTATACACTCTGTTAGGAAAGGACTCGAAAATTTTTGCAGGTAAGGTGTTCCAATCAACAATTGCTCTATTTAGAAAATAATTTTTTTTTAATTTGTTCTCTGTGCCCGGCATTTTACCTTAAATTTGTGATCATTTCTGCCAATAAAATTTGGGTTCCCCGCCTCTTTCCTAAGATCTGTCCAAGCTTTCTCCCCCTTCAAAAATCGGAAAATTCCACAAAGTCTGCTTACTTTTCTTCTAGATTCTAGAGGTTCCCAGCCCAGCGTTTCTAGCATGTCAGACACTCTCCATCCTCCTATGCTTCCCCAGTACATATCGGGCAGCCTTTCTTTGCACCTTTTCCAGTTTTTTAATCTGACCTTCTTCATGAGGGTCCCATACAAGAGAAGCGTACTCTAAAATTGGTCTTACTAGGGTCTGATAAGACTTCTCCTTGGTTGCTCTAACGCTCCCTTTGAGGTTTCTCATTACCCAATGAAGAGTTTTGAAAGCTTTCTTATGGATGTACTCCACATTTAGCCCCAACCCTAAGTCCTTAGTTAAATATACACCTAAGTATTTGCAAGTATCAATTCTAGGAATGACATTTTCTGAGAATTTATATTCCCTATTGTTTCCATTTACCTTATTGCTAAAAGTGATGGATTTGCATTTGCTAACATTAATATCCATCCCATTTATTGTCATCCAATCTACCATTTTATTAATGTCCCTTTGAAGTTTGTCACGGTCTCTGTCATTTTCGACTTTCCTGTAGATAATACAGTCGTCTGCAAAAAGTCTTATCTGAGAATTAATATTTATTGGGAGATCATTTATATATGTATTAAAAACAAGAGCGGGCCTAGTACGCTTCCTTCTTGGGACTCCCGATGTTACCCTTGTTTTTTCAGAATACACTTCTCCTAATTTGACCCTTTGTGTTCGACCTTCCATGAAATTTCTGACCCAAGAGATTACTCTTCCATCTGTGTGCAGTGGCAATTGGCCCATCTTAAGCATTAAGCGATCGTGGTCAACTTTGTCAAAGGCTTTTGACAGGTCGACTATTAGAGCATCCACTTCTATTTCCGCATCCATAGAGTCGAACATTTCTTGGCAGAACCCTAATAGCTGAGTTTCCCTCTTCTAAAACCGTATTGGCGACTATACAACCAATTCTCACTCTCCCACAAGTCCCAGAGATAATCAGCCATATATATATATGTGTGTGTGTGTGTGTGTATATATAGTATATATATATATGTATATATATATATATATATATACACACACATATATACAGAAATATGATTAATTATACGTAATCTACCGGTTAAGGTAGGTTTTGGATGGACCCAACAGACAAGTCTCTTGTCTCTCCTTACAAAACACAACATAACATCCTGCTCTACCACAAAGTCCCCATTTATTTCCGCTTCCTTCCTCCCTTCAATCCGTCCAATATCTCTATCCTATTGCCGCATATTTTAAGCTCCCTTAATATCAATTTAATGAAAAAATTACTTGATTATGATACATCTACGTGAATTAAAAATCAATACGCGCACAGCTTTCGGTTCATGTACTCCCAACTTAAAAAATGTCTCTTTGATTTCGGCTGTCTACAATAAATGGTATAAAGAGCTGATATGGTAGTTACTGTTCTCTTACAAATTGACATTGTCTGTGTAACTCTCTATAAAATGTTTACCAATTAAAATCTTCCTTTCCCGATATGTTCGTGATGGAACACAAATATACTTTCGAGGTACTAGTAAGATATAATTTTGTCACAAACTAGTGCAAGTAATTTACAAACGTAAGTTGAGCCAACTTTATTTTTACGAGTCAATATCAGTTTTCACTAGAAGGGAGCGGATCTAGAAAACCTCCAACGGTGTGGATATTTTCATGCATAAGCAAAAATATACAAAGAATTATATTTTCCATTGATTATGCTCAAAACCATGCTAAAGTTAAAATTAATCAAACTATTTTAGACACAGAAACACTTCCTTCAGCAGAAGGTTCTATGTTCAGGGGAAACAAGTCGCTCTAAATTTGTGTCGTTTACGTCAGTTGGAATTAAACATTCTGATTTTTTTTAAGTCAAAAATATTCCGCCTTAAGTGAAAGCAGCGTGGATTCCGTTGCCCACCCCTTGGACTCACCAATGCTTACGGGTCGGTTCAGCCTGAGCACGCTGTCCATGCCACCCACCAGGTTGACCTTAGCGCATGATTCTGTTCCGATTTCATTCCGCCCGAAAGCGCTGAATGGTCGTATGGACTCGGAGTAGAGCAAGAGGCAGGGCCGATGGGGACGAGTACCTACGGTTAGCTAACTGGTGGCGTCAGTCCTGTCGAGGACTCGTGTCATCATTTCCCCTGGGGATGGGCAGTTCCTCCGCCCGCCGGCGCCACTCTTACACTCCTTCTCTCCTCCGCGTCCCTTCCATCGCCACTGTCTACCCTCCTCAACGCACGCCCTCACATTCATCTCGATTTCCCTATCTACCTCTCTCTGGCCCTATCTCTCACATTGCGGATGCCTTGTGACCCGTTTTTGACATGTTATCCACCTATGAGCAGAAAATTTCCTAGTTGTTAGCTATTTCCTTAGTTTTCATCTCAATACTTTGTATTCGATTGTATGCAAGATGAAAAGTCTTACTGGAATTTTAAATGAGGCACAATTGAAAAAAGTATTCTTACTATAGAAATTATACTTGATATTTCAAAACAATAAAAGAAATAGTAACCTGCAGCTAAAGCGTCTTTGAATCTTACTACTTTCAAACCATTCTGAATATAAAGTTTTTGGAATACTTGAGAGAAATATTCTCAAATTCACGATCCTAAAACTAGCCTCAGCATTTAAATTCCAAGAGTTATGTCACTGTATACCACATCAGTGTCGCTGTAGATCAACTTATGCAAGTTGATGATCAACTTAACTGTTGAACTTAATGTCACGTGTTTGCTTGAACAAGATTTTTAAGTAAACTCAAGTGACTTCCCCGATTTGAAACGGTTTATCGCCAAACTAGGGTTACCCTCTTTGAGGTTCCAAAGACATACATGCAAACACAAATTTCGGAAAGATACGTAAAATTGGTAGAAAAAATCTTCCGATTTCAATGTTTTCAGTTGAAGGAAAGTCACCCCGATTAGGAACATGGCTGTTTTCGTGCCCATATACAGTGTTATTGCTCATCTATTGCTCCAAAAGAACTAACCTAAATGCCACGTTAATAACTTCTTATATTTCATGCAGTACTAAACTTAAGTCTTAATAACTTAACAATGATTAATAATATGGAAAAGAGAAACATTCTTAGTTTAAATTTATGGCTGTTTGATATAGACTTTTGCTTCTTGGAAAAACATTCTAAATATGTTATCTATAGCGAATAAAAAAGAATATATTATAAAAATATATCCTTTTGGTGTAATATATAATTTATATTTATTAAATTACGAACTTTTTTGACTATTTATAGGATATTTAATAATACCACGTGTCATAATGCATAGTATTCCGAACTTACAGGCTTACGTTACTGTATATCATAACTGAAACCATATGAAATAACCCAAATCTTAAAATTTCACAGTGAACCGGACTCTTTGAATCGCAGTCGTGTTATCTTTTGAGATATAATTTACCCTGTTCCAGAGGAATCGGATTACATACTTTCACAATGGAAAATAACTTTCTGCTTCTGAAGGACTGGAATGCATCAAGTGCAGCCGGACAAAATATTCTATTGTCAAACAAATCCCCTAATAACGAGGGCGATATCTCTTGATCAGGTTAATTCACGTCCTCACTTCCGACCTTTTAGGTGAATCCCCCGTGAAATATCCCTTTGATATCACGTTTCCACATACCTGCACATCATTGTGTACGTATCTAATATAGACTTACCAACGTTCCTTTCTTTTCCATCCCACGTTCTACCTTCGCCCTTGCCCTCCATCAACCGTCTCTCCCCGCCTATCGTCCCTTCCATCCTTCGAATGGGACTTTCCTCGTCCAACCCTTTCGCCTTTCCACATGCTTGTTATGGGCACTTCCTTTCAGGTGACCCGTAGCCGAATGTCGGAGTCCTATTCTTTACGTCCAATGCCACACGTGAGCCCGCTCCATTCCAACCCATCCGTCGCTCCGCCAAATCACTCAATACCGTCGACCTCCCTCCCAGTTCTTTCCTTCGTCCTCCGCTGAAGGGCGGTTTTATCTAAGGGTCATTTCCTCCACCCACAAGGGTCGCGGATGGCATTTTCATCGTTGGTGCCCCTAGATGAAAGGACCTTCAATGAGTGTACGGCTCAAAGGGCATCGCTGAGACGAAGAGGAGGAATGCGAATAACGTGTGGACCCTTTGAAGCAGAATAAAATGATACGCTACAGACTGCATAGCTGGACCGTCACATGTTGTCAAGGGCTAATTCGCTAATTGCCGCAGCTTCATTTCCCGCAAACTAAATTAAATGGAAACTTTGAGAGACCCTCATATATCTCACTTAGTGGCCACATACGACGACATCGGTGATAAATAGTTACAGGGATCAGAATTCAAAATGTGTTTATGTAGCAATTTAAATAAATGTGTGCATTTTCTAATTTTGTAATCAATAGCATTGTATAAAACAAATTTCCACATAAAAGATGTTTTCGTAAACTTGCACCTTCTTTCGAGTCATGCTTTATATTTTTTTCAATTTGTGGTATAATTTTCAGAAAAGATCATTGGCGCTTGTTTTCTTTTGTTGATGACTCCCTCGCTGCATATCGAATATCTGACTCAAAATATTTATTTGGCAACCTTTACTTTTCTTTGTTTTGAGTAAAAATATTTTATCCATTTCCATTTATACTTACAACATCTGAGCCTCTAAATAGCTCCAATTTTATCTCTTTCAACATGCAGTCGAAGGGTTGCATCAGATGCACGAAGCTAAACCTTGTTCTTTATTGATAATATTTTCTGCTATCCAAACGCCTTAACCTTTTCTGTCTCTCCAAATCACAAACAAGAAAGTTTATCCTAATATATTTAGTACCTCCAATTTCTGTTAAATGGTCCTTCTATACCTTTTAGCCCATAACTATGTGTGATACGTGAACCAAGTATTCTACGAGCTCACTTTATTCCATAAATGTTTCATCCTTCCACGTTAACAGATTTTCTTTTCCATACAGAATTTTCCGATCCACTCCTATATCTATTCACAAAATCCTTTTCTATATTTTTGGAACATTTCCGTGGTAAATATATTTTTACGTCCCATACAAAAAGTAAACGCTTGTTCCAGCCTCGTTTCTCTGACCTCTACCATATTCTTCAACTCCCTTTCGCTTCACTTTTCACACACTGCCATTCGAGGCCCGACTCACAACTTTGCAGCATCAACGACCTTTTTCGTATTTTATTTCTTTTCCGCACCTCTGCCTAATCTTCAATCGAGGGTGAATACACTTTGAAGTCCTTCGACACTCCATTTAATTTACATTTACTGCATCAAAGTTCTTTATCAATTGAACTAAGCAAGTTTTTTATTTTATGACTCACACTAAATGAATAAAGTGAAATGACTAAATGAAATTCCGTCTTTACATCCACAAAATATGCACAATATAGATTTTTCAAACCAAAATTAATTCAAATAATCTCATTTTACTAGCCCATTGAAAACTATTTTCATTGGCATTGGTTCTTTCAATTTTTTGTTATTATTACCAAATAATCTTTAATTTTCCAGTTTAACTTGAGGGAGGAAACATTTCCACTTTGTGTTCTTTCCTCATAGACCATTGTTTGTCAAGATCCACTTTGGGACCATGTTACCAGGTAGATTTTAAGTTTCGGCATCGAAGCTTCTTCACATTGGGAAATTTCGAGTGTAATAGTATATTGTGTAGAGCTCTAAACTACTGCACAGGTTTTAGGTACTGGTTGAGTTTCGGGTGACTTCTTTGGGGTACAGTCCGTTTCACTCATAGAGTGAGATATTTTAGATACCAGAACTTAATGGGAAAGAATAGGCAGCATAGGGAAAGGAACTAGACCCAGGACCCGGATATGAGAATTTTACATAGCTTAGGCCTTAATATTAGGTTGGCCCTTACATCACCTATCAAAATCCAACCTTTGGATTCATTAGAGCGGTGATATGTTTAAGCCAGCTAACATTAATACTATCACATAGCAATATATTTTTGGAATTCACACGGAGAACTTTGAAGTTATGCTAGCTACAAGTTAAGTTATAACAGCTTGTGTTTTACTGAAAAACTACTTAAATAAATAAATATACTTCTTTTTATAGATTACTGAGAAATCAGTTATAAATAAATGACTGCGTATTTTTATAATAAATATTTTTTCTTCTCATCTCCTTCATTTTAAGCAATTCATTCCAATTTTAAAACAAAATTACAATTTCAGCTTGAAATAAAATCATGAATTACGACAAAATATGAAAGAGTACAAATTCGTTGCATTCCTGAATTACCAAGTTTATTGAAGGCAGTCTATTTTATGTTAAATAAAAGATTAATTAATTTTTATCTCTTTTCATCTTTCCACGGTCTTCCTCCAGTGTGCAAAGAGATGCAATATACCGTCTAACGGTTCCAATTACTTCCAATTCACGCGGAGCATCAATATATCACCCTGAGTGCCTCGGACATTTAGGCTATCATATCCCTTCTTTCCTCCAGCATTAGAGAACTTATAAATGGTTCCAGGGACGGTGGCAAAACCAGATGGCACTAAATTATCTAAAGCCCTTATCTGCAGCTTATTATTTTTGTGAAGGATATTAGTAGTGAATAATGAACGCGGCTAACGAAACAATAGGAACGGTAATTAGAAAAAGGGTTCGGATGCCATGGCTTGCAGAAGAAACTGGAAGATGGTTAATATAAAGGAAATAGAAGTAAGTGAACAGAGGAAAAAGGAGGCGGAAGTACAAGGAGCCGAATTATATCCTTGGGCAAACAGCTGATAAGGCATAGAAAACATGTGATTACGTGGAAATATTAGAGAGATAGGGTGTAAAGGGAACGATATACAATAAGGTGAAGTAAACTTCAGGGTATCATTTAGGATTTTTTTACAATATTAGTAATACAACGCAAATTAAAATAACAGTCAATGAAAAGAGAGGTTCTGTAATGCTAACTAGTACCTATGATATAAAGAAACTATAATAAAAACAATACACCAGGGATTTTGAGTGTAGACAGACAATATGATTTCGATAAAAATGGCATATATTCTTGCCTGAAATGTGAAAAGGGCACTAAGGGAAATGAAATTGAAGAGAGCATGGGTTTATATAAAATATGTGCACAACTTTTCCATTAAGTAGAAAGAAGGAGGAAGGTAGGGTTTTTAATTGCTCATTCACAGCATTTATGAAGGAAAAATTTGAACGAAAGACTTTTAAGGTAGCTTTTGTTACCCATAGAAAAACGAGAAAATACAGCAGGATTAGGGCTATAAGACTGTAAGTTTGCAGTAGAAGAATCGTGAATGTTGAGAAGGCATTCATCTACATCTACATCTACATAATACCCCGCAAGCCGCCGCAAGGGCGTGTGGCGGGGGGTGTTAGGTCACCAACCGTAAAAAAGAAAAATACCACATGCAAAAAAAACAACACGGAAAATTACACCCACAGCAGCGCAGACACTCATGCAAAAATCCCTTCATCCAATACTCATGCAAACACATAAACCGCAAAACAACTAAAAAACTGCACCCCATGATGCAGCACGAAAGACATCCTACAACACGGAAGCCAGGACACAACAAGCAAGAAATTGAAACATCACTACCACATGAAAATGCACCACGAAACACTCTACCCCCAAAGAGTCTCTAAATGGCAGGGAATGCGACCCAACGTTGCAGGTAGCAGGAATTTGCCCCCGCGGAGAGGGACGAGGGAGGCATTCGAAAAAGGAAACACGGCAACAGGAGGAAACATGTTGCAGTACATAGGAGTAGAATGGAGGGACCGGCAACTGCTCAGGAAACCTTATATAATATAAAGGAAATAATAGATATCTTGGATGGAACATAGGAAAAGAGAAAGTGTAAGGAGCTGGAGAATGAATGTTATGATAATAAGCGCGGGGATTGAGAAGCTGTGGTGTCACGTTGGTCAGAGCTTACGATTACAATAGCGTAGCACCAACGTCAATACCTACCCTACCCCCGTACGCTACTTACACTAACAATAAAACCTAAGTTGTTGCCAACATGAAAAATATAATTCAATAGACAAAGATTATATGATAAAATGAATTGATCTATTAAAGAAGAAAATCAAACAAAGCCAGCAGTACTTTAGCATAAGGAAATTTGCACCTCCCGTGGACCAAAATTACCCAATTTTAAATTGCAACATCGCTTTATGATAGTCTATGGGATGCACGATGCATAAGGACGAAAGGATATGAAGAAAAAGGATTCACAGTAAAACAATTGTTAAATTTTTAAATCAAACAGAAAGTAAGATCATATGATCCAGTAAAATTAGTTATTTATCCTGTTTAAAATCATAAAGAACTATTAATTTGAAATTTAAAATATATTAAAAAACAAAATTTCTAATTAAAATATATTTATCAATATTATTGCTAATATCAATATTAGCAATTAAATGTAAAACTTATCCAAAGAGTTTTAGCACATTTTAGAAAAGAGGAACACTTATAACCAGGCAACTGAAAATAACAAAATTAACAGAACATTGGTATTGAGAGTACACAAAACTTTCCAACTAGATGAACTAAGACCTATCTTTGCTTCAAGTTCTACGAAACCATTTTCTTTGAATTTAGACGATCCACGAAGAGCTCCAAATGGTATTAGATGAAAGCCTCTAGATGCGGTAGGTGCTAATACGCGAATGCCCATCCAATCCCATGAGAACAACGTGGGTACAAACTATGGGACAACACTGCGGCAGTACATTTCTCATTCACTTCCGTTTATCGACAAGGATACAAGAATTGTCCACATCGATTCTCTTTTCTTTTTCTTCATAAGCACAGACACTCCCCATCCACACTCGATTTCTCATTTCCTCCTCGCCTCCTCCTGAGCCCTCCCCTCTCTTTTGTCCCCCATCTCCTAGCTCCTTTCATTTCCTGCCCACTCCCCATGAGCTGCCTTGTGCTGCCGCCTTCTTTTTATATCCCTTCGGAACTGTTTCTTTCGACTTGGTTCCCGCATTGTGCCCGCTGCTATCCCTTTTCCCTCCTGGAGTTTCTCTTTTCTTGCTTTCTATCTGCCTTCACCCTTCCAGAATCTTCTAACTACCACCGCCCCTTTTCACAACCTTTGCGATATCTATCGTGATATACTGCAGCAAGGGAGTGGGCGCGATTAAATCTAGCCTCAAACGTGCGTATTCGTGCCATGTGGGAATTTGACGGTCAACAATATGAATGCAGTATATATAGTGTTTATTCAAATTCCATAGTAATTATTTTTACTTTTTCTGTAAGAAGGGATCATATATTTACTTCTATGTAGATCAGTCACCGCTTTCCCATTAATCATGCTTAAACTCACGTATAAGGTGACGTTTTAACCATATATTGAGATCGGTATCAGTACATAGAAGCAATAATTTCTTTAATACTGTAGAGTAATCAGCGGGATGTTGTTATGATTAAGTGGATAGGCAGGCATTTGTTCTACGATAGTTTCACGTCGCACCTAGAGCTGGAAGAGCCTACCATAATCATTGAGGGCCAACATAAGGTTATGTTTTACCTTTACCCAATGCTCGAAAAATTCTTGTTTCATTTCCTTATACCGAGGTAGAGAGGACAAGTGAGAGAGAGGTATATGATTTTTGACATATAAAGATTGAAAGAAAGTACGAAGAAACAAAGAGAGTGGCTTGGGACGGACAGGATTGGAGGTCAAACATGAGTGAACCTGCAGCCACGCGGCAGAACAATCCAAGATATTAGATACCGGCGCCTATTTTTTGTTCTCTGCAATCACAGATAACACAACCTGATTCTGACGTGAAAGACAATTTTGAAAATTGTGTGACCTTATAAGTGCCGGTAAGTCATTAAATGGCGCACGAAATAGCACGTAAGAATGACCATACTCCCTGAGTTAAAATAAAAGCACGCTCATTTACCAATATTTTTTGTTATTTACAATTTGCAGTTATAAAAAAATTCCACTAAAATATACCGATAGATTGAAGCACTGTAACCCACATAGAAGGAATTTAGTTTTATTATATTATGATAAATTTCAAGAATGAATAATATTCTTTTTTATCATATAAGTGATAAATTTGTAGGTATCATAAAATAATTAAAATTATAGCAATCAAAATTTTATTTTCAATTCGTTTACCTCTCTAAGTTACATGCAGAATTATACTCCAAGTTCAATTTTAAAGATTTCTACTAAAAATGTATAGAATTCAGATTCTTTGACATTCCACCTTGAAAAATTAAAGCAGGAAGATAAAAATACGAGAGATGAATTTCCCAGGAATTTGAAAGTAAAAATTGTTGAAAGACTATTAAAATTTACCTGTTCAGCATTCAAATAAACGATTTCATCAAAATATAATAGCTGCAGAAAGATATTGGGAATTTCTTCAACTAATTTCTACTGAATATGTCGACTAAAAGGTAACGCTCTCCATTATGATTATATTATCCTTACAACTAGCTACGCACTTCAAATTTAACCCGTATTTTCACGCTATTCCTCACATTCGTGGACGCAATACTTCTATTGAATGCCATCTGTTCACCAGATAAGGGCGCACTCTATATCCGCCTCTTGCCCATTCTTCTTCACTTCAAAAAGTTACCCCGGATCACCGCCTCCCACTTTTTCCTGTCTTAAGTCATTTCCGCAGAGATCTCTTTGCCTTTAACTTTTTTTTTGCACCGTATGGTCTTCACTCCTTTGATCATGAATGTAACTCTACTACTCCGTTGCGACCAGGTTCTCTTTTCCTTTGTATCCTTACTATCCAATTGTAATTCTGCATTGGACGTTTTCCCATTCCCATTTTATTTGTTATTTTCATGTTTTTCCCTCATTTAACATTGTTTTTTTACCCTATATTTATTCGTTACAATAAATTGATGCATCACTACGATCTATATTTTCCACAAATATTTTTGTCTAAAATCCGTTGGGTAAAGCGAGAAACGTCTGCGACATCATACTCTAGTTTGTTTAAGTTTATTCAATGCGATTTTACAGTTTGTAAATAAACATTAAAACACTATTTATGTGGTAAATTTGCACAAATTTCCTTGGAATAAACAAGTATTTGCCATACGGGAGAGTGGCAATTCAGATAAAAGATTATTCTGCTGAGCGGCTGAGTTTGGCGATCAAATTCTGGTAATATTTCGAGCCGCTCCATCAACATAAAATTCTTTCTTCATCCGAAGAAACGCGCGCTTGTCCGGATTTTAAGCACCGCAACCAGTATAGGAACCAAATGCATCTGGATGACCGCATGTAAAGGGTAACAACTTTGGCTCATTTTTTGCAAGAACAGAATCGTACAAAAATTGTGAGGTCACAAAGTTTTCGCCAAAAGTTACGGAATGTGGCATTAAAAGTTATTGTAATAAATCAATATCAGCAATAAGCGAATGATCTATCTAAACTATATGTAAGTCTGAAAATTAATTTGTTTTTTTATAATTTGGGGACACATCACTCCAACACGGTATATAGAAAGGGCTTCTAGTTTGTTGCGCACATAGGGTAAAAATACACAAAGCAAGGTTCGATTTGGATATAACTTCTCTGGAAATTTGTGAGATGGAAAAAATCGAGTACAATTGTTTTTTTCAAACAGATGGCAGCATGTGTTTCAAACTAAATTAATTTACTGCCAGGAGTGACAATTAAACTATCGCCTTCTTTCCCCTAATGCCTACAGCTCAGGAGACATTTTGTACGCTGTAACAGCTGCTTAAAAAATTGACAGTCTCAAATTATTCTTTCATAGTTAATTTCTAAAGTGCATCAGTTCGTTTTTTTTCGAATTCAGTGTTCATTATGCCGGGGAAAGTATACTCACATTTGTCCAAAGTATCTGCAAAAATTCGTGCTCACAGAATACATATACGGTGACGAAGAAACTGCTCTCTCACATATAAAGTCCTATAATAATAATTAAATCCAGTTAAATTTGTTGTACGGATGAATTGGTCCGGCGATGAACCGGGTCATTTACTTAACTTAATTCGGTATTGCATCAGAAATTACTTAAGAACTGACTAAGCGAGTAGAATACTCAAACGTCCTCATTTTCGGTATCTACGTACTATATACCGTCGCTTCACATATACTATCATTTGAAAAAAATGCATAACATCTTCCAAGTATATTTATTACCAAGCTTCTTCTAATATTATTAAATTTGATACGATGCTAATGTTGCTAATGAGAAATTTCAGCTAACTCACCTGTCAATCACCAGCCTCTTTCTCTCTATTGCTTCCCAAATGAGGCATATTAATAATCCTCATCCAAACTCTGACAGTAAAGATATTCCACTGCTTTATTCCCAAAAATGGAAAATACCTAGCTTCTGATCCAGTACTCCTGGTAACATCAATATTCTCTGTTCATTAAAGGTTCTTTATTTTAAGGTTCAAGTATTTCATACATAGTATCGTGGCCTTTTTCCGAGTCCTTCATCGCCGCTCTCTTAAATGCTATTCTCATGCTTTGTTCAACTCTCCAACAGCCACTCAGCTTCTTTTGTTCGTGTCCTCCACTTTCGGGGCCTCTGTAAAGGCTGTCCATTCTCTCTGTTTTATTAGAGGCCATGTTTCGATGGCTCAGTAAGTATGAGGGCGAGAAAAGAAAGAGTAGGGCAAGAGTGAGAGTTTGTAAGCAAAAGGGAGAGAAAGGAAGTGTGGGAGATGGATTAGATCGAGGAAGAGAACTTTCAGAGAGGCCGTGAGAGGAAAGGAACTGAAGGTCATCGAAGAACTTTTGACTGCCCTTCAGCTTTCGCTCAATGATTTTCCACTGAACGACATTACACTCGTTTGATTCCAAGGCGACGGACCGCGGATGATTCCGTCTAGGCGGAGACATTTGGCAACGAATAAAAGCCGAACTCTGTCATTAAAAACCTTCAACCTTCACGCACTGTAATTAGTTCCACGTTCAAACAGCCTGTTCTAATTCCTTCATGAATTAGTTGATCCGAAAGAGCATCATATGTATCGCCATCACGTAGCTCTACATAATAAATCTAGAGGATAAAGTTCCTATCGCCATCACATAGCTCTACGAATTATTCAACCAGAGGATAAAGTTTCCATTAAGTATTATTATTTATCAAAAAATTCAAATTTTTGCATTATGTAATCAATCTGTTCGTAGATGTTGATTAAGCTCATTCCACACTATCCTACTACAAAAATACTAAGGCTCGCCTATCCATAAATCAATAAAAAATTGTGAAAAAAATGCGACAAACAAGCGCAAAATTACGGCTCTCTAAATGAACAGCCATTTAAAAGGGTATACAAATGTTACATTAAGGGTAAAATTTAACCGGAAACCGTGGCTTTATCGAACTCTGACCACGTGAAGCCGGAAAGAATTAGATTTCCAGTCTGCTTGTTGGCGATAATAAAATAGAAAAAATATTGAATTAGTTAATTACAACACGATCACCAAACCTTATCAGGTAAATATATTTTTTTCAATGGGTGAAATGCATTTATTTTTAGTGTAAAAGGGAGGACTAGTTATAATTCCTACATTTTGGTTAACCAGATTTTGCTGTCAGGGCCTTCACGTACGTGCACATCGACTGATCTATAACTGCGGTGAATTTCAGTACCACTTTCGTCTGCATAGTAATGCATCGAGGCATAGGTCTTTTTGCTTTGCTGTTTCAAATCTACTCGTACAAAAGTTCCTGCAACCTACAACTTCAATCTGCCTCCCATTGTAATATAAAGCGCCTATAACGGGAGCTTTTCTGTCAATGTTTCAAATTTAATCAAATAAATACCGAAATATGACCGCACTGACTTAATCAAAGAGAAACGCCTAGTTATGAAGAATATAGGTATATTAAAACTTAATAACATTTACCGTTATTTTACTTTTATAATATTCTTAAATTGCTAAATAGCTTTACAATATAATATCACGTATTTTTTTAATTCCATAGCCATCAAATACTTGTAATGATCATTGAAAATAACATTGAAAAGCATATGTTTCATCCAAAGTAGATATCTAACTTGAATAGGTATTCATTAATATCATACTTTATGGATAGGTAGAGTAGATAAGGACCGATTTTAGGCTGCAAAGGCTGTCGCAGCCTCCTTGTCCAGTATTTTATGAAAAACTGCATGTCCAAAGTGCAATAGATAGTAAGCATGTCACGTAATGGATAGCTCCTCAAAATATGTTTTTGCTCAGTACAATTTTTGAAGATTTTTTCCACCAGTCACGCATAATTATTATTTAATTGATAATGACATAGTATCGGATAGTGAAATAGTTTTGTAGACAGCTATTAACAGACACTTTACACTTTATTACCACTTTAAGACACACCAGGATTCAGGTTAAGTCAGCCCATACCACAAGGTCAATTGGTCATTAATCGTAAGTGATATAATCAACAAGTTAATCTGCAGGCAAATATTCAAATAAAATAACAATCTAAACCATTAATCAGTTGCGGTGTTAAGAAGTTAATTAGGAATGTTTAATGCAAATGAAATTATTTTGGAAGAAACCTTGTGCTGATTCTCAGTAGTTTATTCTTTGGCCAAAACAATGAAAGTGACTCTAGTCTGATCCATAAAAATATATGGTTGTACAAGCAAAAATCTAAAGGAGGTGGAAGTGATGAATGCAGAGTATTTTGTTTCCCCACGAGATGCTGTTCACTGTTATAGCGGGTAGAATGCTAGTTAAACAAGTTAGAGGGAGGAAAAGGCATGTTGGACGGAATAAAGAAATATAGATGGTGATAATTATAATATTGACAGTTTTCTCGCATTAAAGTACTGAAATTATAATGTCTTTTACTTTTTAAAAGCAAGCTGCATGAAATACGTGTTATCATGCATATGCGGTGCACATTACCACCCATGATTTACAACGCACACGGAGAGTAACTGGCTTGACAAGAGGAGAAATGGCACGAGAAGAACTAGAGATAAGAATGAAAGCCGATGAGGAGTTTAAAAATTCATGTTAGGTTTGCGGATTATCAGGCTTTAATTAACCAGTCATCCATTGGGTTAAAATAATTGCTGAGCGTAATAGAAAATTGATTTGATTGGTAAGAGGTGAATATCAATGCAAACTAAACAAATATTATGAGGTTTTGGAGAAGGCTAAATTAAATTTTTTTATTTGAAGGGTAAAAATTAGAGATGGTGTAACAGTTTACATTAAAATAACTTGAAAATTTTAAGGACGTACATGGTCAAAGTAGCAACATTAGAATAAGAATGTAAATTAAGAGAAGAGAGCTGAGAACAGGGACGTTGAATAAGGAATTTAGTAAAATAGTAGGGTAAACTTTTAAATGGAGCTTAGTTTTCTACGGTATTTTGAACAGAATGAAGGTTGATAAAAAGTATCGAAATTGAAAGCACAGTTTAATGTAGTGTAAGGTGTCAAGCTGTGCCTTTTTGACGGAACTGTGTAAGTTTAGTATTGATCACTGATGTATCCATCCAATCGTTACACTAACAATAATAATAATAAAAAAATCAGAAAAATTTGGAGCAGGAATGCTTCATGCAGTCGCCAATTTCATGTAAAAAATTGGGCAGTTGAAATCATGCATTTAGATGCAAGGCCACCGACCAAAAACCAGGTTCCTTCAATGTTCACGGTCCAATGCTAAGCAAATGGACTGTTTTAAATCTTCCTTCATACTCTCGAAACAATGGTTTCCACACGAACATATCCTCCATTACCCCATGCATAATATAAATCCGGAATGATGTAATCCAACGTAAAGTTAACAGGCGATGATAAGTAACGGAGGTTGGATGGTATCATTTCATCTCCTTTATATCCAGTTAACTCTAAAAATGCTCACTCGTCAGGACTCATAAACCTCTGACCCTGACTGCTCCACATTTCACCCTGTCGTTTTACACTTTCCCACTCTCCAAGGACTCCTAAAACCCCTCCGGATTTCACATTTTCAAACCCGCTCTGGAATTCCTATTTTACTCACCGTTTTTTTAGCATGCGGCGGCTCTCAATGTTCCGGCGTTAACCAATTGACAGAGATGGATAATATCCCGGACTCAGTCAGCGTAAGCGCCTCCGACCGTTCTCGTTTTTTCGAGTCTATTCATTACCTCGAGGTGAATATAAATACAAGAATTCGACCACCATTAAAAAAAATGACCAGAGTATACTTGAACACCACACGAACTACAATACGCGCTTTGGCTATGAAGCGGGTTTCTATTTTTCCTTAGAAACCTTTTCTACCCCCATATGTTAACTATTTTCCGTTAGGATAATCATTTAGCTCATCGCAATCATGCAACAAAATTCGGTTGAGAACAGATATTTCAATTCACTTAACGGATATCCACTTCGGTCTCATTATAAAACAAGTTTTTGAATTGAAGAGTCTGTAAACTAAATTTTGAGGAATTGATATATTTGTTTTTCTTGTAGTCTCTGCTATGATGTAATTTAATTCGAACAAAAGAAGTCACGATTGATTCAAACTATGCAAGTTATTATAAAAACAATTCGGTAACTTTTTGGGGTTTAAGATACTTTTGACCATCTTATCAACTTATGGACCTTTGTTCGAGCACAACTAAAATTATTCAATTTATAACATGCCTGTAGAAACAAATAATGAAATTGGCATAAAACAAGAGAAAACATTTTTAATTAATCATAAATTCATTTATACGAATTTTTTTCATGCTCTTACTGGCAGTTAACAGGAAAAATAAATAGGAGGAGCCTCCTGATTGGTCGCCGGGCCGTTGTGGTCTATTCCTACATTTTCTTACCTCCATTAGCACAGGTGTCCATGAATTACTGAGGAAATATCCGGAGACCCTTTTTGAAATTACGTCCTGCCATTCTAATTTCAATTGATTCTTTGATAATTCGGTCCCAGTAAACATCGGCGCGGGCAAGTAACTGCGTCCCGTTGAAGTTAATGGAGTTATGGAGTTATCCATTCCGATGCCGTGTTCTGCGATGGCTGATATCTCCAACTGCCACAGCCGTAGGTGTCTTTTGTGTTCCTTTAACCTGGTCTCCATTGTATGTCCCGTCTTTCCAATTTAGACGTCTCCGTAGACCCACGGGACTTGGTATCTGGGGTCTTTAGGCCTATTGGATCCTTGGCCCTGAAGAGCAAATGTCTAATTTTCCCGGTGTTTTGTGGATTGCCTCGATTTTGTGCATCACCAATATCCTAAATATTTTCCCGGGGATCGATGCGACGTATGACAAGCAGGCCTTAGCTATCGGTTTTATTTTTCCTCCTTCATCGTGCGTACTTGCGGGTTTAAGGCGCTTGTTAGAGCCAAAGAGATTTTGCGTCCGCTATACCCATTTTGGAGGAAGGTAGTCTTGAGGCGGTTAATCTCCGGCAAACTGTTTTTGTCGGTGATGAAGGAAGAAAAGAAAGGAACAGACCACAACGGGCCGGCGACCAACCAGGAGGCTCCTCCTCTTCGGACCAATCACAAGTCACCTGACCCGAAGTTCATGTACAGACAAGTATATAAGACGGCGAAATGCAAGAGCGGCATATCCCAGTGAACTTTTCCCAGTGAACTCGCAAAAACTATTACTGTTAATTTTGTTAATTTTATTCTATATTCTAAGAATGTTTTGTTTCTGTTATCCTTCTACCCTCTGTCTTCCATCTCTCTTCTCCGGTGGTCTTGCGGAGGTTTTACGGGTTTCCCTCCGCCCTTGGGCGAATACCGGGCCGATACCGCTCCCGCAGAAAAGAAAAGAAAAGAAAGGTTTTTCCGCAAACTCTACCCACTTCGTAGCCTGTCTTTATTTAATTTTTCCACCCCGAAGAGGATTTTATCCTAAAACGGGGTTTCCGTATTGTTTTTGTTATGTTTCCATATAGTTTATATATATCTTGCATACTCTACTCTGAAATACGGAAATAAAAACCTATAAAATTGAATTGAAGAGCGGCAATCGTACCCTGAAAAGGCATATTGCCTATAACAGGGCTTCCTTGTATTGTTATATTGATAAAACTGTTATTGCTCTACTTGCTACTGTTAACTCTGTACAACTTCTTTGATAAAAAACACCTTTGAGAGAGTGGCAATCATCTATCCTGAGGACGATGTACAAGTCGGGCATCGAAACGTCGGCCAATCTGGCACCCCTGACCCGGCGGAAGACCCGAGAAAACTTCACGAAGCAAATACGCTGGGAAAGCAACAAACAAAAAGAAGCCTAAGATCTATACTTGGAGATAAGGTCAGTTAAGACCCAGTGAACAAAACGAAACCACGGGCTTCCTGGCGGAAGAAAATCGAGAGTCAAACCTCACGCTTCTGGAAGTACTAGGCGGTCAACCGCCGCTCGAAACAAAACACAATCGCAACCTCGATTTCCGAGGGTCCGACAGTGACAATCTCCAAATCCCGGCAGCCAATGCCTCAGTCGCCGGCGAATCCAGACACTCGGTAAACACAGGCACGTCCTGCTAACGTGGAAACGTAATTTACACTGTACTCTGCGGGGGCTTATGCAAACAAGTGCCCCGATTCTTCTGCTAGTAGATGGCGTTAGGGAGCTGTTTCACACACCAAAGGAGAAATAGACGACATACATGAGGAAAGGACTATCGTCTATTCGCGTCCGTTTTTCAAGTTCAAGTCAAGTCCAGGAGATATTTACGTGCTCGTAATCTGATTGATTCCACCTTCCCTACCTCTTCTGTGTTCATCCTTTATATATGCTCCTTTCCCTATTCCTTATATCTAGAGAGTTCCTTTCCTTGCGCTGGTTATGGTTTCGAGGAGATTTTGGTACCCGAAAAAGCACCCTGCTTGGATGGAGCTGAGGGTGCTCAGAGAGCTCTAAATATATGTATATATCATTAAATGAAGAACACAATTTCCACTGTTCTTTATTTACGTACAACTAGTTTCAACGCTTAGGCGTCATCGATGACGCCTTATCGTTGAAACTATATGTACGTAAACATGAACTTCCACAAAGTTGAGCTGGGAACAATGTACGTACGTGTATATATCATAATACCCCGCAAGCCGCCGCAAGAGCGTGTGGCTTGGGGTGTTAGCTCACCAGCCGTAAAAGAAAACCAAACCACATGCAAAATCAATACATCCATGCAAACCTACTCCCACATAGTGTATACATTCATGCAGAAATCTTTCATCTTTCACGAATGCAAATAAATATACTACCACCTAACAAACAATTGTACCTTAGGTTATCCGTGTAAGCTAAAATTTCACCAGTAAGAAGGCAAAAATCCAATACCATGTGGACATGCACCGCATGGTCTCCTCCCTCAAGGACACAGGTAGATAATGTGACCCAACGCTGCAGGTAGCGGGAGGGTCCCCCCTCTGGGTGACCTCTGCCATCACCTACCGACCTTCAAGTTGATTACTGCGTATACGGTTTATATATATATATATATATATATATATATATATATATATATATATATATATATATATATATACATATATATATATATCAGGAAGAGCATAAAATCAAGCGGATACTCTGAAAAAACTAACACGATACTATTGAAAATGTATTTCTTGTCTGCGTCATACTATATTTGAGTAGAAGTTACACACTTCCCTATTTAAAATTACGTCTACACGCACACGATCGAGAAGATTCATTGACAATATTTATCGGTTTGACGCATGAAAAATCATGTCCTCGCGTAAATATTACCCCTAATTAGCATAGTTAATGGATTAGAAAGTTTCAATTCCGTGCTATGAATGAACGCAAACAAAGCATTGACAATCTGTCAAGCCATAAAGACTACCATTGATTGATGACAGTATACAGGGTATAGGTATACTGTATGCATCATTTTTCCACTAACGAAGAACCGATAATAACCTTTTATATCAGTATGGCCTAATTTTACGAAAGCAGAGAAGGCGATTGGCAAGAAATAAAAAAATACAAAGCGAAAATGATGAAGAGGATTTGATTTTAAGTTTGTTCTCTAATGCCTCCTGGTCCCAGGTCTCAATCCTTCCATTTTCTTTCCTCATTCTCCAATATCTTTTATGGGATCTTCCCACCTTATCCTTGTCATTGTTGAATGCATTTTCCAAGGTTGAACTCTTCGGGCTCTGAAGAGACCTCTTTTACTTCAAGGCCACAAAAATCGATTGACAACTTTTTGAACACCCTCTGAATTTTTTTCTTTTCATCTCGGGTATATTTTTATTTTTAGTTTATTTATATATACCATCATTTTTTTCTAATAAATAGCAATGTGTAATTTTTATGACATCAAAACTGAGCATTAATAATCAAACAAAATAAACCTAAGTGTCTGATAAATAAAGCAATATTTGTTCAAATGTAAGGACGAGGAATTAGGTAGCCTTATCAGTTACTGCAAAAATGATATCCAAGTCTGGATATCTAAAATTGCTCGCTAAACTTAAATTGTCTCTTGAGAATCTTTAAAAATAAAAGTGTCCATCAAAATATAACGTATTTATTATGACTTCATCAAAATTTCAATATCAAGTTACAGATATTACAAATTCAACTTACGTGCATGTACATAATTTTTGGCAAAATCAAAATTTCGCCGTCAAGATTCCGAATACAGTATCCTACTTTGATAATGGATTGGTTAGGTTTATTAGGTAATGAAAGAGAAAAAGGCAAAGAAACAGGTATTAATGGATTAAAATCCGGAAGATGGAAATCCGAAAAGGGAATTGTCTATCTTGAGGTTTATCATTACTGAGGGCAAAGACTTCTTCTGCAATGTATTTGTTCTTTATATACTTCTTACCCTGAAACAATATGGAGTTTCAAGGTTTAATATCAGTGAGGAAAACAAAACATTTCTTTTAATATTTTTGTTCGTAATGAAATCATTACACATTGAATCAATTAATTTTCGTAAACACTTTCTTTAAAGATTATGCACCATTGAATGAGGCTCAATGTCGAAATTAGATGCTATCATTATTCTTTTTTGGATATATGAAATGAGAATCCGGATTAAAGTACTCGGAACAAGAACTACTACCCAGAATTCTTATAATACGCACAATTCCACTTTATGATGCCAATACCGTATTATATTCTATTCTAACGTCTACTGAGAAATACAGAGTCTTTATTCCCTTTCTCTACGTCAAAATACATAGCATTCTTCCCTTTAAGAGCTCCAAAATCCACTTTTTCACCGATTCCCATAATCCCAACCTCTCACAATCTCCCCTTGACCCCACATATTTTTCCTTCGCCACGCCTTCACACAGGATAAAGTCTGGATATCACATACGACGTAGGCGTGACGCGGCCTTCCCTTCGGAAAACCGTCCCTACTCCCCATTTTTTTCATCTGACCTTTTTTTTCGACTCTGCGTGTTTTTAGCTTTACATCTTCCTGCCGGACTCTGTTTACTGAACGATGCGACGGAATTGATGTCAGCTTTCGTTCCCCCGCTCACCGTTGTATGCCGTTCGAGAGCTTTCGCACCATTTCTCTCCGTCAAGGCTAACTTCCGTTCCCCTCACCCCTTCCTCTGCATCTCTATCTACTTTCATTGGTACCTGAACGAAAGCTTGAATGGTGAGTGGAGGGGCATTCATGCAAAATTTAAATCCCATTCTGTTATGAATATTACAACGCCTATTTTTTATTTTTCTCCATCTTAACCCACGTTTAAGAGTTTTGGTGGCATAATAGGATGTCATCGATTTGATTATTCCCTACATGACAAAAGGATGACCCTTAATGCGAAGGGTGTTGCCTTGTTAAGGCGGATATTTTGTTTTAAAATTCATGCCCAATTTTCTCTTTCTGTCTCAAACATAAAAGATGCATACAAAAGGATATAAAATGAACAATATTAGAAAAAAAGAGATGAATTGAAAATTTTTATTGAAAACAAGTGTTATTCTTACACCATCCCTCAGTTGGATGAAAATAAAATTTTCAAAAATATTACTCGTGAAGTTTTAACTATACCCCCATATTGTACAAAATATGAATTAACTGGAATCAAATACAAAACTCTGGACTTAATTACAGTAATGATTTATGCCGATTATTAAAGAAATAATTAAATGCTCTTTACCATTCTCCACCCATCAAACTATTTTCAAATCCTCTGGAGGGTGAAATATTAAATTCTAAAAATAATAAAATAAATATCTCAAAAACATTTCTCCTTTATATGAACACAACGCATTACCTGTGCCCCATCTTTAGCCTGAGTAAGAATGGAGGATAACCATCCTACCGAATATTTTGCATCCAATAACAGAGTATATCCTAACTAATTAGGATTTTATAATAAACATAGTACTCCATTACTGACGGCATTTGTATGCATTCATAAGTTCTCGTGGATTGAATAACGCTTGGTTAACTACAGGGGTTCCATCTTTTTTCTTTTAATATTCTACCTTCATGGTAAATGGTAAATGACCTACCTGATATGGTAAAAATATGCAAATACATGGGTTTGTAATTTTTAAATAATTATTACAAAACATAACTGAGATATCCGGGTAAAATTTTACCCGTATATTTGTTGATCCTTACGTACATAGCGTTGTAAATGAGAGCTATTAATGTTGACTTGTTTTGTTTCAGGTAGACGTAGATTAAAGTAACTCGCAGCATGGAGAAGATAGAGGCTCACAGTGTGATTAAGTTCCTTCATATGAAACGTTACAGTGCCCTGAAAATCCACGATGAAATAATTTCTGTGGATGGAAATGGTAGCGCATCATCAGACACACATGTAAGGTGAAAAAGGAATTTACAAACTCGCCCCGTGGCAGTCACAGATGATACAAGAACTGGAAGACCATCGCTAACGTATGTTGCGGCTACACAGAAGAAAGAAGAGGACTTTATCCTGTATTAGACCGAAGAGTAACCGTCAAAATGATCATGAATGAAACTGATTTTAGCAATGGAAGTGTGTTAAAAATATTCATGCAGAACTGCACGTGGCAAAGGTGTCAGTGCGCTGGGTTCAACGGCTACTGACTACTTTTTAATAGCAAAACCGGCACGGCCTTTAATTGTGACTTCTGCGCGCAACCGGCAATCAAAGCGATGTGGCTTTGAAATTTAACCACAATCACCCTTTTATCCCGAGCTCGCCCCAAGCAACTGCTACTTTTTCCCAGAACACAAAAAATCGATGTGGGATGGAAGATTTGGCAACACAAATTATTCCACAAATTCAAGGAGTGAACCAATGGTTGTTGACACAATATACTTAGTTTTACAATGATGACCTTCAAAGTGCGTTCTAATATTTATTTCGATCTGAATGAATATTTGTTCGCCTCATGAAGAGTTTTCGTGTTTGAATGTGCACTTGGCCAATAAAGCTTGTCTCCTTCTTCTGGCTATTCGTGTCACGAAACGCACTGTTACTATCCTTAATTACGTTGCAGGATTGCTTTCCTACAGTCCTCTTCTCTTGTATCGTCTATTTCACTTTTGAGGGGTGAAACAGCTCCATAACGCCATCTCTTGGCCAAAGAATAAGGGTATTTGGTTGCATAAACCCCCCCGCAGATTTCAGGGTAAATTACGTTTCCTTGCTAGCTCAAGCGGTTGAAGCATCGGCCCGGCAAGTCAAAAGATCCGTTGTTCAAGTCCCGGTCAAAAATATTCTAACACTTTTGATCTACTCGATTCCACCTCTCCATCTCTACTTCTCCACCTCTCCTGTGTTCCTATCGCTTTTCCTTGGATCTATTGCCATGTTAAAGAATGCAATATATATATATATATATATATATATATATATATATATATATATATATATATATATATATATATATATATAGAAACAGATATAAGGAAAAGGGATAGGAATACATATAAAGGACGAACACAATAAAGGTGGGGAAGGCGGAATCGAACGGATCACAAGGGTAAAAATATTTCCTTGACCGGGACTCGAACCTCGGATCTTTCCACTTGCCGGGCGGATGCTCTTAACCACTTGAGCTATCGAGGAAACGTAATTTACCCTGAGATCCGTGGGTCTAATATGTCGCCAAGCGCCCCGATTCTTTAGCCAAGAAATGGCGTCAGGGGACTGTTTCACCCACCAAAGGAGAAATAGACAATACACAAGAGGAAAGGACAGTGGTTTAGAATTCATACAACATCATACAGGAAAGGAACAGTGCGTTTCGTGGCACACATAGCCAGAAGAAAGAGATGAGCCACATTGGCCAAATACACATTCAAACACGAAATCCCGCCAAACGGCGAATAAATACTCATATATACAGAAACAGATATAAGGAAAAGGGATAGGAATACATATAAAGGACGAACACAATAAAGGTGGGGAAGGCGGAATCGAACGGATCACAAGAGTAAAAATATTTCCTTGACCGGGACTCGAACCTCGGATCTTTCCACTTGCCGGGCGGATGCTCTTAACCACTTGAGCTATCGAGGAAACGTAATTTACCCTGAGACCATATTAGACCCACGGATCTCAGGGTTCGAGTCCCGGTCAAGGAAATATTTTTACTCTTGTGATCCGTTCGATTCCGCCTTCCCCACCTTTATTGTGTTCGTCCTTTATATGTATTCCTATCCCTTTTCCTTATATCTGTTTCTGTATATATGAGTATTTATTCGCCGTTTGGCGGGATTTCGTGTTTGAATGTGTATTTGGCCAATGTGGCTCATCTCTTTCTTCTGGCTATGCGTGCCACGAAACGCACTGTTCCTTTCCTGTATGATGTTGTATGAATTCTAGACCACTGACCTTTCCTCTTGTGTATTGTCTATTTCTCCTTTGGTGGGTGAAACAGTCCCCTGACGCCATTTCTTGGCTAAAGAATCGGGGCGCTTGGCGACATATTAGACCCACGGATCTCAGGGTAAATTACGTTTCCTCGATAGCTCAAGTGGTTAAGAGCATCCGCCCGGCAAGTGGAAAGATCCGAGGTTCGAGTCCCGGTCAAGGAAATATTTTTACTCTTGTGATCCGTTCGATTCCGCCTTCCCCACCTTTATTGTGTTCGTCCTTTATATGTATTCCTATCCCTTTTCCTTATATCTGTTTCTGTATATATGAGTATTTATTCGCCGTTTGGCGGGATTTCGTGTTTGAATGTGTATTTGGCCAATGTGGCTCATCTCTTTCTTCTGGCTATGCGTGCCACGAAACGCACTGTTCCTTTCCTGTATGATGTTGTATGAATTCTAAACCACTGACCTTTCCTCTTGTGTATTGTCTATTTCTCCTTTGGTGGGTGAAACAGTCCCCTGACGCCATTTCTTGGCTAAAGAATCGGGGCGCTTGGCGACATATTAGACCCACGGATCTCAGGGTAAATTACGTTTCCTCGATAGCTCAAGTGGTTAAGAGCATCCGCCCGGCAAGTGGAAAGATCCGAGGTTCGAGTCCCGGTCAAGGAAATATTTTTACTCTTGTGATCCGTTCGATTCCGCCTTCCCCACCTTTATTGTGTTCGTCCTTTATATGTATTCCTATCCCTTTTCCTTATATCTGTTTCTGTATATATGAGTATTTATTCGCCGTTTGGCGGGATTTCGTGTTTGAATGTATATATATATATATGACTAGGAATACCGCGACCCATATATATATATATATATATATATATATATATATATATATATATATATATATATATATATATATATATATATATATGGGTCGCGGTAGTCCAAGGGGTAGAGCGTTGGACTGCTGACTGGAGGGATCTGGGTTCGATTCCTGGGCAAGCCACTCTCGGCACCTGCAGCTCCACCCAAGCTATGTGATTTTTCGGGTGCCAGATCGGGAAACCATGACCGGCACAGGGAAAGGAACTGGCCCCCCTACCCTGATGTGTGAATTTCACACGCCGTCGGGCTTGGTACTGGGTGAACTCTACCATCACATACCAAACCGACCTTCGGGTGGATTACTGTGTTTATACATAAATATATAATTTATTTATATATATAGTAAAATTTTATACTGCTTAAATAAAAATTACAAAATTAAAGCAGTATAAAATTTTACTTTGGTTTTTACTTGTAACAAATTACAAATTTGAATTTGGGGTTGTAACGAGGCGGTAACAATATGCAGGACCTATATAGCACCTTTACATAATCAGCACTCAGGGTCATCGATCCTAGTTATTTGATTTTTGTATTTTTTTCTTTTCAATGCTAGATCTTTGATTCATGCATTTGTGTCTAAGGTGCGAGATAGAAGGGAAGCTGAACTCTCATGGTCACAATTTCGTCCGGTGTACGAAGGGTTTGGTTATTCATGTGTCTTACTATTTCCCTCCGACTTCCGACCGCTACTATGAACGTTTCATTGAATTTATGTCCGTCTCGCTTTTTCTCTCTTCCCGGACCGCCGGACACATTTAAAGGGTTTGCTACCGGTGAACCTACTGTAGCATTTCCACGTAGCCATTCCCTCCTATACCCCCTCAGCCTTCTTCCCCACACATTAAAATCCACATACATCTCTGCTCTTTCCTTCTCATACATACCCCTTTCCATGATACATCTTTCTATCCAGCAAACCCTTCTGAAACTCCCCCTCCCCCCGAGCGTTACCGTTATCTAACGTTAAGTCAACGTTAGATACCTCACTCTCTCTCTTCTATTATGACCCTATCCGAGAGTACTCCTCCTCAGCAAACACTAAGTCACTGAATAGTAAGTAAGACCTAAGTAAGACATTTAATATTTTACTCGGCTTCATCCCTTTTTCTTGCTGTCTATGTCTCTCCCAAGTTCCTCCGAATACGGGTTATGCAACTGTAAGAGAAATTATCCTTTTATCGCCCTAAAAGGAAAAATTATTCCTTTTCAATATTTAGAAGGAAGCATTAAGTTGAACGAATACGAAATATGACATACGAAAATGTTACTGGGAAATCACTGCTATCAAAGATGATCGCAAAAATGTCATTTGGACTTCATTTTTCTAACCGCCTGTCATCCTCGAGGATTTAATTAAAAGGATTTTTCCTCTAGAGTGAAACTGGTTTCGTATTTGTATTATACCAAATTAAAAAGTAATTTCATACGCTAAAGCACAGTCTTTGCATACATTAAACAATTAATAAGCAAAGTGAAGTGTGTTGTTTAAAAAAGTTTGAAGTATCTAGCGCCGTATTCAAAATAATATAGTAATGGCGATACTAAAACGATTTACTTTTGAAAGCATATGACAGTCCTTATCTTTACAAATATAAATATGCTAGCAACAGATCTAGTATATTTTTCGTCCAGTTATATTTTAAGAAATTACAAATTTTCTTTTCTTATTGATAATATTCTAATCTAATAAAATATTCAGGGGCTTCTTCCCACTAAAAGAATATATATTTCAATGCGAAAAATTCCAACCTAAGAATACTGTAATTTAAACAAAGGTATTGGGTAGAGTTTTCAAATATGCTGAAGAAAAGAGATGTAGGTTGTGTGATGGTATTCACACTAAATGTCTTGTAAAACCTTTAATTTTAACAAATTATGCGCGTAGGATGTTACGGGAAGACTGAGCGCAAATTTTTAAGACAATGTTAAATGTTTTTCTGACTTAGTTCATGGAAATTCGAAAATGCTAGAAAACTGTCTAAAAATTACATATCATTTGAATAATATTTGTTTTACATAAATATTACTAATATGATATTACTTTAAATGTTGAACGGTAAAAACATAATTCAATATAAAGTTGAATGATCTGAGGTATATCTCGGAAAAACGTGTGTTAAAGCCTGTCACGTATACCATTTGCCCCGGATGAAATGGCTTCATATGGAATATGAAACGGTAGGCTTAATTGTGGCCTCTCCTCACGTCTATATCAACTGCATATGCTCTTCAGTTCTTTTGTTGTCCTCAAATCCAAAGCTACGGCTTTGTACCCGGAAATTCGGTAATTGATGTCGTTATAGACTTGCCTCTTTTAACAGAATCCTCCGATTACGAATGTAGCAATGACCATTAATATTAGTTGTATAGCATACATTCCCCCATAAATTTCCATTCGGGACAGACGTGAACATATTTTCGCGTGCCAAATAAACTTCATTCTTTAGTTTTAAAGAGTATTTTTATTTCCTGTGAAAGTGATTACATAGGACGGAAATACACATCTCAGACGCCAGAAAAATGTAATGGAATAATATATTTGCGGAAATGGAATTAAAGGTAAAATCTCTTTTCTTTCAACATTTTAATTACCGGAATGACGAGGTTTTTTTTGTTTAAAATTCTGTTCCGTAATGAACTTCCAATATATTCAGTCTTATCTTACATTATTTACATTGTACGTATAAAAGCAGTGTAAAATTATTACTGATTCCATTTCCTTATATTCTTTATCGTACCAGCCAGTTGTTCATAGAAAATAATAAAACAATTTTATTGCGTTTTCCTAGTGACACTTTTTCATGCGACGAGAAATTGACTTCTATAAAATTTACTTCTGATCCAACTGCCTCATTTTCTAGTATTTAAAGTTATTCTTATGCTTTTGTAAAGTTATACTCGGACACCGTGTTGGTCTCTGTAAAAGATAATAAGAAATTTACAAAAAGTCTCGTACAGGCTGCTACACAAAAAGTACGATGCAATAAAAAATTACAACATCTATTTTAAAGATATATTTTGAAAGGTCCCTAAATTCTCTATATTTCTAAGTACCTTTAGAACTTTATAGCTATTTTTTCATGTATTCGTCCCTTTTGACGGCCTTCATGCTATCTAATAGCCAATTCTCCTATTCTATTCCACTCACCCAGCCTTACGCAGGTCCACTCTATCATTGCCCTCAGCATGTCGCAATTATTCAGTGTTACCTCCATCTACGTTCTCTCTCCCTTTCGGATTCCTCTAGTCTCTATTTTACAATCCTAAGTATAACCTTGGCGTTTGTCTAGTCTAGTCAAACATTTACAATATATGCTCGTTCTCTTGCCGGGAACATTTTTAGTTTCAAAAATCGCTACTTTTCATATTTCAGTCTCTATTAATCCATCCCTCTTATTATCACTCAGAAGGGCCGTTATCTCTTACGCCAACGTATAAGTTACACTACTATACATATGGTAGTACATATAAAATATTTGGTCGCAACCGTCAAGACTGCAGCTAAATGGACCTATAGTAATTATGACACACACTTAGAAAGTAGAGACCCATTTTTTTGCTTTTCAGAGGGAATTAATAATTATTCTAAAATCGATGGAGAAAAAGAGGCGGTTTACAACATTTTATGGTTGACACAGGAATATATTTACATCATGAACTTATCAGTAGAATGGTAAGAAAGAGAAAATGTAATAGTCCAGATGCTTGCCTGAATGATCACCAGAATCTTATCAAATGAAAAGCGTCTAAACTATGCATGCGTTATTATGCATTAATGCGTTGCTGTTTTTGGTCGAAATTGAGCAATTTTGGTACGAATTTCGCAGCGACCCGTGTCATGCCCAAATCAATGGTAAAAATCGAATGGCACAAGTCAACCGATATGTTTAGGTCCTCAGCAACTTCTCTAACGGTTATCCGACGATTGTCCAACACCATTTTCTTCACTCCATTAAATGTTTTCGTCTGTTGTTGACGTGCACGGGCGTCCGGCACTCTCTCGTCTTTCACATCTTCTCGGCCCTCTGAGAACATTTTATGCCACCGAAAACGTTGCTTCGGTCCAAGATAGCTTTTCTGTATGCTACAGTCAACATTGGGAATGCATCCACGCACCTAATTTCTGTTTTCACATAAACTTTGTTACAGATTCTTTGATCCATTTTTTGGAACAGGCAAAAATCGAAGTCAAGCCAAAACACGTCCTAGAAAAACAGCTGTCAACAATTAACTGAACACACACTTTTCGGGATAGGTGAGAGACACAAGTACCAACATAACGCCACAAAACAATTGAAAATCCAATGTACGTAATCCGCGAAAATTCAAAATTCGCGATACTTTTTGAATAGACCTCGTATAACTCATCCCTTGAGTTTGTACAGATTCTATTCAAATAGATACAACTATATAACCTTATAACACGTCATGACGTATTTACAGTTTTCCAGATATACTGAGAGGATCGCACGTAGATTCATGGCGTTCGCGGATTTACTATTCAAGCAATATCTCTGAAACTTAAAACTGCCTTAGCGATGCCCACAAAACGTATTTAACTTTATTGGCCATTATGTTTCATATTGATTCTATTCTTTCATCGAATTCTCTTAAGCTTTATGACCCTTACGTTATATACCGAATTCTGCTTCACGTCATAGGATAAATCCTTTTCCATTTTCTGAGATCATTTTCCAAACCTTTCCATATTATCCAAGCCTTTCTTTCCAGGAACTGATCTCCCGACCACGCTTAAGTCCCTTCAATTAAAAAAAATCCTCCATAAACAATCTGTCGAGCACTCACCCCCCGCCACACATATACACACACACACACACCCTTCGCCTTGAAAACATTCCCCCACCAATGTGTTTGTTCAGCGCTAGGCCTTCCCAACCGTGCAAGACACCGGAGGAGCTTGCGCCTGTCGGAGGCAGGTTGTGCACACAAGTCGACCCTCGCGGAATAGGCGAAGGTGCGGAGGCCCGCACGCACGGTCGCAATCACGTCCTCCGCTACACGCTATTTCGGATTACGCCATTACGTGCGCTAAAATGATTTTGTTTGCTCACTGGTTTTGTTTAGAGGCAGTTAAGGAGACTATCAAATACGAATGGCAATAATTGGGTTTCAACGATAAAATTCGACGACCTGAAAATAGCCAGGACTACTTGTTTGAGAATTCAATTTTCTTCAAGGAAAAGGAGACGTGTCTCGGCGGCTGTTCAAAGCTCCTTGACGGAAAACTGGTTAATTATATCCTACAACACGCATAATAACAAACAAAGACGCTCGGTCGAATCAATTTCTATTAAAAACAAAACTTCATCGGTTTAGACGAGTAAATTCTAGGAAAACGAAGAGTATTAATAAGAAAATAAATAAATATAAACATGTCACATGAAATCAAAGATCTCAGAAATACAATTAGCCTATATTTACCAGTTTCTAAGGATAATCGCGAACAGTTCAAAGGGTACGTGAAATTTGAGTGAAATAGATATTGTCGTTATAAAATACGGAAACTCAAACAGTCTGGAGTGACGATGTCCCTTAAAATTATCTTAATAATTTCAAATCTTGAATCATATTGGATAATGAATGTTTTCAAATGCATAAAAATATTTAAATTTCAATCAGGGCTATATTGCTAAATTAATCTTGAATCCTTGTCCATAATTAATTGTAGGTGACGAAAAAAGTGGGCGAATAATAACAAACTAGGATAATACATTCATCAGCACACAGAAAAACACTATACCAACTATTATTTTTGACCTGACGTATGTCTTTTATGACTTTTCGTTAAGTTTGAAGTTATAGGTACCGTTCCTAATGAAACAGAATATTAAGGAATAAAAATGCGCTTTTTTACCATAGCTAATCGAATTAAATTGTTGCATTGACTTTGCCGTCTCCTAAAATGAAATCTATGACACGCAAGTTAGTGTAAGTATCAGAATTGCTCGAGAATAATCTTCAACTCCTCCACAAACCTTTTAAAAATGAGCCTAATAGAATTAATGGGAAGAATTTGAAATTTTCTTTTCAATTATGCTTCGCAGTAAAGTACTACTTCTTCTAATTGTTGCAGTATTCCAAAACAAAAATCAGGCACGGTAACCAAGTGGCAGCCCTGGAACTAGGGTCTATTTAAAAAAGCCAAAAGACGTATCTCATTTTCCTCACCACGGTGAGAGATAGAGAGAGCAAAGTTTACCCCTCATTTTTTTGACACCCGCGTGTCTTTTTCCCCCGCGACTTTTTTTTTAAATTCCTTTCTCCCGCCCCTCTCTTTTGTCTTTAGTTCGCGCAGCGCCCGAGGGAGATGATACGGCGCGGGTGAATGCACCTCTGGATCCAGGTGAAATTCCCGAAATAGGTCGCGCATTTCGTCAGGGCCCCACTATAGACGAATTGTTGGGGTTCGGATGCGCGGCGCTGGGTGCTGCTGCGTGGCTGACTTGGTCTCTCAAGCCCGCACCCGTCGTCGACGCGAGTCTTGCATTCAAGAGGGATGGGATGAGGGAGACTGAAAAGGTTCGCTCCGTGCCGTCGAAACGGATTCGGATACAGTATCGCTCGCTTAATTTTTTTTCCGTGCGCGCGCTATTTCTTTCTTTTCTCCCAAAAGTGATGACGGGTACGATGTAGTCACGTTTTGCCATCCACCATTGTTCAAAAGGTACTCAAATCCTCTTTGGGTTTGGCTAGGCGTCCCCGGAAAACTCCCGATACCGCATGAGAAAACCGCAAGCAGCCCGCGACCTTTCCCTTTGATTTGGGAATACTGGGATATACGGTGTTGTCCCAAATTGCAACGTCTACATTTTTAAATAGGTTGAAATTTTCCAACATTACTTTATCCATTTCCTCCGACGCATTAACAACCAGAGACGAAATTAACAAGGCAATATTAAAAAGGTATGCTCAAACAAAAAAGTATCCAATTATCCTTGCTTGATATTTAACGAGGGCAATACCACTATCGTTTTTGAAAGGTTGGTATTCACCATAGGAGTAATTTCTTTTATAGGCCACGTTACTCTATCGTGAAGATGAATATCAACGCGATTTCGATATAAAATGAACACTTTAAGTTAGGTAAAACGACTATGCCTACATTTAAGCGTCAAAAATGAAGTCTCCAAAGTCATTGTAGTTGTTTACTTGAGAAATAAACAAATAGCTACCCTTAGCTACCACAGCGTTAAATAAAAAATAACTCTCCATTCGTTATGGTGTCATGTTCTCGCAACATCAGGTTTAACAGTGATTTCAGCGTAGGAAAAATACCAATTTATACTGTAGCAGGGCAGAGTTTAGAAATAATACGAAAACAAGGGTTCAATATTTGAAGAAATGGAAGTATTAGATCATTATAGAGTCAAATCAAACTTTGCATTAGGTATACGGGCTCCGAGTTTTCCTCCGACATCATGAGTTCATGATATGATATGAGTCGAAGCTAGTGATATATTTTCCACCGTTCCTCTCCTCAAGTTTCTCTCTTTGTTTAATTCTGGAAATAGTTAACATTTGTGTATCAGTGCAAAAATAATTCTGTTACAATTTAGGCCTGTAATACAATTGGAGGAATTGTAATGCAAAGCAAAATTAGGTCACTTTAAATATAAAATGAACGTACCTACGGTCTTGAAGCAATGAAAACGGGATAGCCGAGACCGTAAACTTGATTGATCAATAATTTCAGAGCGTAAAAATCATTCGCCTTGACTGGGACTCGAACCCAGATCCCTCAATATCCGGTCGAGTGCTTTAGCCACTTAAGCTACCGAGGTGTCCTCTTAAACTCTGAAATTTTGGGGCTTTTAAAGGAACTAGATGTTATGACGAAATACCGTACATACAATGTCACATGCATTCGTAGTCGTGCGCGAGGCGCCACTGTCCACGAGGTTAAAAGCCAACTTTAAACACGTATGGTGTTTTCCCTTTGACAAATTCCAAAGAAACTGCGGGAGATGCCGCAACAGTAACTTTTAACGGAGTCATCCGCTAATGTGCATTTTAATGCAACAATTTCAGAGCGTAAAAATCATTCGCCTTGACTGGGACTCGAACCCAGATCCCTCAATATCCGGTCGAGTGTTTTAGCCACTTAAGCTACCGAGGCGTCCTCTTAAACTCTGAAATTTTGGGGCTTTTAAAGGAACTAGATGTTATGACGAAATACCGTACATACAATGTCACATGCATTCGTAGTCGTGCGCGAGGCGCCACTGTCCACGACTCGCGCACGACTACGAATGCATGTGACATTGTATGTACGGTATTTCGTCATAACATCTAGTTCCTTTAAAAGCCCCAAAATTTCAGAGTTTAAGAGGACGCCTCGGTAGCTTAAGTGGCTAAAGCACTCGACCGGATATTGAGGGATCTGGGTTCGAGTCCCAGTCAAGGCGAATGATTTTTACGCTCTGAAATTGTTGCATTAAAATGCACATTAGCGGATGACTCCGTTAAAAGTTACTATTGCGGCATCTCCCGCAGTTTCTTTGGAATTTGTCAAAGGGAAAACACCATACGTGTTTAAAGTTGGCTTTTAACCTCGTGGACAGTGGCGCCTCGCGCACGACTACGAATGCATGTGACATTGTATGTACGGTATTTCGTCATAACATCTAGTTCCTTTAAAAGCCCCAAAATTTCAGAGTTTAAGAGGACGCCTCGGTAGCTTAAGTGGCTAAAGCACTCGACCGGATATTGAGGGATCTGGGTTCGAGTCCCAGTCAAGGCGAATGATTTTTACGCTCTGAAATTGTTGCATTAAAATGCACATTAGCGGATGACTCCGTTAAAAGTTACTGTTGCGGCATCTCCCGCAGTTTCTTTGGAATTTGATTGATCAAGTTTACGGTCTCGGCTATCCCGTTTTCATTAGGTCACTATTTTGATAAATAAAATGACAGGATAGTATTTGATTGATATAAGGAGATTCAAGATGATATCAGAGAAATATAATGTTAGGAGTCATAAAGTGAAATATTTTAAGTAAAGGACAAGCATTCACACTGAAAACGCATAATGAATCACCGGATATTGTGCTTGGACTTGGGCAGAGTGGCTCTCAATATTTAGGAGGAAGTTAGCCAATTCTACGAATTAGGTTATATAGGTTATTTTCGATGTAATGGGATAGGTAAATTTTAAAAAGTAAACATTTGCTCAATTGTATGATAGGACTTCCATTTTAGCAAAACGTTTCTGACTTATATCGTTGTAGCTACATTAGTCTAGTTTCTATCCAATTAGTCTCATTTATGTGTCCAGGATATAATTGATCTATGTAAATCTGATATAAATGTTTCAAAACAAATTTATGACATAATTTACTATCCCATTATATCATTGAATTCATGCTGTATATTATTTTTAAAAACTGAAACTTGAATTAAAATCCGAAAATAATGAAACGTTAGAGTAACTAAAATAGTCTTCGGCTTAATGAAAGGACAACAAATTCATTCATTCATATGAAAGTCATTCCACTTCGACAGTGACCATTTGGTAAAAAATATGTACGAATATTGTCCTGTAATTATTTCAATTTAAAGAATGAGTATATGTCTCAAGTTAAGGAAAAAAAGCTAGCTTATCCATGGTATAGAATTTGTTATTCTAGATTTTAAACTATACTCTTCCTGGAAAAATGTACTGTGGGCGAATATATATTGATATAGCGGTAAAATCCTTTTTTATAGGCTAAAATATATAACGGATTTTAGAGAAATATTATGTGTTCCTTGCCATCGCTTTTTGAAGTACAAAATATTTCCTATGGAAGCTAACGTGGTGTAAATCCTACACGGCCGTCGACGAAAAACTGCAGAGTTCAAAAATAGCATTACAAGTATAGAAGGAAGATGTACCCTGACGAAGGCAATTGCAGAAACAGCAGAAGTAACGCTGGCTAACGCTGGGAAAAACTCTGGCTATAAAACTGCTACTCTGCAATCTAAGATAACTGAGCAAACAAAGAAAAAGCCCGAGAGCTCAAGAAGGATAAATAAAATAAATTACTGACGAAGTCATTCTAGATCTAATGTGGGTGAAGGAAAAGTAGATTGAAAACCACTTTGAAGATATCGAAGATGATATGAAGTAGAAGAAACACCAAAAGAGTATAAAACCTAGGGAAGACATGATTAGGAAGGAGAAAAACAGAATCCAACAGCACCAGAGATGCAAATAGGAACACGCTGATTCAGAAACAATAAAGGAAATTAAATTAATAGGTATGAATATCTGTATCCAAATGCCGATACATCTAGCCGCACTTAAAGTGGCGAAATGAGAGTGAATATCTTGTTTGGGTGAATCAAAGACAAGCGAAAGGGAAAGACATCCGGGACTTCTAGAATAGTTAAACAGTTACAGTATCAAAGAAAACTATATGTTTTTTTTTTATTTCTCATGTTGTTACGACTTTAGCCAGATGCAATGCGAAATTTAAAACTATTCCATTCAGCAGCCTGCTGTAAGCAGTCATTTGAATTAGTTTCGATGGCTGTGCTGTTAGAAGTAGAAAAACTCGAGTATCGTGCAGTGATAAAATTCTTCGCAAAAGAGGCTTTACTGCCGACCTAAATTCATTTGATGATTTTTAATGTGTATGAGCACTCCTCTCCTTCAACTTCCACCGTGAAGGCATGAGTTTCCGTGGAAGCCTTCAATATGATCCACGTGAAGGGCGTCCAAAAAGTGCAGTCACAGTGGAAATCATCGAAAGAGTAGACGATATGATTTTGAATGATCGGTGGTCGAAGGTGTGAAAAATTGCAATTACCGTAGGGATATAAAAAGAACGCGTCAGTTACACTTCAAGCGATGAATTTTGCATGACAAATCTTAACACAAGATGGGTACCGCGCGTGCTCACTGTGGATCAGTAGATTATTTGTAAGACACCTGTCCTTGCCTGGCGCGCATTTCGTTAAACAAGAGTGATTTTCTGCGTCGCTATATAACAATGGATAAAACATGGATTCACCATTATACAGAGACCGGTACCTTATTTCCGAATAAGGCGAATACGGTACCATCGGTGGAAAATGCAATGATGTTGGTTTTTTCCACGAGCGAAAGGAAGTCTATTAATCGTCTATCTTGAAAAGGTAAAAAAACTGAGTAGTTCTATTTTAACCTAGCAAATATGGACTTACATATTCATGAAAACATACCTGAGTTACGGTGGAAATAACCCGTTTTCCCTCAGGACAAGGCACCTGCCCACGAAAGTGAATTAGCGATGGGAAAATTGGCACAATGAAGTGCTGGAACATACACCTTATGTCCCGGATTTGGCTCCCTTGAACTTCTACCTCTCCCGAAGGCTCAAAATTTTCCTCACTGGTCAAAGTTTTTCGTCCAATCAAGAGGTGATTGTAGCTGTACACGTACTTTGCAACACTTCCATGTGAACATTACAGAGACGAGATAATGACACGGGAACACCGCTGGATGAAATGTATATATACTAAAGGTATAATATTGAAAAATAATACTTCTTTGAAAACCTAAATGGTATTTTTTAACATCAGGCTGAGAGCATAGAAGCATCCACTTTTCTTGAATTCTTCTCTTGATGCCCGTCGAACTTCAATTACCAAGTCATACTGTCGCGCAGGTTGATAAAGGAGACCACTTGATCTAATTTCACTCCTCGAATTACGACATCTGCTTACAGCTTCTCTCTATCATCTCTACTTCTCTCTGCCGACCCCGATGGCGGGGTAACGTCCTCCCCCACCAACCCAGAGGTCGCGGGTTAGATTCCCGCCTATTTGGATTTTCCTCCATTCAGGGCATGGTAGCATGTAATTGTCTTCGATGTAATGTCTGCAATGTAATGGTTAGATGGAATAAGGGGCTATAAGTCTCAACCTCGCTCAATTAAGCCGATAAATAAATGAATACCATTCACGATTAACTTTGTTCTCCTATGTTTTATGCTCATCGTATTTTCCAGAATTTCTTGATTCACAGCATTTTAAGTTGTTTGTAGGTCCTCTTGCGTCACTGCTAATATTTTAATGTCTCCTTTGAACAAGAGAATGTTTCAATTCACCTTTCTTCTTTAATTCTGTGTTTACATATTTCTTTTATTGCACCTTCTACATATATCTTGAATTACGCTGACGAGAAGTTGAATCCTCGTCTCACATTTTTGTTTTTTTATATTTATTTCCCTTCCTTTTTTCATTAGCAGGATTGTCATCTGTTTATTGTTGAGGTGATGGATTATGCTTATGTCATTATGGTCTATTCAAGCTGATTATATTACAAGTGACGTATCTTGACGCATCAAGTTGTATCTTGAACATTTTCTTCCTCGATACAGTCGAAAGCCACCAAATCACGCAACTTCGATGATGGCTTATTCACTTGTATGATTTTTTCAGCCACTATCCTCAATTAAAGTTCACGCCTCTTGCTACTAATATTTTTCCTGAATCTTACTGGTTTTCCGGGAGGTGTTCGACTATATTTTCTTTTATTCTCGGATAAGTATTTTCGATAAATGAAACACCAAGCGTAATAGTATGTCTTCCTCGCATTTATCTGCTCTAAGTTTCGTTGGTATTGAAATCTTACACTCATCTTAAAGTCCTCTTGTAGGTTTTCACTGATGTAGCTATCTTTGATTATTCAAAATAATAATATTCTATGCTACTTTTGATCATTCAAAATAATAATATCCTATGGTAATCCTCTGCTTTTACCTCAAGTGTCTTGATGATTTTCCCCATCTATGTATATTTTCATCTCCTGTTTCCTTGTTTTTCTTCATGTATTTCACGGCTTGGCCGAATTTGCTTCTTAATATCTCCCGGTCCCGTTCGTCTACTTCCATCATGATTTCTTCTATAAGAAATATTTCTTCAAGGGTTTTGGGCCACTGGTAGAGTTCTTCAACGTATTCCTCTCATCGTTTTCATATATCTACAAATTTTACCAGTATCGTTCCATTAGGATCTTAGACGCTGACGAAGGATTTTATTTTTCTTTATTTCTGGAGAAAATTTCTCTTGAAGAATTTATAAACCGTTTAGCTTTTTCCTTCATTTCGTCATTGATTTTCACACAGCAGCCTTCTTTCCACTCTTTCTTGGCCTTTTAGCAGTCTAGTATGATTTGATTTTGTACATTCCTATTTGGGGTTTTCTGAGTTTCATTTTTTAGATTTATTTCCTTCTTGCCTCTGTGAGGTATCCTATTTGAGTCGTTATCCATGGCCGCTAAAATTCGCTGCCCTACTCACGAGTTGCCCATGTAGTACTTCGGATATGATATTATCCTTTATTTCCTCTCTTATAGTTCATTTCTTCATTTAATTTCATTATCGCCACGTTCATTTCTTCTCTTTTTATGTCGATGGCCGCGGTGAACTTTACTATTGCTTGTGTTTCCTCCAGTAATTTTGTATTCAATTTGGTTTTCTGTGCCACTTTCTTAATCTTTTTTATCGCAGTCAGCTCTTCTTGGCCACCAGGTTAAGATCGCTATCTACGTTGGGGTATCTCTAACGTTGCTTAACTAGGTTACTGTATCTCGTTCCAACAAAAATGTAGTCAATTTGGTATCTTGTCCTGACTCTCGGTATCTAGGAGCTGAGGAAGGTCAGCAGACTAATCTTGATCGGAGGCTGGAAAACGGTCATTGGTGAGAACCGGAATGGAAGCAGTATAATACAGATCCGACTGGGAAAACGAACCAGCACGGGAGAAAAACTGATTCCACTACGATAAAAACATTGTAGAGGAAATAATCCTCCTTGAGCAACGTCAGAGAATAAGATACAGAAAGAAGTTATCAAGGAATGATCTGGTTAAAAATTCTCAATCAAGAGGATTTAGAGTCTTGATATTAATAAAAAAATGAATATATATAGAGAGTATTAATTCTAATAATAAAAAGTCCGATTTCAAAATATTATCCTTATTCGATATTGTATTTAAATATAATTTTATTAGCTTATTAACGTTGAAAACTGACTGTTAATACTTTGAAAATTTTTAAAAGGACCTTTAACTTTTTTCACTTTAAAAATTGTCCTTGTCTCTCTTCGAGTACTGCGAAGTGTTGTCATGTTTATTGAGATACACGAAGATTCGTACTAATTCCAATCGCATTCCTATTAAATCAGCTGCCTTCAGCCATTCGACCCGCCATTTATTATGAGAGACGAGAATTGGAAAGGGATAATATTTACCGAGCGATTTACCAACTCGTTCCCATCTCCTACGTCTCTCTTTCCCTGTTATCTTACTCCCTCCCCATTAGTTTGTCTTCTCACAATGATTTGTCCCTGTTGACTCATCCTCCATTTTTTAGCCATCCAAACCCCTCACCCAAGTATTAACCTTTTTCCTCCCTCCATCAGCACCCACCCCCACTGAAACGGAGTTTTTGACATTAATATTCCATGAGGATCTCTGGGAAAATGCTCCGAGTGAAAGAATAAGGGCGCGATCAATCAAATTCTCGGTAAACGAATCCGATTTTTTCCCTTCTCCATCTCTGTGTGTTACTTCTCTTTCACGAGGTCCCGGTTGCCGTTTCCTAAGGCTTTCATCTGCTGGATGAAGCAGTCTATTTATGGGTCAATCAAAAACCGATTATCGTCGATGTTCGATGTCATTTCATTCATCGAGGTTTTTTTTTTACTGGTTGAGTAAACGGTTCGTCAGCTAACGCATCGTGTTACATTAAAGAGCGTTTTCTAATGTTTCTATGGGATAACATCGCCGACAGCAAAATAAATTTCATTACGGCACAAAAATTATCGGACATGTCCATTTACATTCACATTTACAATATTTACACCCATTTATGTTGATATCGTATCAATTTAAACTCTTTATATTTTGCTATATGAATACATATGGAGATATGAATATAAAAAGTAAAATTTAAAGGCAGTGTTTGATATACGATTTGATAAAAATCATTTATGTTATATTCCGCTAAAAAATAATAAATTCATGCGATATTACATGTAATTTGATGTTTATATACCTATTTTGTCGACTTTAAAGTTTAAATGAGTTATTTCCTTTGATTATAATCACCTCAGTAGGCTCTGTATTCCTAACCTATTTCATATCTACCTTATTTCTAATTAGGATCTGCTTTCTCGGCGTATTAGCTTGGTGAAATCTTCTCGATTATTCCTCCGGGTAAGTGGTTGAATTTTATCACTTTTCCAAAGTGCAACCCCTGACTCGGCAAAAGACCGCAGAGGGTTTCTTGCAGTTGTTTCCACAATTTCCGTAATTTTCTACAATTTCCGCAATTTTGTAGCATGGACATATTTTTACGCCCTGAAACGCGGAGATAGTTTAAGACATATGAGGTTTCGGAGCATTAAGTCCTCAATCTATTCATAATAAAAAATTTTAAAGTCATGATAACTTACATATTACAATAGCTAGAAAATAAGATAAAGCTACGTGGTTTCAGTGTGAAAAAAATACCTTTTCTTTTAATTTTTCATGATCCTTTCACATCTCATTGAAACAAAACTTCGCTGTAAATCCTATTGCAAGTGATGTAATATTTTTATTTTATTAATTTTATAACACTAGTGATTAAAATTTCCAATAAAATTTATAAAAAAATTGACATTTGGTTACTAAGTATAAAACCTTCTTATAATTAGCACTTGAAAAGTGTATCCCTTTATAATTTGTTTACATTTGGGCAATGAACCGTTTCAAAATAATTCCTCAGCTTCACTGAAGTCTAGAAATCGATTTAATTTTATTGCTCCCCGATAAACATCAGACCACATCTGAAGACCGTCTGGGCATTTACTAAAGCCTTTCCGACACAAAACGAGAACAATACCACCTCGTCATTCGCTTAAACGTCTGAATTTGCATCTGAAACATTACGCGGTGACTTTACTTTTAATGGCTCGGCGGTCACACCCGGACGTCCCACCAAAAGACGGGAGAGAGGCGATATCCACTACCATCAAAGCCCGTGCTGCCCTTAAAACGCGTTGCGAGTTTTGATCACTCGAGGGCACACTGCGCCCCACCCTCCGATCTATTGTTTTCCGCAGCCCAAAATGCTTCCCTCCTCTGCAGACCGTTCCTTCCCATCTCACCCACGAAATTTAACTGCGGCAGTTTGGATGAATGAGACGATCACAGTTCGGTTCTCGGACCGCCCGCCTCCTCCCTCTGGACCCATGCCGCCGAACATTACCCGCGCCGCTAGGCGTGACTGCTACAACCCCCAACTCTGCCCGTCAATTATTATCTACGCAACGGTTTTGGAAGTGCCAATGTGCATTGTTATCTTCTTCAGCTGGTTCGAGTTTCCCCGGTTGGGTTTGAAAGGTGGTGGGGGTGGCGGTGAAGGGGCCAGTATTCAGCCTTTCTCTGTGATGGTGTTTACTGGTAAGCGTTTCAGGGGGCAAAGCGGCGTGAGTAGGAAACGTCGAAGGAGATGAGAGAACTTTGCGAATATCCGTTTAATCCATTCTTTCTTTGTCAATGGTTCGCTGATGTTTGGTCGAATGTAAAACTAGAACCTCACTAGAACTATTCTCTCATCATTTTCATGCCAGTTAGAAATCGTGTAGACTATATGTAGATATATCTCTTTTGAACGTAATATGTTTTGAATTATTTTCCAGGAGAGAATAATGATATTCATTGAACAATAATTCACCATTCCTCCGGGTACGGAAAAAGTAATTGACCAACCCTACCCTGACGTGTTGATTTCACTCTCCGAAGACTTAGTAAGTAGTAGGTAAGCTCAACCCTTATCCACCAAAGCCATCTTCAAGTTGATGACTATGGGTTTTAGGCATAAAGAAATAAATAACGTTGAAGAAATAAGGTTTCTTGGCAAACCCTAGAAAATAGAATACATTTCATTTCAAGAACGGCAGGAATGATTATTTTAAATGCATTCAAGAAAAAATTTACATGCAATAAATAACACACGTTTGTAATGGTAGTATTAGGTTTATTATTATTATTATTAAAAATACACATGTGCTGATAGACATTGTCAGGTGGCACACAAGTCCCAAATAATTGCAAAAGATAATACATAAAACTAGACTTCAAAACACAAATCTCTTTAACATAACAAGTGAATCCCCATCCCATTTACAACCATTTATCAGCAAGAAAAAAAAAGATAAATAAAAAAAAAATTAAGCTATTACATATAATACCATACACCACACATCAATCAAATTATTACATATATTCCTTACATCTATTCTTAAAAGTACACACTCTGTTAGGAAAGGGCTCGAATATTTTTGCAGGTAAAGTGTTCCACTCAACAATTGTTCTATTTAGAAAAGAAAATTTTTTTTTATTTGTTCTCTGTGCCCGGCATTTTATCTTAAATTTGTGATCATTTCTGCCTATAAAATTTGGGTTCCCCGCCTCTTTCCTAAGATCTGTCCAAGCTTTCTCCCCCTTCAAAATTCGGAACATTCCACAAAGTCTGCTTACTTTTCTTCTAGATTCTAGAGGTTCCCAGCCCAGCGTTTCTAGCATGTCAGACACACTCTCCATCCTCCCATGCTTCGCCAGTACATATCGGGCAGCCTTTCTTGGCACCTTTTCCAGTTTTTTAATATGACCTTCTTCATGAGGGTCCCATACAAGAGAAGCGTACTCTAAAATTGGCCTTACTAGGGTCTGATAAGCCTTCTCCTTGGTTGCTCTAACACTCCCTTTGAGGTTTCTCATTACCCAATGAAGAGTTTTGAAAGCTTTCTTATAGATGCACTCCACATTTAGCCCCCACCCTAAGTCCTTAGTTAAATATACACCTAAGTATTTGACAGTATCACTTCTAGGAATGACATTTTCTGAGAATTTATATTCCCTATTGTTTCCAATTACCTTATTGCTAAAAGTATTTGATTTGCATTTGTTAACATTAATATCCATCCCATTTTTTGTCACCCAATCTGCCATTTTATTAATGTCCCTTTGAAGTTTGTCACGGTCTCTGTCATTTTCGACTTTCCTGTAGATAATACAGTCGTCTGCAAAAAGTCTTATCTGAGAATTAATATTTATTGGGAGATCATTTATATATATTAAAAACAAGAGCGGGCCAAGTACGCTTCCTTGTGGGACTCCCGATGTTACCCTTGCTTTTTCAGAATACACTTCTCCTAATTTGACCCTTTGTGTTCGACCTTCCATGAAATTTCTGACCCAAGAGATTACTCTTCCATCTGTGTGTAGTGGCAATTGGCCCATTTTAGCATTAAGAGATCGTGGTCAACTTTGTCAAAGGCTTTTGACAGGTCGACTATTAGAGCATCCACTTCTATTTCCGCATCCATAGAGTCGAACATTTCTTGGCAGAACCCTAATAGCTGAGTTTCCCTCTTCTAAAACCGTATTGGCGACTATACAACCAATTCTCACTCTCCCACAAGTCCCAGAGATAATCAGCCATTATCTTTTCTAATAGCTTGCATACAACTGATGTCAAGCTTACCGGTCTATAATTATCAACTAGTGCCTTATCTCCTCCTTTGAAAATTGGCGTAACATATGCCTCCTTCCAATCATTTGGCAGGGCATTATTGTTTAAGGTAACATTGAATAAATGATTTATATAATTTGAAACTACACTACCGCCCAATTTAAGCAAGTCAATTGAGATACCATCTGGCCCTTTTGATTTATTTGCCCTCATTTTCATAATTTTTTTATAAATTTCTGTTCTGGTCGTTTTAATACTTTTGGTATTTAATATTTTTTCGCCTCCTTGTTGACTCAGAGATGAATCTACAGGATCCTTTTTATTTACCATAACCTTAAATACACTTGCATACCAATTGTTAAACGTATTAGCCTTTTCCTTATCATCAACGATTAGTGTCCCATCCTCTTTTTTTAAAGCTGTTATGTTTTCCCTGTTGTCTTTCCTCCTCCGGAGGTACTTGTAAAATTTATTTCCATTATCTATCCCGATTATTTTCTGTAGAAAACTATCTTTGGCTATTTTCTTTTCCCTATTTAATTCACGAACTAATTTTTTGTAAATTATGAGCCATTCCGAGCTCTCGTTCCGTTTTTTGTGAATCACTCTCAGTTTTTTCTTCAAGGATCTAATTTTGCGGTTGTAGAACTCTGGATCAGTATTTTCTTTAAGAATTTTTTTCGGGACAAATTTATTTAATCCCTCCTCCATTATCCCCTTAAATGTTTTCCAGATTTCTTCTACATTCTGCCCACCACTTACCCATTGCGAATACTTTTCCCTTAAAAAGGTCTGGAACCCTTCCCTATCACCCCGTTTATATTGCCAAACTATCTTTTTGTTTACTAGCTCCTTATACTGAGCCCTCTCCCAGTTTAGATACATACGCACAGCTGAATGGTCACTTATTCCCGGAAAGACATCGACTTCCCCTACCCACTTTTTCGGTCTCACAAGTATGACGTCGAGGATGTTTCCCCCGCGCGTGGGTTTTTCCACCATCTGTACAAAACCCTCCTCGTTTATAAGACGACTAACGATTTCTTGGGCCTTCCCACCCCCCACCGTGACCTCGTCTGCCGACCATTGAATACCTGGAAGGTTCAAGTCCCCCGCTATGAGGGTGTGATCCTCAGAGTTAGCCGAGCATATGTCTGCTAATACCTCGACTGCGTACATCCCTTCGTTGGGGCTTCTGTACATAGCAACTATTTTTAAAATTTTCCCTCCATTCCTACCTTTAACATGAACACACATCATCTCACAATCATTTCTTACCCATTCCAATGTACTTATTAGGTTTTTATCTACACATATGAATATCCCCCCTCCACGACCATCCCTATCCCTTCTGTAAACTGCCAAATTTTGAGGAAAAATCTCGTTTGACATAATATGATCACTTAGCCACGACTCCGTACCTATCACAATATCCGGATTACATGCATCAACTAACGTCTCGAAATGGCATACTTTATTTAGAATACTTCGGCAGTTTACCTGCAAAACTACTAAGCCCTTACCTTTCTTTCCTTCGGTATTGCGAGGTCCACCTCTTGTGCCCATTACAGGTTTCCCTGCTCACTGAGCTTTAGTGCGACATTTTTAAACAGATTTGACAAAACCAGGGACCCCTTCCTGTTTAAATGCACTCCATCGCGGCCCAAGTGTCTATCACCGACCCAACAGTTTGGGTCCACAAATGTCAGACTTTGTTGCACGCAAACCCACTCTATTCCTTCGTTGATGGCGTCAATTCTCTTCCAATGTATGTCCCTTCTACGAAGAATTCCACTAATAACAATAAGTAGTCCGCAATCAAGCAGTACGCATGCCCACCCGTGGAAAGAACATATTGGATCTATTTCTTACAAACACGCCTGAACGTATTATTAGTGTATCAACTGATGAGGGCTTGAGTGACCATAAAGCAATTAATGTCCACTTGGACATAGAAATAAAAAAGATCATTAAACCAAAAAGAAAAATTTATAATTACCATAAAGCAGACTTTGAATCTTTTGCCAATCAATTAAACTCTTCACTACCCGAGTTCAAAACCCGCTTAAGTCATGTCAACGTGGAAGAAACTTGGACAGAATTTGTCAATATCATGCAAAAAGGAATCGTAGATTTCATACCTATAAAATACGTTATAGCAAATCGCGACCCCAGGTGGTACAATAAAGACGTTAGAAAAGCCCTTCGAAAGCAGAGAATGCTACACTCTAGGGTAAAGAGGGCAGGCGTGAACACATCATCCCCTGAGAATAAACAATTATGGGACACATATAGATCCTCCAAAATTGAAACCAAAACACAATTACGTAGCGCTTTACTGGACTTTAAACGCAAAGTACTTTGCGAGCACTTGGACACTGACCCCAAAGCTTTCTGGTCATATGTTAGGGAAGTAAATGGGAGTAAACAAACCGTGGCTTGCTTAAGGGATTGTAGCAATATAATTCATACAGACAGTGAGGATAAAGCTAACATCTTAAATTCATTCTTCCAAAGCGGTTTCTCGAATGATGTTGCCACCGCATATCTCCAAGAAACAATACATACTCCACCCATGGAAAAAATAACAGTGGACCAACAAGGAATTCTAAAATTGCTTAACGAGATTAAACCCAACAAATCCCCGGGTCCCGAAAATATACCAGCTAGGGTGATAAAACATTTAGCTCCAAACATTGCCCCGTACCTTGAATTTATATTTAACAAATCCCTCACAGAGTGCAAAGTACCTAAGATTTGGAAAACCGCGCAAATAACGCCTATTTTTAAAGGTGGTGACAGGGAGGATCCAAGTAATTACAGACCTATATCTCTCACTTCTATCTGTTGCAAAATCTTAGAGCACATAATTGTCAGTTCAATAATGAGACACCTTGACAATATTAACTTTTTAAGTGACAATCAACACGGATTCAGGAAAACCCGCTCCTGCGAGACCCAATTAGGATTATTTACACATGATTTACTTTTATCGGGTGAGAGAGGTAGGCAAGTGGATGCCATATTCTTAGATTTTCAAAAGGCATTTGATAAGGTCCCACACGGTAAACTCATTCATAAATTAAAGGTCGCGGGTATAAACAAGGGCGCCATAAGTTGGGTTAAAGATTTTCTTTCAGAGCGGGAACAGAGGGTAGTCCTTGATGGCGCTAGTTCCGAGAGCGTTCGAGTCACGTCGGGGGTACCTCAGGGAAGTGTGATCGGGCCGTTGCTTTTCTTGATATTTGTTAACGATTTGAACCGCGAAGTGAAAAGTAAAATTAGGATGTTCGCGGATGACACGGTGATCTATCGGGAGATATCTGAGGATGAGGATCGTTTTATTCTAGAGCAGGATTTAGATTGCATTACTAAATGGTGTTCTAACTGGGGATTGACTCTAAATTATAATAAATGTTCAGTGGTAAATTTCTTTAAAAGATCAACGGGATTTGCTTACAAATTAGCTGGAGGTGACCTAGCAGTAGTTGATACGGTAAAATACCTAGGTGTCACATTCACCAAAGACTTAACTTGGGGGACTCACATACGTAAAGTCTGCGGTCAAGCATATAAAAAATTGGGATTAATTAGACGCATTGTCGGCAAAAGTGACTCGAAGGTCAAGGAACGTTGTTACCACGCTCTTGTAAGGCCTCATTTAGAATACGCATGCAGCGTGTGGGATCCGAGTGAAAAAGGTCTCATTCGGGAAATTGAGAAGGTTCAACGCCGGGCAGCCCGTTTTGTAAAAAAATCCTACGATAAAACGCAAAGCGTCACCGAAATGCTCATGGATTTGGGGTGGGAATCATTGGCTGAGAGACGATTCAATGCAAGATTGAAATTATTAAATAAATTTAGATCCGCATGTTTCAGCACCGAGGTCTCGCAAATTATTCGTACTCCTACATACATTAGTCGCTTGGATCATGCATATAAAATTCGGGAAATAGATGCCAGAACTAGCCGACTCAAGGACTCCTTCTTCCCACGGACAATACGGGATAGCAACTGCAGGGTTATAGATAGCAAAAATTCCACTTGCCACCCTCAGCGTCTAAAAAATAATTAGTTGTATTTAAATACATGCTCTTCCACTAACCTTATGTGTTTTGCTATAATAACCCATTCTTTCCGAATGACCTCATTCGTGTTCCGTTCATCTGTTTTTAAGTCTCCCTTTCAATCTACATCTACATCTACTCAATACCCCGCAAGCCGCCGCAAGGGCGTGTGGCGGGGGGTGCTAGGACACCACCCATAATTTAGAAAAGAAAAAGAAAAAAAAAACCGCATGCAATAACGACAAAATCATATATAAAAAAAAAACATGGCATACATTCATGCATGAACACTTACACCCCACACACATGCAAACACTCAAACTACCAACTAACATACACATGCACCTGAAAGTATACCTAACATCTCTATAGTGTTTAATTTTGTTCCGACTTGTAAATTCAACGTTTTTAATATTTCTAAAGTGACTTCGGTTTCTTGCTATTATGATTACTGATTGTTCGGGGAAAGAATGAGTATTTGTACCTATCTGTCTTGGAATCTACCTCCCTTCAATCCCTCGTCCCGCGGCAAATTCCTGCTACCTGCAACGTTGGGTCGCATTCCCTGCCATTTAGAGACTCTTTGGGGGTAGAGTGTTTCGTGGTGCATTTTCATGTGGTAGTGATGTTTCAATTTCTTGCTTGTTGTGTCCTGGCTTCCGTGTTGTAGGATGTCTTTCGTGCTGCATCATGGGGTGCAGTTTTTTAGTTGTTTTGCGGTTTGTGTTTGCATGAGTATTGGATGAAGGGATTTTTGCATGAGTGTCTGCGCTGCTGTGGGTGTTATTTTCCGTGTTGTTTTTTTTGCATGTGGTATTTTTCTTTTTTACGGTTGGTGACCTAACACCCCCCGCCACACGCCCTTGCGGCGGCTTGCGGGGTATTATGTAGATGTAGATGTAGATGAAACAATTTGAGCACTTTTGAACTTATTTTTGGCCGCCAAATCCCAAATAAAACCGATTAGATGGTCTTCTGACTTAGCACATTTTACGTCATTTGTCCCTACGTGAATTATGACAACACTTTCATCACCATCACTAGCCATATTAGCTATTTTATTATCCAATTGTTCCACTCTTATCCCCGGAAAACACTGAACGCCTTCATTGATACTTTCGCCACAATCTCCGACGAAACGTATTATGGAATCACCAAATATTTTCACTTTGGGTGGCCCTGGATCACCAAGAGACGTCCCCTCCCTTGACACTATGACCTCCCTCATCGGAAGCACTTCCCTCTTCGGTCTCACATTTATCCTATCCTTCCTTCCATCTCCTCGCTTCTTTGGCTGCTCTCTCCGTAGGATGCTTTCCCGCATTCCTCCAGCCCGATCGGCATCCGCGTCACATGAGCTTGTTCCACTTCTGGTCGGCCTTAAATCTTCCGGTTTCCTCTTATCACACCTCCGGACAAAGTGGAGATCATCTTCGATTTGCTGTTTCACCCGCCGCCTCATCTCTGTTAATGATGCTTTCAGTTCCTCATTTTCAGCGGAAAGACTGAAAATTGTCTTCCGAGCGATGTTTAAATCCGCTTGCAGCTTTTCAATTACCTCCTCCTTTTCTTCTAAACCTCTTCGATTTTTCTGACTTTCACACTTACTGCACTGCCAATTATCACTCACGCAATCCTCCAGTTTACTCTTAGAGCAATTAAAGTGGTACCAAGAGCAACACCCACTACACTGGACTCCATTTCTCAATTTTCTACGGCAAATAACACACTTTACATCCACCGCCATGCCCTTTCCCATTTCGCCCAAGGCACTGTGCCTTCTAGCGGTCACTAAACCTCTCGAGCGGTCGCTAATGCGCAGCTTGAAAACACGTCCGTCTCCCTGGAGGGTCCGTGAGGGGAGGTGAGAGTGTTTAGGGGAGGTGACCGACAGCTAAGGTAATTTATGCCATCAGCGATTGATAGGAGAGGAAGAGTGGGTAACCCGGCGCCGGAATAAGCCTACCTTGAAGAAAAGGCACCAAGGGGTCCGTAGTTTACAGTCCCATCCGACTGACGGTGCACTCACTCAAAGTGCTCTCCAAGAGGTACCTCAAGTAGGGATCGGGATACCACGAAAAAAGTTTGATTTTATATTGATATTTGTAATCCTTGGTACATTTGACAAGAATAAGTGAAACTAGTGGATATAGTTATATCGATGGCCGAAATCGATAAATCATTTTTTAATGTCACTCCGTCCCACTTTTTGAAAGTCTCACGGACGTGAATAATAATGTTTAACACTTAGCAATAGTGGACACAGACAAAAACATAGAAACACACAAAAAAGAGACTCACTATTTTTCGAATTTTCGGTGGTCGTGAACACCTTTATCAAGGAAGAGAGGGACAGAACTCAGTTCTGTCCCTCTATATAGAGCTATATATATATATATATATATATATATATATATATATATATATATATATATATATATATATATATTAGTAATTATGTCCATCCAAAAACATACCTTAACAGTAGATTACCTAATAATAATATATATATATAAAATATAGAAACACAAAAAAGGACACACACAAATGTAGTTTTGACCTTTCGACGTCGTCATCGTCCGTTCTGTTTTCGTGGGAAGAGCGTAGAGAAAAAGTGTGGGGGAAGTGTGAGGGGAGGAGAGGTAAGGGTCGAACAAGTAACGGACAAAGGGATGGGGGATATGTTGGTGGCTATTGGTTGAATTCAGTCGGCTTGATTCAGTCCGGCAGGTTTAAGTGACTGGAGCATCCAGATATGCGCCATCTCGCGGGTTCTCAACTCTATACTACTTGTAGATTTGGGAAGAGTTTAAATCACCGAAGTCAGTCAACATGACTTTTATCCCCACATTGTCCCTTCGTTTCGTTTAAATGCCCATCGAACTTGCAAGATATCTTCACGTCGAGAAAACCACCTAAGAGCACCCCCGTCTCTTTCCCGCCCCTATCCGCACCATGCAACCACTCACGCAGCAAATGCTGCCACCTTCTAAGATCCTCAACTCCCTTTATTACCAACTCCCAACCCCACGACACTTGGACCTCAAAAAGCATTATCTAGCCTCTGCTGCAACTTCTACCCTGCCTTCGACCTGGGTGAATGAACCACGACACTTTCCCTCCGCAGGAATAACGACCGTTATTCCACCAAATCTCCCCTCATCCTTAATTGTCCCATGCCTACCCACACTGCTTCCCACGACCAATATTTCGATGACTACTTCTCTGTTTCGGCTCATAGAAGGCCGAAAGCTTAATCTTTACTGTTAGTGTCGTTTTACATGTTACCTATTTTATTTTTTGTTCTTTTGTGCGGTCCAAGTGTTATATTGCTCTCGTGAGTGCTTCTACAGCATCTATATATAAATAAATACATATATATGAGCCGCAGTAGTCCGGGGGTAGAGTGTTGGACTAGTGACTGGAGGGCCCAGGTTCAATTCCCGGGAAAGGCACTCTGGGCACCTGCAGCTCCACCCAAGCTATGTGATTTTTCGGGTACCGGATCTTCCTGGGAAACCATTAACGCCAGAGGGAAAGGAACTGGCCCCCATACCCTGATGTGTGAATTTCACACACCGTCGGGCTTAGTACTGGGTGAACCCTATCATCACCTACCAAACCGACCTTTAGGTTGATTACTGTGGTTAGGGTTATATATATATATATATATATATATATATATATATATATATATATATATATATTCTTATAAATTTACAATTAGTATGATATTACTCATGGTCTGAGGCTTATTTCAGAAAAATACCTAAGCGAAAACGGTTTACCTTGTTTTTCTATTTGAAAGCTAAACATAAAATATATATTTTTTTGGTGAAATTAAGTTAAACAGTAATTTATTGCAAAATTCCAGATTTAATATGGAAATGTATCAGATATATCCTATTCCCTGTGTGCATTGCTAAGTCTATCGTCATTGATTCTTCCGATTCAATAAATTTCAAAATTTTAATAAGGTTATATAGTAACGTTCAGCTCTCTATGGTATTATTTTGCTTCGGAAACCAAAATTTCATGGCAAGCTACGTAAATATTTCAAAATACTTACGAATTAAATGCGCATAGAAAGTAATGATGGCATTCGTATTGATTACATCAACGCAGCTAAATTTCAACTTACAACGAGAATAATGAATTTATAGTTTCATGAAGTTTTCTCGGGTCTTCCACCGGGTCGGGGGCTCTATAATGGCCGACGTTTCGATGCCCGCCTCGTGCATCGAAACGTATTATTGAACCCCTGACCCGGTGGAATACCCGAGAAAACTTCATGAAGCAAATACGCCGGGAAAGCATCGAATGAATTTATAGGTCTACCTGCGTAAGGTAATTATTTTTCATATATAATAATATCTTCCTCATTTCAATGTTTCCTTTCTACAAGGAGTTACTATGGATTTGTCAAATAATGGCATTCTCGCACATCTCATCCCTGACCAGTAACTTCAGATTAACCTATGTTGATTATTTGCAGGATCTGCAGTATAGATTCTGTTGCAGAAATTACAGAATCGTCAGTTGAATGAAGACAAAAATATATAAAAAATGAATTTATGCTGAACTTATATCTTCGAAAATGAGGTTATCAAATCTGTATCTCTGAAAATACTATTCTTTGTAGTAAACCGAACTCAAACAAGCGAACGAAACTTGAAAACAGTGAGCAGAAAGAAAGATAAAGACTAGAGCTGAATATAAACCCAATAAAATTAAAAATCATATCAAAGAGAATCAATATGGTTATCCCGAATTTAATTATTTAATGTCTACTACCGGCTTTAGTTTGACTCAAAAAACAATTGGAAAAATTATACACAGTTCGATGAGATATTTAAGATTCCTATACTTGAATGAAGAAGACTTAGAATTATCAATAAAAATTTTACGGCAAATTACAAACTAAAAATGTCAGCAGTTCAATTTGAAAATTTTGAAATTTACAACATTATTTTACTATAGATGCATCGCACCCTGATTTTTTATATGTTTATTTAGGTTATTTGATTAATACCTGATCATATATCTATTTTTCACTTTTTCATATTAAGCAATAAAACCACAAATGCCATAAAACCACTCTAAAGAGGAAGGATCCATACTAATCAAAATATTCCTGAATATCTTAAAGCATATCATAAATCTTCGTATCATATGCTTTTGAGCGGCCAGTTCACTATTAATCAAGTAAACTGCAACGCAAAATGCAGCGACAACGACGCCCCTAATCATTGAAGACAGCCGTTGCGATCCCTAAGCATCCTCCGAGGAAATTCTGCGACTTAATGACTGCGTAGGAGAAGCGGCTAAATGAAGACACGAGCCTCACCCCTGGTTCAATATACGAGTCTAAACTGACCGTACTGGTGCTGAGTTGGACGTGCCAGCGGTGACATTTACTATCTCCGTGCTTGACTTTGAAACCACTAATGCACCGCCCACATTGCAGTGAGTCCAGAATTTCCTGAACACCTGCGTCATTCCTTTATTTTTACCACTTCACCAACCCTTTGTAAAACACATGATACAGAATTTATCGCCTTTTCACAAATCGTTAGTGCCACTATGAGAAAAGGGGTTTATAAAATCTGGATATATTTAATACTTTGAAAATTGAAGATCACCTAAACGATCATGCGCATAAATTACAAAGGGATACATAATATTCAGTTTTCAACAGCACGGTTTCATAGAAAAATGAATTGGCCGATGACGTCAAAATCCTCCTAGACACCTGAAATTGACAATCAGTCTAGATATTATTATAAAATCGGTCATGAAAAACATCGAAGCAACATTTATTCGTTTGTGATATTAGGATCAATCAATCAAGGCATTTTATCATTATAGAGGCATTTTTATGGCTCTATGGCTTTTATGGTCTGTTGCGATTATGTATTTCGAGGTAACGTGGGAACTTCCGATTCAGTTCACCACCTACCTAGCTGCTGCCTATAAAACCCACTGGCTTAATTCATCCAGCCCCCTTTTCCAAAGTTCTCGTGAAATTTAATTTACGTTGGAAAAAAAATTAAAAACAAAACATTTAAAAAATTGTCCCACATTAAAATGAATAAGCTAACATCCTCACTAAGATTCTACCATTTCTTAGCACATAAATATTTAGTCTAGATATTGTTTCTTACCAATTGTGAGACACATCGTGGCAGCTTATATTAGCTTAAGGCAATAATAGTCCTATAACAATTACTATGAGAGCAACAACCTATATTGAACTGAAAATAACGGCAATAGAGAGGGACCAATGGCTGCAGCGGCAACACTCCATCTTTAGAAGACGATGACGATGCAAAATATAGTATTATTTAAAGAAAGTGAAAAAAAATTTTGGTTGCACATAAAAATGACGCACAGCAGGACGAAATTAAAGTTATACAGTCATTAACATTTTTAATGAAATCATCAAGCCCATGATTGTCAACAAGTTGGTCATTTTATGCAAAAAAGAGTGGTCAGTGAAGTCAACGGGTTTAAAGTATTGCTCCCTTTTCAAACAGAACAGCAATGAACTGAACTTATGATGCCTCTATCTGAGTGACAAAAACTCGCGATCGTCACAGAAATGTCTCGTTTCTTTCGACGCAGTTAACCGAACATCAACCCGGCTCCATGCTTTGATGTCAACTAGCCAATGTATTGGGGTTTCCCTTCAGTCCTCCATGGAATTCATTCGCATGTCGCTGAGGTTCTCAGTTCCTCGATAATATTCCTCCTCCCTCTCCCAATCAAACACGTGCCCTTCGGCTGGTCGACCGGCGTCCACTATCCTCGACACTCCTCATCACCGCGTCTACAAATCCCAGCGCTTCAATCCGCATTGCTCCGATGGTCACTCTTGGATAATGCCGTGGACCAGATTCGCCTCTCAGCCGAACAAGTAGCATTAGGCATGAGTTAGTTCCGCGGCTTGGCAGGCGTCTCGCGACATTGAAGTTGGTGGAAGAGGGGGATTGTCATTCCCTTGGTCACATTGGGAGGGGAGGGGGAGGATTTGTATGGGGATGCGGATTGGAAGGGGAAAATGGGAGACGTGTGTGGGTAGGGTTGAGTGGTATCGGAGGGTGGGTGTATGTTGGTGAGTGGGGAGATGCATTTGTTTTGGGGAGGGAGATCACGTGAGGAGGTCAAAAGCGACCCCCTTGGGACTCCTCTCTCCTGTCCCGTGATTTCCGGTCTATTCGAAGCGGACTCGCATCGATCTCGTGTAGACATACCCGTCTGGCCTCCACTGAGGGCTGTTGTACTGTGTTTTGAAGTCTGTTTTAGCGGTCGCAGAAAATTTAAGAAAGCGAAATAAAGCATACCTGCACACAAAAAACCACAAAACGAAGAAAAATTATGGTCTTGAAACCCCAAATTTACAGTTCTAACTAAGTGTGCTACCATTTTCTGGGAACCACATGTGATCGATATTACGAGGTGATGCCAGACCGATCTTTAATTATTCCGATATATTTGGGCAATAGTCTTTAATCGTTTAATTTTACGTAACTATGCATTTCCTCTGAAAAGTAAGTTTTGCGGTACATGAAGACCATTTGCAAAGACTTATTCAAGAAAAATTCTGATATATTTTTTGCCTTAATTCTTGTGATAGGGCGTCAATTAAATTTTTCATATATACTCTTATTGAACCTCGTGGGTAAATGGCATCAATAGTACTTTTGAATTCCATTAAAAATATATTAACGAATTAAAGTAAGTGCATTACTCTGTTATGGGAATACAAAATGAAAACTAAAATCTCGCCTAAAACATTGAAAACGACATTTAGAGTTTTTATTAAAAGTCTAACTTACATATTGGCAATTACAAAAAAAATCCCTGGGTAATGATAGTGATATTCTAAAAAACAGAGCGTAAAATGCTTGTAGGCTCTTCTTTAGGAAACTCTTAAACAGTAATTCTAAGATATTCATGTTAAAATAAAATGGCGGCAAATGACACCAATATTTCTGTAGGTTGGAATAATGGGATGGAATGTGACCTGTTTTCAAAGCCAGTCACAATGGAAATACCAATAACAATTTTCATGCGAAGAAAGTGCTGGGGACAGAGAATGGTGTTGAGAAAGAAGAGGGTTTCTGTAAAAATTTCTCAACAACTATGAACCATTTTCTGTAATGCACGATTAGAATTCAGAATAAGATATTAATATTTTGGGCTTAGCCATTCCTTCAATTTTGAATTTTTTACTACTATTTTTATGACATTCAAAATTTAATGGTTGAGGAATTAAGCTCTCGGTTGCTTCAGCCAAAATATTTATACCAAACTTAAGGGTCTTTTATACTATTAGTAATTATACCTTTTTGTTTTACATAGAATAGAAAGGAGGCAATGAATATAAAGACGTAAAGACTTTTATGACGTGAAAACCTAAATTTTTAACTAAAAAATATAGTGACGCAATAAAATAGTGGTAAAAAATATTATTTTTACGATCAAATTATTTTCTTGTATGATATTGCTTAGCTTAGTTCAGAATACCGTTTTTGTTTTCTTGTCGTGTTTGTAATCTTTCTCGTCTAGCCTACTGTTATCGATATAAAAAGTAAATTTATGACTTATGCATACATTTTAGACTTTGGAAGGATTTAATTCATTTTTTTGACATTATGAAACTAGACAAAGTTGGTTTTAATGTACCCAGAGGTAGTGCATCTCTTTTGAAGGACCTTTCCATTAATTATGAACGGTACTCTTTAAAAAGCACCATTTCTTTATCTTAATTTCATTCAGCGCAATATCCCACCAAGCGTTCGGATAAGCTAATAGTTCATGTGAACAAGTAAGAAACTTATTGATCCAGTATGGCTTTTCTGGAATTCGTGCTTGCTGTTTAAAGCTTACAGAACGACAATTCTGTTTCGCTCATATGAAATAACTGCCATCATAATAAATAGAAACAACCTGTATTAAAAAGCATATTTTTAATGTTGTATGCTTAATATAATGTAACGAATTCCATGAAACTGTCAGAAATTAAAAGAAACTAATATCTTTTGCATGAATTCTGATAGAATATAAATAAATTCATTAAGCATCAATACCAGTATTTATCAATCTATGTTTAGTGAGATAAGTTTTAACTATTTTACTTCGAAATCTACTCCCATTATTGACAAATTCCTTAGAGCTATCATACTAAAAATTATTTTATTTTGGAGCTGGTATAAATATAAATATTTTTAGAAAAATTGCAATAAAATAATGTGGAAAAATGGATATGGAGTAAAAAATTATTTATTTTAACGTTTTAAAATTTTAAAAGTGTTAATTACGAGTAGCTTGTGAGCTAGGGCTTAGAAAATTGGCAGTGATTAGTTTTTAGTTTCAAATAAGAACTTTACCAATATAAACCTACCTTGAACAGTGTACTACTGTTAATAATATTGGTATGCAAATGTTTCTACTATCTTGGGTAGAACCTAATAATAAAGAATGCGAATAGTAGTAGTAGTTTTAGGGGAGGCGACCGACAGCTGAGGTCATTTGCGCCATAGGGGATGGATGGGAAAGGATGAAGGGCGGAGAGAAACCCGGCGTCGGCATTAGTCTACTCTTTACGAAAGGGGCCAAGGGGTTCGCAGCGCAACGTCCCATCCGACGTACGGCGTACTCACTCAAAGTGCCCTCCACAAAGCACCTCAAGTAGGGATCGAGATACCTGAGAAAATATTCAACACCGCCGGGATTTGAACCCGGCCCTGGGTGGGAAGCCAGTACGTTAGCCCCCACAACATCTCGATCCCCACAAATTTTATCCATTGCCCGACGGTGAAATATAACAATATTTTAAATCACTAAACAAGAAAATTAAATTACCCTTGCATTGAAATAAAGAGTTTCCTGCAAATAATAGTGTCTAATTGACCTAAAAGTGTTGTAAACCGTCTTAAGAAACTTATTATTTTATGTATGGAAGTACGGTGTTAATTGGAGGCGAAACAGTACATATCCACGTAGTTGCTTCACTTTACAAATGTCATGTCTAATTAGCGAGTTTTTTAACAGGTAATGAAAAAATGCAGACATTTATTTTTTTAGAGGACTTTTATGCAACAGAGCTATGAGGAAAAATTTATGATGAATACTAAGAAATACGAAAAACTCATAAAAGGGTGTATGTTACATCGTATACCAGCAAAACAAATACGTAGTATTACTACAAGTCACCCAAGCTAAAATAATTTTTATGCATCTTGAATCGAAACCAAAATCATCCGCGAAAAGACAACGGTTTTCGTCAGGAGCAAGCATTACGAAGAAAGCCCACTTTTTTAGAAGCGAATCCTTTAAGCTCCCATCCCATCTTCTTTCTATTGATGCTATCTCTTCCATCATCTTGATGAATGACCTAACATAACCACCCTGAGAGAATGAAACCAAGGCACACACAAGGGGAAAACGAATTGAGGGACACGAGAATCATGTAGTTTAGGCGGGAGATGTCTAGAGTGATAATTCACCCATTTACCTGTCTGGGGTCACAAAGACTGAATGAAAGGTGAGAGAATGAATGAGATGAAAGAGAAGAGAAAGAAGCAGGAGAGATGAAAGAAACAGAAGAAGTGAAAGAAACGGAATTCGCTGGAGAGGAAGAGGGAACACAGTCATGATGGAAAGAAAAATGAGAAGTCGTTAAAGTACCAACGCCTATTTCATGTAACTCTGCATTATATAGATAGGTAAAAATGTAGTTGCAAGAAAACACACTCAACTTTTTCTCATACTCGCAAATATTTAACGACGTTAATATCTGTAAAATTGCCATATTTAGCTCATATTACATACACGTAGTCTTTCTTGTGAGGGAAAGTTTCGATCTACTTCTAAAATTCCTAAATATTTTTGTGAACTTCCGAATTTTTCTGAAACAGAAACATCGTAATTTTGTTCTCACTCTATGCTACCAAATCTTTTCATTTTCTGTCACCCGTCAAAATTACATAAACAATAAATTAAAAGCACTTCAACAGATATCGTAAAAGAAAATACTGGTTCTTTCACATATATTTTATAACGCACGACATAAGTGTCCACTTATAAAGTCATCATCAAGCCGAAGTATTGCCACAAGTTACCCAAGCTAAAATAATTTTGATGCTCCTTGAATCGAACCCATAATCTCCCGTGAAAAGACGACGATTTTCGTCAAGATCGAGCATTAACAATAAAGTCCACTTTTACTTTGTACTTCACTTGATGATAACTTTGTAAGTCGAAACCTAGGTCGTGCATAATAAAATTTGATAAAAATTTGGAAGAACCAAGTATTTTATTTTCCAATATGAATCAATCCCTCAAATAGACGCCTAAAACTATTCACTCTATTCACTTCAATTGATTCATTTATAACTAAAAACTTTCAATTACTGCAATTCATGACAAATAATTTCTTTCATTTTTAATACCAGCGTCTGTAATTTGCTTAAACTCCAATTTATAGTATTATATCAACAACCAGTTTAGATGAGGGAATAATTTACTGCCTTGATATACATGCACAGGACTTCGTTGATTGGTGAATAAAGTGAGGCATAGATCTATATTTAATTTGTAAACAAGAATTGATGGCTAAAGGTCAACAGGTCTGGTTACCTTCACGTAAAAAATTTTCTTTCTGCATCAATTCTAAACTGAGCATATCATTACTTAAAAGCACAAATATATTAGTAAGAGAATATTTTTTTTTTAATTAGCGAAAAAACAGGAAATAATCGGACTTTCAGATAGAATGCGGTCATTGAAATATTTTCAATTTCTTGCGGCGGCATCAACCTCCCTCCGCTAAATCATTTTTCGTCAAGATAACGAATAATCAATGATCTGAAAAGCAAGCGCTGAAAGCTATTCGACAGCTTACAATTAATTATATATGGTGTGTGTGAATATTTATTCTTTTAGTGAATTAAAAAACGCCTTGTTCCCGAAATAATTGTGAAATCGTCATGGGACAATGGAATGTTGGACCTACTAGTTGAGTTCTCACTGGAGGCAGATATTTTCATCCAAGATGGTTTCTGCTCAAAGAAATGAACAAAATATTTCTCCAAAGATGCTGACGGAGAATTTAGCTGGAGAAATGGGTCGCAATTCTCGCCCGCGGGGGAAGGGATGAGGATCGTGGGTGAAGAAGATGGATGATTCAGAGACTCGACGGGGTAGAAAATTCGGACCCTCCTCACGAGCAGTGGCGGGAGATTATCGTCGCTTTATTTACGCCGGCCGCCAGTGCATGTAACCACCAAGGGAATAGTCGGATCCAGTTAAATGATGAAAACAGCCTGTGTAATTTACCGAGAGTTTTAATGAATGGCGGGATCCATTGCCGATTACGGCTCGTGAATGTGGAAAATCATCAGTGGCATTTCTGATGTTATCATTAGTTTCCATACAATGAGCGTTGAGAACATTCTGAAGGGAAACCCAATGATGAGGTAACGGATAGGAAAGCATGCTAGAGAGTAAGATTGATGTTGAGATAAGAAGAGATAAGCAAAATTTAAGGATGCAGAGTGGTGCAAAACCCATGGTAAACAAATAGTATCGAAGTGTTGTGCAAAATATTGCTCTTTAAAAGATTTGCAATCCAATATAATCCCCTATAACATTATTAAATTTTCACTTAAAATAATTTTCCTAAAATGAACTCATCGTGCTATTAACGAAGATATTTGGGATGGTTACGCGCAGATAACCAATATTATGACACATGCAAGTACCATAATATCTTATTTGTTTCGCGTAATTTTTATTACGGCGTGATTGCAAAGTATATAGTAAGTTTGAATTATCTCATAAGGTTTCCGGGACCTCTTGAAACATAAGCCAAAGGCAACTTTTTCATTTTTTAAGCACCTGAAATTTCAAGGGAATCCAAAGGTTACCGTGTGAGACATAAATGCACCTGAAAGAGTGTCAAGTCAGCCCTTTCTCATCCTTCCCAACAGTCCACTAAATTCAAGGGTTTGAATTAGGATTTACGAGGGTTGAGCTATACCAGAGGTTTTCGAAATTTTAAAATGAGTACGCACGTTAAGTAAACCAAATGATTAGTCCTATTTTCCGAAAACAAGCAATATCCTCTCATTAATACGTACTTTAATTTAACTGAGAGGTGTTTTATTTCATTACACCTAAATATAATAAAAATTATTAAATTTTCAAGGAGTATTTTCATAATTAATACCAATGTCTGTTTATGTCGATTGTAAAATTTTTAATTCGTCGAATTTTTTTAGTTTTACATGAAATAATAGATTAATGTTATAGTAGTTGAAAACAACCATCAGGACACACCAATATCCAATTACAGGTTGATGTTAGTGAGTGAGTGTGGAATTCTAACTCGAAATGTATGAAATGAAATTCACATATGCATGAAAAAACAAGGTTTCTTGCATCCGAAATTGCCGCTTTGACACGAAGTTCGGGATTGGAGAAAATATGACTTCTGAAGGTACCTACATTTTAAACCGGTTCTTCCCAGTCATTATTCATATGCTCTATAGCATCATGACAACCTAAAGCATAATTTTAATTTATAAGAAGCAATTGAACACAACTCATTAATACCTTTGGCTAGAAAAGACGAATGACAACAGGAAATTACGCAACAATTAGGCTACTTTATGAAAAAAGTCTAAGTCCTACCAATTTAAAAAGTAACATTTATTTGTTTATAATATGTACAAAATTCTTTCGCAACTTATGCAGCACATGCATTGATAGTTTGTATGATAAGAACAGAATAAATCTCGTCATTGTAATCATAAAATTTAACAAATAGTCCTGTTCCAATGAATACAAGCAAACTTCAGGCATAATTTAGAATTGATACTTTCTGAAACCAAAAATATGCCTCTTATAGCCATTGCAGAGTCAAACAAAAAAAATTACAATCAAAGCTCATAAATTAAAGGAAATTACTATAGATTTTGTTGAAGCTAAAAGATTAAAGAAAAAACTCTACCTTACAAATATTCCGCGCCGATATCAATTTTATCCCTTACTTAGTAAGTACACTTGTAATATACCATTAATATCCATTTACAAGAAGACAACACTTCGTAACGAAAGTATGATTTGAAATTAAAAAGGTATTATTGCCCCCATCGAACTACGGTAGATCAAGTTAGTAAAATCAAAGAGATTAATGGTAGAACAGATAGATCTAAGATTTCATTTTTTCCACGATTCATAGGGAATCATAAAATCCATGTTTGACCGCGGTAGGGTCCTGTTCGGCGAAAATTATTCTAGTATGTATTCACCCCCTACCGATACACCCTAGTGGTGGCTTGAAGGGTATATAAATAAATAAGCCCTGAAACTTCTGTGAGAAAATTGAAAAAGGTTTTATCAAAAACCATTGCCCCTCCATTCCTTATTTTCAATATTTTTTTACTCTAATAAATTTTTTTTCCAAAACTTTTCACACCAGAGGGAACACGGTAGGATGCTCTAATATTTGAAAAATGTCCCTTTGATTAAAAAAATGGCTAAAGGTATTCTTAAATCCACGCCGACGAGTAGAAATACCTTCCGCATTTTCTTTTCTCAGCTCAAAATACACATCACATTTGTGGGTAATTAAAAATGAAATATTGTCACCGTCATTGTTTGTTTAATGGATAGGCTAATTAATTCTCGTGAGTTTCACACACTTGCTTGGTGGGAATAAAATCTTGGAAATGAATCTTTAAATTAATAATAGGAGAAAAATTTCTTCTTAGGTTCCAAGAAATATCTCTTTATGAACAGTGAAATATTCAGTTTTACTATGACGTTATCAGATTCAAGGAAATTAGGAATAATTCTTGGCATTCTGCATATGCATAATTAATGTTTCCATGCATTTTCACTTTCAATATGTAATTTGGGCCATCAGGATTTATTTTTAAACATAAATATGTATTGGAGTCAATAAATTCTAAAGGATGCATGTTTTCTTTTTTGTCTACATTTTATGAATTATATATGTACATATCTGTCCGGCAGAAATACCATTGGAATTAACATCACATAGCGATGGAATGGAACTCTAGAGGGGCCATTCTCATTGGACATTGATGTGAACAATTCATCGACAAAAGAGACGGGGGCGCTGCGAAAAGAGAGAGAGGGCTATAACTATAAATTACAAATCATGGTGAAAAACGATGCGAACTGCGGAACTAGTAATGGAGTTCGAAGGGCGCCTGTGATAAATATAAATGGTTTAGGAGGGCTTTGAATGAGATGGTGAGAGAGAACAGTGGTGAATGGGAATAGTGAGAGTGAAAGAATGATAGACCAAACGAATTGTTCCTCAGCATGCCTTATTTCTGCGTCAGATTACAATTGATTCCTCTGCCATAATGTGAAATGCATTGGAATAAGGGGGATCGAGATGGTGCGGGGGCTAACGTACTGGCTTCCCACCCTGAGGGCGCGGGTTCAAATCCCGGCGGTGTTGAATATTTTTCAGAGGTATCTCGATCCCTACTTGAGGTGCTTTGTGGAGGGCACTTTGAGTGAGTACGCCGTCCGTCGGATGGGACGTTAAGCCGCGGACCCCTTGGCGCCTTTCGTAAAGAGTAGGCTAATGCCGACGCCGGGTTTCTCTCCACCCTTCATCCTTTCCTGTCCTTCCCCTATGGCGCAAATGACCTTAGCTGTCGGTCGCCTCCCCTCAAAACTACTACTACTACTGCATTGGAATAAAATCTTTCAATTGCGTAGGAAAGCTAAGAAATGGCTTGTTAAAACTTTGATATGGAGCGTAGATATACCCAGCGCGGAAACATATTCATTGAAATAGGAGTTTATTGAAATGCATCATAAGGAGACAGGAAAACTCATGAAAGGCATATTGCTTGGGTACGAGATATTGTAGACTATAATGGAGAGGAGAATGGCAAGCAAAAGATGAAGGTGCAGGAACAGGATAGGGATGTAGCACAGAATGAATGAAGGAAAAATATACGAGATATAGAGAGGCGTGTTGCAGAGTAGAATGCTGTGCTGTGTTTTTTTAGGAGAGACAGGATAGTTATTTGATAGTTGTGTCCATGCAAAACCTATCTTTAATGATATTGATGAGTTAATTGCGGGAGTTTTTAATTATTGAAGCGTAGGAGTTTATTGTAAAATAATCCTTAATTTTATGTTTAATTTATGCTTCCATATAACTGTATTTTGAAAGTTTACATAGCTAAAAATGTGATTAATTTAATGAGAGCATCCTGTTTGAAAGCTATATATTTGCCATTAATAAGCAATAATTTAATTTTGGGAATTCTGGTAGATTATTACGTAGTTACCATAAAGGCCCTGACCTATTGCCTACCTAACCTAATTTTATTTGATATCCTTGAAACGGAAAATTTTCTGAGATGGTCGAATGATATTTGGTGCTAGGTTGGTATATCGCAAGTATCTTGACATATAGCAAATACGTAGTATGCATATATAACGTTTCAATTCACCTAGCAGGAGAATAACTCACATCCAGAGCATGGCCAGCAGAGTCAAAGAGAAATGTTGACTAATGATAATGATGAAGCTAAAAGCAATGTGCCATACAGTATTAGAAATATTTTCCATATTATCCAAGTAACAACTTAAATATTGATCGTTAAAATTGCTTTGAATTGTATTTATTCGACTGAAAATAATCAGAAATAAAATAAATTGCCTACTATAATAACAGGTGACTACTCAGCCAAACAGTGTGTTGATTACACCAGATTTAATGAATGGATATCAATTTATCCTCTTGGCGAGCGTACAAAAGAATATTTAAAAAAGAAGACTGTTTCGAATGACCCAGGATTCACAGTAATGATTCTCTACTAACGGAGTCCACTAATCTGAAAGTTAAGAAAAAATCCTCAAGAAGGTCTATCATTTGCACCTTACCATCCAAAAAGAAAACCATAAAAAGACAGATATTCGCGATCACAATGAAAAGAAAGTTGAATCCACCGAAGCATTCACCTCGGGCATATTTTTTTAAAAGGCCTCTCGCATAATGATCCTTCCTGGTTTCTCACTTCTAACGTCTTTCTCCCTTCATCCTCTTCATTTCTCTCCCGTCCAAATTCATGCCTCTCCACGCCCCACATTCCCTCCTCATTAACGCAGTCATTGTTTACCTCCCGGAGAGTTCCTCAAGGACCGATTCTATGTCACCCTCGCTGAGATGCAGACCCCGGCTAACCCAACCCCGCCCCATTCGAACTGCGGCAAAAACTCACTACTTCTCCGGGAGAAGAGGGGATATGCTGGTCCATCGACCCACAATCCTTTTGTCTCGCTCAATTCTGGGATGTCTTCTTATACCAGTTCACTCCATCGAGCCCATTAAACGACCCTAACTAGGGTCGTTTAATTCGTCGCATTCGGTGAAAAAAAACAAGGAGTCCTCCAGTTTGCCCAATCGCCAATTTCCATTTCTTTCGTCCTGATCGAACCTGTGGAAACCGACTCACCAATCAGCTGTTGTCATAATTATTAAGTTAAATTGAGCGATGCGATTATAATAAATATTATACTGCTAAAATTTAAGAGGACTTCAGCATACTTTGATACTCCGTGGAAATTAGTTCTAACAATGACTATAACTTTGGGTTCTTTTGAAAAATAATTTTGGCGAGAAGATGAAGAATGGACATTTACCGGTGTACACGAATTAAATGGCATGGTGTAGGAAAAACATTCCCTGCGCTGGTTGGTTGCGCGAAATTTCATAAGTCTTATGACGCGTAATTTGACTTTTCGGGAGAGAACCTAAACAAATTTTTAAATTTTAGGCCAACATTAATTATTATTATTAGGTAATCTGCCGGTTAAGGTAGGTTTTACGATGGATACAACTACCAAATAAATATTTAATACTCCTAACAAAACACAAAATCCCGCATCCTACTCTACATCGGGTATCTCTGAGTACTTCCTTCCTCCCTTCATCCCGTCCAAAATTTCTATTCTGTTCCTTCCTTTTCCTCGTTTGCCTAACATTCTCCCCTCTATTAAAGTCTTCAACATCCCACTACCGATCAATACGCCCTTCATCCATTTTTCCTGCCTCCATAGGATTTCTCCCAAAAAAACTCCTCTCTTCGGCCACCATACCAAGTACTCCAACCTAAATAATAAACTCATATTAGATCATGGAAACTCCCGTTTAATTAGCTAACACCCAACACTAACTAAACATATAGATGATGCTGAAAATAATTCCTTCCTCGCATTCATTTTTTACTTTCTCCTAAAATCTTCTTATGAATTGTAGATCATGCAGTTATTAATTTCTGTGCACCAAAAACTATGATCATTCAGCGCCTGTCAGGTCGTTAGATAATTTTGGCCTGAAATTTCGTAGATGAAGTTATGGAGGTAAATATATTATTTATTATTGGTACGAATATCACAAAATATTATCTTATTTAGCAATAAACTTAAATTTTAAGTTAATTGCTACTTGTTTATAACTTAATAGTGTTTTTATAAGATGATCAACAAACTCGTATAAGGGTGCAATAGTTTCAGAGAAATTGTGTTTTCATGTATAGGGCTAATTCTTTACTCTGGACCCGATAGAGTTATATTTCTAATTAATGAACTGCGTAATAGTCCTGATTTAATCTCCTGATAGCCGAGTGAAATTTGGGTGATAACATTCTATCATGTCAATTTTATTACTGAAAATGAGTTATTTAAACTCTTTAAGGCTTTTTCATTGACGTTAAGGAAAACTTTATCCAGCCCAACACTATTTCAATTTAGCCGTAATCACGTCTTCTCATCTTCGAAATATATTTCATCGTCACTCAACATCGAAGAAAAATAGCAATAACAATAAATTGTACTCCTTCGGTCAGAATCGGCGTCATCTTTTTCTGAGAAAAATATATGTAAACTATTGAATTAATTCTTTAATTAAGAATAAATTAAACATGAAATGTGGTCACACACGATTTTTAAGGTCATATAATTCTAAGAATGTTGATCAGGAGTTAGCAGGCAAGGCATACGGTGATATAGAGCAATTTCCAAGGACAAATATATTTTTATATTCTCTGATTTCATGATGTAAAATCGACAAAAATGTTATCAAATATATAAAATTTTGTCTTTAGTAAATTAGGTATCCATTTTTGGCTTTCTTTTCAAAACGATATGCTTCAAAACTAGTGAAAGGAGCGATTTAATTTTACCAGAAATTAGGATCAAGTCTACCGCAAAACTCAACGAAGTCAACATTCGCTAATTAATTGCTAGCCTCATGAATGGACGAATTTTCATTAAGGTATTATTTCATTAATTGAATAAACAAGATCGAATGCCTACCGTTATAATTAATCATCCGTTACCTCTATAGTTGTATTCGAGTCTTTATTGGGAGTCATTCAATTAGATTTCTCCATAAAATCTTAATTTACAAAGGAGGATAAATAGTTTACAGCCATTAAAGTTGATCTAGCCGTCGTATTGGCTCGGAAACCGTCATGCACAAAATAAAGCGAGCTGTTTCACAGACATGGTCGCAGGGGTGCATTTATATACGATCAATGTGGAAATATTTTTTTACAACTGTGGCTCGTAAAATAACCGTTCCGAAGTTCCTGGCATGTTTATAACTGTGCGTCAAATATCTTCACGTATGTTTTATATCTCTTTCCGGGATTCTGCAAGTTGCTCAACTCTTTTTATCGCGGAAGTTTCAAAGTGTTAAACCATAAAACCACTTTCAGCCTTAAAAAAATATGTTTCGCCCAAAGGTTATTCCTTGTAAAAAAAACTTGAATGTAACGTCAGACCTCAAAAAATAATTTTTTTTCTGCGTTAAGTAAAATTGCTTTATTAAGTATATATTTTACCTATATAAAATTTTAATTCAAGAAAAAAGTATTTTATTTGTAATTTTTATGGATTACACTTTTTTTATTTCCATCAAAATTAGGTTTTCTGTAAATTTCTTTTTCGATTTTAATTTTTTTTTATTTTAATGGTTTATGACGCATGGATTTGATTGTGATTTTTTGACGAACGTCTATTTAAACAAAACGCGAGTTCAGAATCAAATAGGACATCCTCTAAGATGTGAATAGGTATGTCATCCTCGAAGAGGTATGTCAACGCACGCAAAGTAATCTAGAGCATAAAGATATATTCGACGTTTTATTTCGCTCAATACTGTATCAAATATACGAGGACATGAAATAATTAAAATAAAGAATTCTTTAGTTAATTAGTTGTCATACATTATGAGATTGTCATGGGAAGAGATGGGTGAATAAATAAGAATATGTCGTATATAATTTTAATGAAAACTTGCCGCTTTCGGGTGGGCACTCTTGTAACGTTTTCTTATGGGATGGAAATCCCTTAAAATGGTCTGCCCCTCGAGTCGAAAGTAACATTGCAGTTCCAGTAAAATAGTTTGCCTTATAACCGACACCACGATGTCCATGACGGAATATTTTCCTCCATCTATATTAAGTAAATGGAAACACAACAAATGTAGCCAAATCTCGCTCCTCATTGCTTTTGGGTAATGATCTAGTTTCCTTGATGTGAGACTGATTAACCTGAACATTGTTTTTCATTCTGATTGGTGATGGTAGAGCTTAACCCGAACTCAGCCTAAGGCATGTAATTTCACACAATTAGAGTAGGGTGACCAGCTCTTTTCCGTATACCACCATTTCTTATTTCACCCAATTCTAGTATTCAGGAAATACAACCGGGTTGTCGAAAGGTACTATCCGAAATTTGACCGGGATCCGGAATCCTTCGTCCAGAAACCAAACGTTCTACACACTGTGCTACTACATGCCCCCAACCAGACGGATTTTAGCATATTCTGTCGAGCTGGCTAATGTTTCGTAATGGAGGAAATTCAGTATGTGCCAATCGATGGATCGTGGATCCTAAGTTAGCTTCCCTTCCATTCTTAGTCCCCGTTGCTCTAATGCCGCTTCAAATCGCTAGTCTTGTGTCTCTCATCACAACTCAACATAAATGTCCACTGTAGACTTAGAGATGTACAACCAATGCAAAGAAGAACCTTATTCCGATAGCTATCCACACAGTTATAAAAAACGATGGCAAAAATTCTCGATGGCAATAATCTCGATGGCAATAATCTCGATGCATTAAATCCTCTTCCAAATGATTAAGTGACAAATGGAGCGCCCCTGGCCCAACAATCCTGGAGAGGGCGCCACGAGGAGGAGATACCATATTTACTCCGTTCCGTTTGCCGGTGCCAAGTCCTGCGTCTTTTGTCCAGATCATCTCCTTCATCCACCTCACGGGAAAGTCCCATCTTTATCCATCTAACTCCCCCCACCTCCCTCTGCTTCTCCTTTTTTTCCCTCTTCTTTCTTGAAATACCCCTTCATCCCTTTTTATCCACTCTCAAGGCATCACTCTCCCTGCTCTGGCAGAGGTCTGTTGCGACTCGCGGACTTAGATGAAGAAGAAACATCATTACACACAATGTGCTTAGGATGGAATAGGTGAACTGCCGCTCCTCTTCTGTTTTCCCAAAACACAGGGGTATTAAATTAATAATAAACTCCCAATATTCGTAGCCTAATAGATAGGTGAGAGTATCCATAATAAATAATTTAATCTAAACTTGAAATTCTTTTATGCGTCTCAATATGAGAAATTGATACATTTTACGGCACAGAGTAAGGTGGGTAGAGGTTTGTATCATCGAATACTCGTAACTATACAGTAAAAGATGTTTTAGTATGCGTTTCGAATGAGTAGTTGTGCAAACTACTTCTCCACAGGCATTGAAGCGCTTAGCATATCAATATGGTTATTCATTTAAATATGTTGCCTTAACTTCTCTCACTATGGAATATTCATACACGATATTTGATATACCTGTAGACATGCCAATTAATTGATGGTGAACGTTAAAAATGACGTAATGTCAACACGAAATTAGTACCCTGTTCAAAATAGTGGCTTTATAGCATTGCCGCTCGGATATGAGTGTGTGATTTCGGTTAATGACTTTGGTAATAAAGAATATTTCTGACCGTTAACGGTTTGTTCCGTCGTACAATCTAGGTATAGAGTGATACAGGCTCACCCCTCGATCTTTGAGCACTAGTGGATCTCTCGGAGACTACATTTAAGATAATTTCGCAGAGCCCCGCTGTTTTTCAAAAGTCTCACTACTTCTTTCTTTCCTTCCTTACTGACTTTTGTTCCTCACTCACCCTGACTTTCCTCCCTGTCTCGGCTTACCATCCACCACCCTTCCAAAAACTACTTTTTCACGTGCCCCACTACGCACAACCATACCTGCATAGCCATCTTGAAGGGGATGGAGAGGGAGAGATATGAAGAGCTGTTTTTCTCTGCCCAATTTCAGTGCGGGAGAGGGGTAGACTGCTCAGGAAAGAGAGAGGTTGGAGGGAACAGATGGGAAGAGATGAGACTGGAAGGGATGGGGAAGAAGGCTCGGTCCCAATGGGGTTCTCAAACAAAAAGAACGATTCAAACCCCGGAGTTTGCCATTTCCCTTATCCTCCTGAGCTGTTTGAATTCCTCGGGTCTCTTGGGCGGTTTTGCACTATTTTATTTCGACTATTTCACACTTTATGACTATACTTCCACCCCCAAACGCCACCCTACTTCCCCCTTAGTGTGCAAAGCATTCTTGTTTTGCGTGTGAAAAAATAACTCAAACAAATAAGCCGTCTCTGAATTTTGTTTTTACGCCGCAGACTGCAGAATTACCAATTTTCCAATGTTTCTCTAAGTCTTGCGAAAAAACTGCTTATGTGTTTGCATAACAGCAGAATGCCAGAGCAGTTATCTCAAATTTAATAACCCAAAAATGAGTGAATAACATTTACAAAATAAAAGTTTATTGTATTATATGTTTTCAAAACAGGCTTGGGAAATTTTATCCAGGGTGATCCAACTATTTCTTTGCTTAGTGCATAGTAATATGTCGGTGAATTCATTTCTACCATTAACGTAACATAACGGCTATCGTTAAAAATATGTACGATATGAGTAAAATAAAGCATATCATTAAAATTCATTCAAAGCAAAGGACATTGCCTCTAGTTAAAATAATAGATCACGGCTCGATTTAGGATTTTAGTGGCTTACAAGTATTAATAACTTTTTTTGGTCTCTAGGATTACAAAAATCACCTATTCCTCATATTCCTATTAAATAGGTGATGACAAATCATTATATAATATATATAATTATAATAAATAGTAATCAGAGAGCATATTCAACTTTTTTCATTAATTTTATTCGGCTTAATCTCGCGATAGAATGATTCGAAATGTTTTGGTAAACAGAGAGGAAAACTAGATGGCCAATCTTCAAAAAATTTCTGTGTTTCCCTTTTGTTTCATGATAAGCCAATCAAATGTATGACTAAGGAATAATAACAATTTCCTTCAATTTATCCAAGTCATCAACAGTTTGTATATTAAGTTTGTTGTAGTATTTCTTTAATTCGTGTTCAGAGTTAACTAGAGAATCGATATATATTTTCTAAATAATGAATCCGGTTTGGCAAACAATAGTTAAATGCGCCTTATTTAGCTATTCACAAAGAGATCCTATGCTTCAAAGGTATTATTGTAGAATTTATAGCTTAAATGTGCTCATAAGGTAAGAACCATTAAATTTGATAAAACACTAATAACTTGATTAAACTACAGTTAATAACATTGATTAAAACAGAAATAAATACCTACTGACAAGAACAGTTCACCAATGAAGAGATTCTTGAATTAGAAAAAGTGGATGAAACTGGTAAAAAGCTAAATAGTTCGTGATGGAAAATGTTTCCTATGTCAGGTTCTCTGATGAAAACACTTAATAATGCAACTTTTAAATGATGTAATGCATATATTAAATGAGTTTGTAATTTTCCACAGACTTAATTACATGGTGATATGATCGATGGTTTCAGGCGTTATTTTAAGTATTATTTTATGTAAGTATTATTTTATCCGCTTAATGGTGATATGCGTTGCACCGTTCAATAAAATTTGTGGAAAATTACAAACTCATTCAATACGATATGTATATTAAACGATTCCACAGAATGCAACCTGAAAGTGTTAAGTATATGATGTTATGTAATTTTTGTGTTAATTTCCAACACGAATGAAAATCACAATATTTATAAACAATATTTCTGCCGACGAGTATGAAATACTTTACCTACCTTCCATACGTAAATGGTGCGAAAAATGTAAAATAAAGCCTTTCATGAGTGCAGTTGGAATCATCCATAGCTTGTGTTAGTGTCGTATTTCTGAGAAGAATTGTCAATTAAGGGAAATAAAATTAACTCTCAAGCTTGGCATCGGTTTGATATAATAAATATCAAAATAGCTTCACGGCTAGGTAAATTTTCCTCATCCTCTCGGATTGAGGAGCCATAGATTCACTTAAATTCACCCCTTTTGAAAGATCACAGCTTCTACTTGGCTGCTCTATATGATGAGCAAAACCGGGCGCTTGTCGCACTATGCCTCTAAAATCTACCGGAGTAAAGATTTATCCCCGTTGCACGAGATACGATTAAACCGAAATCTGTCTGTGCTAAGTCGAATTTTCACTAATGTAATTAGAAATTACGAACCTTACAAAGAGGCACTCGGCCCAAACCGTGCACTGCCCGCACACCATATTCCTGTGACCCTGGTCACTCACCACCGCCAGTTACCCAGAAAGACCTCCCTTCTCTCTTCCTACCCCTCTTCATTCCTCTCCCAGTCACTCCCACAGCTCCCGTTCGGTCCTTCAGGATTCATTCTCCTTTCAATACAGGCGACGCACGTCCACTTTAAGGGCCGCCACGCATACACAAAGGTCAACGCAAAAGTCGAGTGGAAGGAAAACAAGGAAGGCAAAGAAGTCCAGAGGAAAAAACGGATGCAAAGGAATGGAAAGGAGATAGGGAGAGCAATAGGTAAAGGGGCGAAGGAAGTCCAAGTGTGTCAGTCGACGGTGGAGGTCTGGCCTGGGGGGGAGGGGGAAGAGATTTGGAGGGTTCTTTCCGGAAAATGGCGAGGAATGGCACGAGGGCGGGAAAGAGTGGGGAGGGAGGTGGACGAGGAAGAAAGAAAAGGCTTGGTTTGCCGAAACACGAACTGATGTTTGGATGGAAGTGCGCTGAGAGAAGGGGCGAGATTCTTGTTCCGGGGACGCAGAAATCGGAGATGGTCGAATGAGATTTGGTGCCGGCGTTGTGTATCCCAAGACTCTTGTCAACGGTTTGAGCAAATAATACTGGAGTGGCAAGACACAGAAGACGTAAGAAGAAAAGGGAATCACGCTAAACCTACGGTGGCGTTCGTGCGAAATCATTATTTGAATCTACACAGCCTTTCTCAAATTCAAATAACTTCATGTTGGTAAAATAAGAGAATTTACGCTGGCATCGACATTTCAGTTTTTCGTGCACTAAAATCTCATTTCCTTGCTAAAAAGCCTTTACGTAATACACATATTTAGCAGAATACTCATAAAAATAATAAAATGAAAAGAATTCCCGCCGGAAGTATACAACATTTTTGTGACCTGCAATGCATTCACATCTGCATTGAGGGGGATTGTATTTTTTCTGAAGCAAGTCATAAGTAGAATATTATAAAGATTGGATTAACCAAGGCTGTCTAGTCAGATAATCACGATATAAATCGTCATCCTCCGGTAGATTTAGAAGTATTTACTCATTATAATAGCACAATTAATACTCTTAATTATAGAAAAACCATTTCAATCAACTCGAAGATCAGTTAGATTATTATGCCCACCCCGGGCGGCGTATTTCGAAGGGTCATTCTCACATCGCCATGGGCAGCTCCTATCCCTGAGAGGACTGCGTTTACCCTGACAGTCCAACTACCAACTTGGAAATTTGTGTAACTAAGTTTCAGCCGAGAGTTTCCGGAGGCATCGGCTGGATTTAATCGCGGAAATCAGCAGCCAATTTCAGAAAGTGCTTAACACAAATGATAGATTCATTATAATTGATACGTGGTTATAGTGTTTCTATGGTCGGTTTTGCCTTAGACCACGTAAAAGCATCATGCACCTGAATTACTTGCATTTGATCATTAGCCGACTGATCATAATGCGTGTTTAGTAAAATGTCATAAAAAGCAGCAAAAAGTAAATACGCTTTTTCCTATGTTTGGCCCTATTAAAAAGCCATCAATGTAGTTATCAACCCTAAGGTTGGTTTGGTAGGTGTCGGTAGAGTTCACGCAACACTAAAACCAACGGTGTGTAAAGTACACACTTCAGAGTGTGGGAGTATTCGAAAAATCGCACCGGTTGGGTGAAGTTGGGGGTACCCAGAGAGCGCTCCCAAGAGTCGACCCGAGCCCTTAGGTCTCAACGCTCAACACCTTGACTACCACGTCATGAAGTAATGAATGAAATGAAAAACAAATGTACGATTTGTGGCCGTTATCGAGTAATAAATCTTCACCGTACACAAAATTTACTATAAACGTATTTTCCATGTTAATGGTTATCGATTATATCACTATTGTTGGTTGATTAACTTTTAAATAATACTTTACACACTCATTTTTTCATTATTTTAAGTATTTTCATCTCTACCAAACCATACTTTTTGTCAATTTTATCGCTGAAACGTAAAGAATTGCCGTCTTTTGAGAAACTTGCATGGATGTAACCACAGAAGTTATTTTCTCAATGATAATATCTATGTTATGTCATCCTCACAATTCTATGTTATGAGTTTGGCGCACAACTCAATCTATTAAAACTTTGATAAGAAATAATTAAACATCGGAGGTAAATATGGAATTGAACATTAAAATTAGACGGATATATCATTTGGAATAAATATTTAACCACTCAAATACTGATTTCCATCATGACAATTAGGACACATTCATGCATGAAATTCCGTAAAAAAAGTAAAGTGCTCTAATGAGATATCAAAATTTTGATATTAAATCCAATTCATTTAATATCTATCTATAACTATACCGTTGGTTTAGGAAATAAATTATTTTATATTTAATATCTCTTAAGGTTTGCACACATAATTTTATCGAATATCTGACGTTTCCGCCGAATTTAAAAGTTTGATATTTTTTGTAAGTCTGGCCTCTTAATTTGATTGGAGAAATGGTCATTCCATCAATTATTTTCAGCAACAAAAAAAAGAGTCCTCAGAAATTTACTGAATGGGAACTAGCAAACTACATGTAACTCGAGGATCACGACTTGGGAGGCCTCGTTAATCTTAAAATTTAAGGTGAATTTTAAGATAAAAAACGATCCTTTCGGTAAAAAATATGAAAAAATGAAGGACTAAGTTAGGAACCACTCAATTTTACATGATTATTATGCATGAATAATATGATTTGATATTATTAGATGTAACATCAGCTGTATAGATTCCATTCAAAACGATGTAATATAAAAAATCGGCAACAATTATCTTTGGAGACAACGAAACACTTGAAAATTAGTTAAGATGCAAAAAACATCTTAAAATGTCAGCATATCATTCCATAGGTTATTTAATGAGATACTGTACGTTGTATTTATACCTCCAAAACTAAGTGATAAAACATAAGGATAATGAATGAGGGTGAAGAATAATCCCAAGCTTCATTGGAAAATTTTGAATTATTTAACTAGAAAAATTAAGCTTTATTTTCGAATAAAAGCATAAATTAAAAACAATTAACACAGTAATGAACACTAAGGTCGATTCGGTAGTTTATGATAGCATTCACTCAATACTAAGCCTAATGGCTTGTGAAATACTTACACACATCAGGGAATGGGGGCCAGTTCCTTGCTATGGTTTCCAAGGAAGATCGAGTACCCGGAAAATCACACAGGTTGTGGAGATGAGGGTTCTAGGAGTGGCATTCCCGGGAATCAATGCCGGGCCCGCTGGTCAGAAGACCAGCGCTCTACCCTTGGAGTTCCGCGTCCCTCCAAATGTAGCATAGATTATAAAATTTCTTTTTCTGGGGGAAAAATCTCACTTTTTTACCACTAGGTAATCATTGTCTCTAATTAGTATAGCTCAAAGAAGATATTCAATTTGAACTTTGGTCAAAACGACACACAATTCCCAATTTTCAGTCGAAGGTGGGTGCAATCCTTTGAAGTACCTGATCGTAATTGAAACAAATCAGTGGAATCAAATGACATATTTGATAGATATTCCATGCAGCACCTACCTATTTTATTTGAAAATTAGATACGACTCATTCCTCCCCTGATTTTATTTATTTATGGACTGAATTTGACGATATTGAGACTAATATTACACTCTACTATCGAACCCTTAGGCATGACACTTATGACAATTTCGAGTACTTACACCCAAGCCTTAGGTGGAGGAAAATCCACCTAGGCGGGAATCGATCCCGCGGCCTCTGGGTTGGCTTGCGAGGACGTTATCCCGCCGCCACTGGGGCCGGCCAATGATTATGATCGCAAACGATAGCGGAAACAGGTATTTGGAATGGTGGTTACCGGAATCCAATGGTAAAAACGGGTCAAAAATGACGCCCAAGGCCTGGATTAAAGACACTTGGAAATTTATATTTGGATAAGGAGATGTAACCACAGCCAGAGATCTACGCTCGGGGAAGGACGAAATTCTCTGTGGGAATGGGAATAAGAGAAAAAAACGAGGATAAAAAAAATCATGGGCGGAGGAAAATAGAGGGAGGGAGGCGGGGGAAAGTTGGGCACGTGAGTGCTATGTAGGTAGGTGAAAAGAGAGTCTTGCTTGGGTGGTAGGACGGCGGGGAAGGGAAAAAGTAGGGTGCAAGGAAGAGGGTGATTCGAGGGATGTCTCTGCGGTCGCGGAGCGAGATGTCCCGGGAGTGTTCAAGGAAGAGGAGGAAGAACTGCGGGGGAGTGTTTGGCGGGTAAAGTTGCTGCGCTGGGCTTCCAAGAGATTAGAAAGAGGTGGAGCGAGGAAGGCCGGAGTGGGATGAGGGAGGGGATGTAGGAGGGGTGCCCCAGACCTATGTGACTGGGGAGAGGGTGGAATTTGGATGGAGGGTGGGTATGGTCCTCCCGAATGAGGGGGGAGGGGGAGAGAGAAGGAGCGGCGGAATTCAAACAAGGCGCTTTGGGATCTCGGAGTGTCGTGGGAGAGAGGGTGACGGGGGTGAAGGGCGTGAGGAGACTAAGGAGAAAGAAAAATAGCAGCGAGAGTTTCTGGAAGAATAAAGTTTAAGAGGATTTGAAAGGTGTACGGATAGATAAATAAGGGCTTATCTCTCGTCAGCGGATCCAGAACTTTCTCTTTCTGAAAGGAGGATTATCAAAAATGTTTGAGTCTTGTCACAATGTGGGGTCCTAGGTGACAAAAATGATTACGTTTTTATATAAAAATACCGAGGTATACATTCAAAGATGTTTACTTTTCGAGGAAAATTCTTACGTGAATATTATTCCATATAAATAGTGGATCGATGGCTCACCGGAAATTTGGTCATGTCAACTAATTTTAGCCCTGTTGGTTAATAGAAGAAACGCACTTGACTACTATAGGCTAAATGCTATGAAAAATATCTTAGAAATTAGAAATCTAATGATCAATAAGAAGTAGCAGTACTCTCATCATACTAAATTCGGAAAAAACGACATTATTTACGGATTCCTGAGAAAATTGACAATTCGCACTTTTCCATGAGCTCTTAGTAATGCACTAATTTCACAAGAACCCGGGGAAGATATTGTTTAAATTGAAGAGGTAGCATCAATGTGTTATAACTATCGGACTACACTTGAAACTCAATCGTCAAAAGAATCAAGAAAGATTTTATTGATAAAATAAATTAACATGCAAAAAAATGTGAATGATACCATTGCATTTTATGAAAAGAGGTATTACATATTGTCACTGATTCCAAAGCGAAAAAAAGGTTTCTATCAAATGAACTGAACTATTAGGTTCTATTCGTCGCATGAAAGCAATGTTAGATACCCAATGATAGATACAATCTTATATAACCGTCATCATGTTCCACAAAAATCCACGAACCCATCGATCGCTTCCGCACGTCATTCACCCCAACGGGATGAACCTTGTAGTTTCTATGATGGGATAGAGAGATGCCATTAGAGTTTTTACTGAAAGATAACCGACGGTGTGCCCTTACTGCCTTACTAAATAGTATTTGTAATCTGATAACTTGATTTTAAAGTCCATAAAGCTGAGATTAGACGATTTTTCAGCCCCATTAAGGAGGCACAGAAAGTCTGAAATAATTCCTTCGTATGACTCAAACCTTTCAATTTCCCCGCAATATGTGACCCTTTCCAATTTATACATGACTCCCAACAGCAGTTCATGGTATTATTGCGAGCGTGTAAGGCTATACACGTCGAGATAATGGCTGGCTCTCAATGAGGTATAATGCCAATGGCTTAAATATTTGAAAAGGATAATTTTCTAGACCAATTACGACTACGTAATAATTAAAAAAATAACAAAACATTATCAATGATAATGTAGGAGTAATGAAACTCACTCACTAATAAATAAACTGCGGGGGTTAGGTATCATGTCACGGTTGTTATATTATGACAAACAGGGAAAGATAACTTCAATGTTATTTCAGTTATTTTATCGTGTATTCTACTGGGTAAGTCATGTTTCGGATACGGAAACAATTCCCACTCAAAAATACTATAGGTTTGGCTCTTGAAGAGCAAAAAACAACATAACTCCCCATACTGGATTAAACCTCTCTTTGATTCTGCATACGCTTTACCTACCTTCATTCCGCCCAACCTACCAACAATTTTCCACACTCTACCCGGCTTGCCTAACGTTTTCTCAATGTCAATGTCTTCAAAATACTATCGCCAATCATAATGCTCCCCATACACCTTAATTGTCTCCTTTGAATTTCTCTCAAAAGCCCTCTCTCCTCCTGTTCCATACCTAATACTCATTCAATTGTTTTCATTTCCGTCCGTTTTATCTTGTTCATTCTTCTCCACGCCAATATCTCAAAAATCTCATAATCTACGTGTATTACCTTGCTTCAACGACTAAGTTTCAGCAGCGTGCAAAATAATTCTTCATAGAAAGGCCTTCACTAATATTTACTAAATATCCTCACTAAATGACCTTTTCTTCAACTTCCCCTTCTTTTGAAAGCTGCTTTAGCCAAAGCAATTTTTCTTTCTACTTCCCAGCTATATTGACAATATTGATCCAAAAATTTCAAAGACAGGAAAAATTCTCCGCTTACTCCACCTTTTCCCCTCTTATTTCAATTCTAGTTTAATTCTTCTTTCTATTAAACATCACTACATCTGTTTTGCTTACATTATTTCTCATTCCATTTCTATTACACTGTTCTCTAAGGTGATCAGAAATAATCGTGAAATTTTTTGAACTAGATTATTAAAGTTTGATTATCTTCAAACCTGATTTTCTGGACTCCCCGCCTACTTACTCTCCTTCCTCCAGCTCTCCCATGCCTCAGTAAGAATCAACTCCGAGTCTATATTGAAAACAAAAGGCGATAGTGGTCTTCCCCATCATACTAACTTAAAGGCCTTGTGCGTTCCGATGACCCCTAGAGCGGTGCTGGTGGGAGTATTAATAATTGCTCCTGGTAGGGTCACCCATGCCAGATAGGTCGAAGGTCAGAGCCAGATGAAAGGTAGTCCACGCAGCGTCTGTTCCTCAGTGAGGCGGCTGCAATGGCGTCTGACCCCAGAGGGGCGGCCAGTAGGTGATGGTGTCACGTTAAAAACACTATTGAGGAAGGCAACGGGAAACCAGCTATATATATATATATATATATATATATATATATATATATATATATATATATATATATATATATATATATATATATATACACACACACACACAGATGTAGATATTTATAATGTATTCTATATAAACATCTGTGTTAATGTATATATATATATATATATATATATATATATATATATATATATACACATATATATGTATGTATACATTTTTATACGCACACATTTACATTGTATGTGCATACATAAACATACATATGTTACGCTAGATCATTTCGGTATCGAGGGATGCTGAAAGAAAATCTACCTATATAAAATGTGTCAGAAGTTCACGGGAGGGGATTACCCATGATATTTTTCTCCTGGATGTCGTTCCTTTTAAAATAGAATGCTCTTCCGAGGGCATTTATTCAAAGCTGCTCTTCCTTCTTGGTAAAAGTTCTTTCCGAGCTTTTGTAAGGTCAGTGGCAGAGGAGCGCTGGGAATTTTAAACAGATAGATTTTTTCTCTTCCCATGCGCACGTGGAAATTTCACGGGATTTCTTTCTTTTTGGAAAGATGGAACTGGTTTTTTTTTGGGAAAATATATAGAAATCTACACATTGGAGAAAGGGGTATAAATATCTTTAAGGTGAGGTTTCATTCATCACTTGGATATATTTAAAAGTTTTATTGAATGTTTTCATAAATAAAATCACAACGGCTACCTTTTTTCCACTGGCATGCTTCATAAGAAATGAATGCTTTTTCAAAGCTTCTTTTCGAATGCGCAAGAAGTATTGAACTGAGAATTGGGGAGCAGTAAAGGTATTTTTTTTCCTAATACGGAATTTATTTTTTCACTATAATGATGCATGAGGTAGGTAAAAGTTAAGTATAACCATCGAAGTTTTTTCATCTTTTATAGCTGAATTTTAAAATAATTTTTGGAAGCAAATCAATCGCAAGTTCCGATAAAGTCGTTTGCTTTTATTCGAGGTGGTTATAGAGCTATATTTTGCGTCTTTGGCGATACATGGATTATGTTTTAGAGGTAGAATGTTCAGGGAATGGGGTAAGAAATAAGGGAGTAGAGGAAGATTCGGCTTTAGCATTACAGTACCTAAAGAAAGACCCTAAGGACTCCTTATTTTAACATCTTTCTCGATGGACGGTATACTAGTATTCCAATTTGCACCCAAAATATAATCAGGGGGACCATGAAAAGAAGTTCACTCCCCGTTGAGATTACAGCCTATGTGCCTAAGATTATAACAAACCTCCGCACTAGCCCAAACCTAAAGATAGGACAATTTTTCTTCAATGTTTAAAATTACATTTTCGTTCACAGACCGATTCAGCCGTGGAAGCACCTTATAAATTCTATTCCTAAATCTAATACTTAGGTCAATGAATAAATTCTCTGCATATTTGCGCAAGGAAATCTTGAAAAATATTTTTGACCAAGAAACTAAATTGTTTGAGCACGAATATGGAAGGACGAATGGGCAAGTTTCCGGTAAGTTCTGATTAAAAGTTAAGCTCACATAAGGGTTAACCTCATTTTCAGCAATAGATGAATATCCGATCTTAGCAGAAGCAATAAATGAGAATCCGATGTGGACTGACAATATATTTATACGTTTGGCGGGACTTCGTGTTTGAATGTGTATTAGGCCGATTTGGCTCGTCTCTTCTTCTGGCTATGCGTGCCACGAAACGCACTGTTCTTTTCCTTTATGATGTTGTATGATTGCTCTACTACTATCGATTCTTCTTCTTGTGTGTTTTCTATTTCTCCTTTGGTGGGTGAAACAGCTTCCTAACGTCATTTCTTGGCCAAAGAATCGGGGCACTTGGTTGCACAAAACATCGCAGATCTCAATGTAAATTACTTTTCCTGGATATCTGAAGTGGTTAAGAGCCTCCACCCGGCAAGTGGAACGATCCGGAGTTCAAATCTCGGTCTGGGAAATATTTTTGCATTCGTGATCAGCTTGATTCCGCCTTCACCACCTCTCCTGTGTTCGTCCTTTATGTGTGTGTGTACCTGTATATATATATATATATGTGTGCATGTATGTATATATATATATATATATATATATATATATATATATATATATACACACACACACACACATACATATATTCATCCATTTTCGCGCAATCTACGAATGAGCCTAGATCCTAGATCCCATGAAAGAGAGGGCAAGGCCGACTGCATCCCTACGGTTGATAAGAACCCAATGCTATAGATAAGAAACTTCGGGAATAGGGGTGGGAATGAAATGGTGGTATGGTAGGGAGTCGCCCCGGAGAAAACCTGAGCACCCTTTTTATTATTCCTCTCTTCCTGCCCACAGCGGGAGGGTGTTTGAGAGTGGGGTTATGAGGTGACACCGCAGGGTATGTTTAGGCAAGAAGTCTCCCGGGTAGGACTCGGCTAGGGAGGGTTGTTGTGACTTGCGGAGTTCTTGGCCGGGTGAGTGGGGAGTGGGGAGGGCGCCCTGGGTGTGGCGGGGTAGCTGATGTGGAGGTCATTCTAGAACCGCGAGAGACAAAAGCAGAGGAAAGAAAAGGAAACTCAGTGGGAGCTCCAAGTGAACCATGATGGAATTAAGGCTAATGTAAGATTCTCATAGAAATATTCAGGATATATTTCAAGGATATGACATATATACTATTAAAATGTTCTATAAACAACATGGTGCCTCAAAATGCTGCTCCAATTGTGGGTAAACTATTGGAAGAAAAATTAATTTTATGTCCCGCATTTCATATTATCACACATTTTATGTTCAGATACACAATCAAAATATTTCATAAAATAAAGTGATTTATATAGATTTGGGGCTGTATACAGTGAAACAAAGTTAATATATCCACATTTCACAAAAGGTTAGGTGAATACAGAGTCCGATATTTTTTTGCATTAAATATTTTGATATATTGTAAATAAAATCAATTTTAGGGAAAAAATTATTTATATTATATGGTTGATTATCATTCCAAAATTCCCCAAACAAGAATTTCACGAATTTAAATATTTTTAAGGAAAGTGAAAGGTGCCCTTTTTAGCGAAGTTCTTTTCAAGTTTTGGATGCTAAAGGCTTGCTGTCAATGTGCAAGAAATGTAATGATATGCGTCACTAGTACACCATTTTAGTGATGAGGAAGTGAAAATACGAAATTTCAATAACGTTATGCAATGTTTATCCAGTTGAGAAATTTCTCCGGGTTTTCTAAATTACAGCCTACTTTCCACCATCCCTCTAATTCAATTCAACATTTAAACTACAGATGAAAATCCTAATGACCCTCAAATCCATCTCGTACGTCATAATTTCAATTAAGAGTACATATATTTCACAATATATGATATACAACGGGATTTCTAAGCGATTGCAGCGTCACTGACGCATAAATAAATATGGTGGAGTTCGGTTTTTGATGAAATGTAGATTTTTATACACTCTTTTCCAGAAGTAACTAGAGAGAGCTCCATCATATTATGGTAAAATTTTGGAACAGTAATCGTGCCTTAGTCCACAGACTATTCCATGAATTTTATATGTATTAATATCTCGTCCGTAGAGTCTAAAATACTGCGTTTTGGAGCAAACAATTTTCTGTAAACTAACATCTTGTTATGAACACGTAAATGTATTCAAAAAGTGAAATTAGAGGTCACCTCTTACTAAATATTCTCTCTCCCTTTCTCCCAAATGAGATCTAAACTCAGAAATTCAATTTTGAGTTAAACTTGCAGTCTCCACCCAAATCCTTTTGGTGGGTAATTAAATGAGATACCGCATATTGTGCGTTAATTTAATGCATATGGTATTATGGTACACATCAGAGACCATCAAAATAAACTTTACATTTGATTTTAATTTGTTCAGTAATAGTATTATTAATACTGCATATATTTCATACAATGTGACTTATTTTTTATAGTCCACAACTTTCCGGTGATGCAAAGACACCTACCTAACTGTACAAATTTGTGCTATACTCTTCATCAGTGTCACAAAATAGAGAAAGCATCTTATTTTTGATAAGCAACATAGGATAAGGCAAGAATACGTGGCTAACTTGCGGCAATACCCTGAAATCTCATCATAAATCACAATTGCAAAAACAGGGGCATTAGAACTCTTTTTTTGTGAATAATGTGTCTTATATTATCCCCTCTTTCTTCCCAATACTAAGTTTTAATAATATGATATCTCGTTTATTACAATTATATGTTTTCCATATTTAATTATATAATTGCATATGTTATCCAAGAAACGCTCTGAATAAGAGAGGAAGGTCAACGTGGCGAATCCCGCTCCTTGAAGTGTAAAACGAGCATATTTCAACTCCATTTATCTATTATTTTACGCGATTACTATCAATTTTTCCAAAACAAAAGCTCGGTAGTGTTAAGGGAAAATATTTATTTCTATGTTTATGGCTATTTAAAATTGAGGCGAAAAGAGCACATCATGGTAACTTTCTTACTTCATGAACAGACGAAAAGAGCAAAGTAGAAAAAAGATATTCCCAAATTTAAATTCAGGCTATATAACTTCCGGGACTTGTACGTTGTTTACTTAGTTCTCTTTAGCAATTTCTGGATCCACCAGATGATCATTTTTCTTCCATAACATAAACTTTGACCATGATTTAATACGGTGAGGTTTAGAGAAGACAGCAATGGAATTTGCTAGACCATTAACGAATATGGGTAGGGAAATAATTCAAAATATAACTTGGTAAACACGAAATGCTACCGCAATATTAGGTGATTATAGTCCTCATGGAAGGCATAGTGTTAATGCAAGCGTAAAACAGCACATGAAGAGTGACTTTATGGACCCATAAACCTATGGGCCAACCAAGGGTTTTTAGGCTTCAGACTTTCATTTTTATAAACATTAAATATTTGATTATTAATTTTTAGGTATGCACGTTTTTCACCACTTCATCTGTTTTAATTAGCTTGCTCTCACCACCATCCTGTTGAACAAATGCAGAGTTGCTGGATTTTTCCATAATACTAATTGGATAAAACTACACTGGTAAAGCAACACTTTTATTAATCACAGTTAAAATTAATTAATAATTTCTTCAATAATATATGTACATTAATAGTCCAAACATTTTTCTCAGATAGTCCAAACCTCCGTTAGAAAAATATAAGGAAACTGCTAACCGAAAGTAACGTATTTGGTATGACATGGTATGACAAATACTAATGGGAACCAAAGGTACTACTTAATTCGGCGGAATTCTTTATCGAGCAACGATCAATGATTCATTAATTTTAAAAAATTTAAGCTGAATTACTGCTAAATAACGATTTCATAATAAAGATCATGAATTAGGAAGGAAATTTACATTAAAGTTGTGCGCTGGAACAGCTCACAGTGAACGATGTAGTAGAGGGAAAGGGAATTGATGATTCTTAATGCCTTGACAATAGTTATCTTTGTGAAAGTATTTCACCGAAATCGGCCGTGGAAAATATTCTTCACCATTCTTAATCTCTGGCTCCCGTCTCATCATACCCACCACATTTACCCTCACTGGTAAAGATGACTGATCCATATTAAAACAATTTAACGTTAAAGTAATCCTAAGTCATTCGATAAATATTTATCAATTATGCAATAAATTAAAGAGAGGTAGAGATCGATCGTAGGGTCGCTCTGCAAAAAAGCAGCGAAATATACTAGATGATCTAAGAAATGGAAATATATGCTCAAAAAGGCTGAAAAGAAGCAATGCAAAATAATAAGAAAATATTAGGCAAGGGAAACAGAGATGTGATATCAATCATAGGAAATTGAAATTCAAGAAAAATACAAAGGATTTATTTTTCCTATGTCCACCGAATAAAAAGAGGAATAAAGAAAATAATTCGGCATTAACATTAATGATCGAGTAACATAACATTAAGCGTACAATATTTGCCCACTCATTTTTTGATCTCAACGTGATGATCATTAGAGAGATAGAATTTACAATCAGTGAATAATTCATAACCACAATATTTTTACTTGGCGATTGAATCAACATTTTAAAAAATGAATTGAAACCTGATTGTAAAAATGTAAATTAATTGAATCGTTTACTTATATTATTCTCCGGATAATGATAGCTTTTTTTAATTTACTAGAATTATTTTCATTTATGATATTTATTTAATTGTTAGGTATTTTATTGCTCCATAAAGCAGGATATGGCTATGCCAGTAACTTCAAATGAAATAAAGCGTACCCTTAACGATTAATTGCAGTTAACCATTGTCACTGAATGATGCATATTCACGTAAGATGAATCCAAAATCCCGCATCTACCGCCTCAAATTGCGCTGGGAGCTGTTGTTAAAATGCGTCAATTATTTATTGCGAATATAACCCATTTCCTGAAGTAAAATTCAATGCAAGTCAATGGAAAAAGGTAATACATAATAATTCTCTAAATTACATACCTGGGATCACAACATCGATCTTAATAACCGAGGTATTTGGGGATGATAGATCGGTGTAGCTGAGTTGTCCGAAATTAAAATGTTTCGGCTAAATCTTGGATAGTGTACGTTAGGGTTATGGACGGCGTCCATTGTGTTCAAATATCTCAAAATGATGATGATTTTTTCTTAGTTTTTACCTGTTTCGTCTCCTCAGAGGTACAAAAACTAGTTATATTTCGACCCCAATGGTTTTTAACGCTTTTATTTCTTCCTCCTATGAAAATATTGTTAATGTACTTATAATTTCCAACTCGCTCAGCTATACTGGCAGCCATACTATCTCCAATTCTTCCGTTATCTCTTCAATCATTTCATCTGGATATACCTTACAATTTATATATATCGACTAACGTTGTAAGTGATTCAATCATAAAGGCTTAGCTATATCAGGTTGGTTGGGCAAAAGTGTCTGTTGCGTTTCACCATAAAGATAGTGGTTAAGATAAGGACATTTCCTAATATCGTAGTGGGATTCTACTACCTCAGTTTCTTTGGGTAACGAAAAACTAGTGCCAAAAAAGTATTGCAGTGACCTACCGAGATAATGGTATGGTATACTACCTTGACAAAAATTTCCCGGAATTTATTCAGAAAATTAAAAATACAAGTTTATTCATCTAAATCTATATTGTCCCCTTCAAAGTAATCCCCATCGACTGCAACACACTTATGCCAGCGCTTGATCCAATCCTCGAAACATTTTTTATATTCGGTTTTCGGTATGTCCATCAGTGCTTCCTGCGATTTTTCCATTACTTCCTCTCGGCTGCTAAAACGCGTTCCCCGTAATGGTTTTTTAACTCGATTGAACAGAAAGAAGTCACAGGGAGCCAAATCAGGTGAATTCGGTGGCTGTTGGATGGTATTTGTTGCATTTTTCGTCAAAAAATTACGAATAATGATAGCACTGTGCGACGGTGCGTTATCATGGTGCAAAATCCACGAGTTTTCTGCCCACATTTCTGGTCTCTTTCGGCGAATTGCTTCACGCAAACGTCTCATAACGCCCAAATAATACTCTTTGTTTACTGTCTGGCCTTCTGGCAAAAATTCATGATGCACTACACCGTTGTAATCCATGAAAACCGTCAGCATTGCCTTCTTTTTTGACTGAAAACGACGTGGTTTTTTTGGTCTCGGCTCATTTGGTGAACGCCATTCACTTGCCTGATGTCTGGATTGCGTGTCGTACTCATAAACCCACGTCTCGTCTCCAGTAATGATCCTTTTGATGAATGTGGGATCGGATTCAGCCTCGCAAATCATGTCTTTTGCGACGTCAACACGGTCTCTTTTTTGCATGAAATTGAGGTCTTTCGGCACCAACTTTGCTGCTACACGACGGAAACCCAAATCATTAACCACAATGTCTTGGGCGGATCCATAGGCAATGTTCAAGTCCTCCGCTATTTCTCTGATGG
>NW_027286181.1:41017218-41049718 GCF_022747635.1 Hetaerina americana
TAACTGGTGAGAGCTTTAAGAGTACATATTGCTATATGCCGACGATCTTTGTTAAAAATTCCGGAATAAATTCAAGAGGAACTTCAGTTCTTAGCCCTGGGTTATTTGATTGCAATAGGTGCATTGTAAATCTAATTTTTTTATTATTATTACTAATAGATAATCCATCGGTACAGGTAAGTTTTAATTCACACAACTTGCAAACAAATATTTTTTAGCTCCCAACAAAACACAACCCAACATTCTACTCTTAAGTTCCACCAAAGCTTCAATATAAGTGAAAAAAGATTACTTAGAATTAAAAAATATATTTTATTAGAATTTTAATTAAATAGAGTTGCTTTATATTTTGCTCTGTAAGTATGTAATCAATGATTCTCTTGCCGCTAATTTGCGAAATCTCCTACTTTCCTGCTACTGTTTATCGCACCACCTACTTGGAATTAAATGTACGTTTTTATCAATTTAATAAGCAATCACTCACATCGAAATTTAATAATAATATTTTTTTGATATTCAGTTCATCTTATAAATATTCTCTTGTTAGGTTGTTAAGTTCAACATCTTCCAATGTGCTTTTGGAGCGATGTTATTCACCAATGGGACATGTTAGTGACCTCACTATGTCACACTGAATGGCCCTCATTGTATTGGATAAAAGACATACAAATACCTGTTTCATAAAATTCTTTCAAATGAATAATTAAGTGCATACCAAAATTATTACATACGTCAAAACTGCGATTTTTTAGTCTTATTCGTCTTCATCACCGATGGTTAATTTCTTCTTTATTACTACGTCAGACGCTAAATCTATGTATTAAATAAATAAATATTAAAGGTGACATTCACAGAGTTTCTTTTATTACTTGAGGGCTATCATGGACATCTTCCGAATCTGGTTTACAAAAGAATAGCCTATTACCGAACCGCAAAGACGAAATCTATTTTTAGATAGTTGAATATGAGGTAAACGTGATACGATAAATGAAAATATTGAAATAACTAATAGACAACAGAAAATAAAGAAACTCTTTAAACACAACTTTCGCAAATCATTTATGTGGACTGCTGCAACGGAATTAATTTTGTCAATTCAAATTCCGCTAGCCTTTTTCGGGTGATTGATGTATACCTAACCAAGTAGACCTTCTGTCACAGATAAATTACCTACGAATAGCCCAAAATCATGTATTGGTAGTTCTTAAGAAGCAACTTAAGAGTGGCAGTTCGCCGCTAGAATGACAGTTGCAAAATTTGCTACCCAAAAGTCCTTAAAGCTGGTCGTTAGAAGGGGTGAGTTAGCGTGAAATTACGCAACCTCGGGCGGATTTTTTTCTTCAGTTTCCGATTACCTATGATATTTTCCTTTGGTAGTCTACCTTTTAAGGTGGGATTGGTATGCAGTGGGACATATTCAATTATACCCCGATTAAAATATTATGGGTGGCCAGATATGTAAAAAATATCAAATATCATAATAAAAATAACGCATCAAGAGCCAATTGAAAAAACTTCATGAAAGCGAAGAATGAAAAAAATGAATTAGAGGTGAGCGCTTTTTAAAAATATTCATTGAATTAATTTACAACAAAACCGACATAAAATATGATATGGCTACAAAAAATAAATTTGTTCCTTGTTATCACCCGTTATCTCAATAAAACACCAGCAGGATTAACAATTACGCATTAAAATAAGGTCGACTACTTTAAGTAAGAGATTCCAATTATACTCAATGACATGCTATAATACAATTTAACCAATAGAAATGTAGTTACGAGTATGAATGTCCTAGGCGGTTATTTCATGTAATAAATGAAATTATTTTGCTGAAACATCAAACAGTATTAATCAAATTTTCTCACAAAGGAAAATTGCAATTATAGCGCACCGAGGGAACGTGACTGGTATACTGTTATTTTCATTACGACTGACTGAATGAATTATTACTGACATTCCCATCAATTAAAATTAAATTATGTAGACGCATAAAGTATATTCCATTCGATGAAAGCGCGTTATTAAGAGTCAGTATCCAATTAGTGTAAAATAGATGTCTCTTCATTAGCATAGACATCCATATATCGCCACCCAATTTTTATATCACGGGTGAAATAAGATCAATGCTAATTAGTGCCATCGTAAAAGAAATTTCCCACATCAACAATAATCTATTTTGATTTACGATTTATGGCCAAAATGAAAAGTTTTTAACTTTAAATGTAATTCAATTAAGTAATTTTCAACATAAGTACGCCGTAAATATATATTTAATATTTCTATACTAGATTTTGAATGTTTAACTTCTATTGAAAAGATACCTCTTGAAATTTCTCTCGTTTAAAACGCATTAAAAGAGGACTAAATGGCGGAAAAATGAGCGTTTTTTATAGCGTGGGACTTAATTCAAAAATGTACCATCAGATAATTAATTAATTTTAAAGTCATTAGTATTTATCTAATAAACATTTTCTTAATGTTTTATATTACCATTATAATAATGCTAAGTCTTTATACACATAATTTGAGAACATCATGATGGTTGTATATGATCAAATGTTTTGCATTTTTTATAATGTTTGAACTTAACATCATTAGACCATACCAGAACGAGCATCGTTGAAAAGGAATTTGCTCTCGATAGCGTTGAAATGATATGATATTCGTGCCTGGTAAAATCGAAGAATCCTAGATCCTTTTCTGGAGAAAATGTTAATGAAAGCCAACGAATCATTTTAAACAGGAAGGGTATTCATCAAATCAGGAAAGAAGAGATGATCTCCTGAACATTTCCCCTTTGCCTACGCGTTTAAAAGACTAAAGAAAGTCATTTTTGTCTCAATTTTTTCCTTCATAAATTTTGGCTTAAATACTTGTTAAAACAATGAGGACATAACGAATGGCTCTAAGATGATTTTGACGATGATCCTATTCTCTATGATATGAAATCTGTGGTATATACTCTTGTGATGTCCCTTTTACCTCCCAGCACAGTGTCTACCATATGCATTGAAAAATATACGAAAGTAGGGAAGACGTAATTCACCTAAATATTGACAAAAAAGTTAAATTATTTCTGACCATTTACCTACTGACCTACTATTTTGATCCTTTATTTTAATGGTCCTTTGTTCATACACGTTATCCTGTTAAAAGGAATGTAGAAGAAGTTAAAAAGACGCTCCCCTTAAGAGGGTTGGGTAATATTATGCACCGTAATCATGGAACCACCGCTTTCTGGCTTGCCTGTGTTCTAGTCGCCGGAAGAAGGCATAAATGAAAATTTTGATTCCAATGATGATTCAATGAGGTAGAGAAAATAAGAAGAATAGAATTTATGTCCAGTAAAAATTGAGCTTAAAGGCTGCAAAGGATGATTATCAGTCACTATATTTAAAGCAAGCACATAAACTTTTATTTTAATTTCATAAATACGGTGAAATTCAAAACTTTTGAAATGGTGTGTAATTAGCGTACAATAATGAACGACTGAGTTTGAGAGTAATGTATTAATAGTGTTTTTTTTCAAAATTTAATGAATTAATAAAATTGTTACCAGAAGAAAACTAAAAAGTAATAAAATACCATATTATACTGCCACGTGAGTTTTCTTCGGATATGCATTCGAGGAGGAAAAAGTATATAACTGTCAAAATTATTGTTTCCTCATAGTCAAATTTTGTGATATGTTCAAATAATAAGCTTGAATAATTTTAAAGTTAGATGATAAAATACTTGAAAAAAGTCATTTCGTAAAAAACACCATACATTGCACATATTGCTGTGCCAACATAAATTAATTAGGTGACAGTATTAGATTTTACTGTACCTGAAAAAGGGCAATGGCGGTTTGCATTACTCCGCTTTTACGTGCTACGGCTTTTTTCATTCCGGATCCAGCCGTAAAAAAAGTGAGCCTCAAATACAAGCTTTAAATGACAAACCCTTGCAGGTCGCTGTGTGAGTGTGCATCAGGTGTGTTAAAGTATCAACTTTGTATGCAAAAGGTTGTACTTAGAGGAAAACTAAATGCTTAAGAGTGTTTATAAATATGTTGGGATAAGACATTCTTTCCAGGTATACCGAGAATGATGTAAGGTTTAGGATTGGAAGCAGTATGAAATATCGTCCTTATTATGAAAAATCGAAAATGAAAGTACAGGATCTGATCTAGGAAATACGTAAAAGTATTGTAACGATAACTCGAGCGGAGGTACTACACGTATTTTCAAAGGGAATCTCAACTAATGGAGAAGGATGATTTTAAAATCTTACAGGGTAAATCTATGAAGTAGAAAACTGTAGGTGCCCACCAAATCCGTGGTGTATTTTACCACGACTCTTTTCATCGCCATCTATTTTCTCCTTCCTCTTGCGCAACTGGCTTTTTAAGGGGAATAAATTCGATATTAACGATTAAGACTAAATTTCTTGAAATTTATCTTAAAACGTGTCAGCATGAATTGACAGTTACACGGATTGAGATATTTGTAGAGGTATGTACAATTTTGTGATCGGCAAAAAATAATAATATCATTTTCCAATCATTCCAGTAGTGCCCATGTACACAATTCACTTCCGCAGAATCGACACAACGCAAACTAAAGTTGTTTAATATTGGTGTAAATACAATAAACTGAACTCTCATCGACATCGACATATCGACGATATTAACGGAAACCCTAATAATAATCAATTAAAAATTAATTCTAAGTTAACCATCAAATCAATCAGTTTTAATTAAAAAAATCAAATGATAGACACGGGAACGACAATCATGCCGTAATAATGCTTTTAATACTTCCTCTCTTTAGTAGGTTATTCTGAGATAATCAAAATCAAATTAAACGACAAACCAATGACAGATATATAGTATATATTTGAAGAAGGCCTCTAAGAGGGCCGAAAGCTCGAACAATTTACCGTGTGAGTGTCCTTTTAAATGTGTCTATTCTTTTCTATTTGTGTTATATTGTGTCAGCCCATTATATATATATATATATATATATATATATATATATATATATATATATATATATATATATATATGTATATATGTAAATATATATTTATGTATATATATATATGTATATGTATATATATGTATATGTATATATATATATATATATATATATATATATATATATATATATATATATATATATGTATGTATATATATATATGTATATATATATATATATGTATATATATACATATATATATATATGTATATATATACATATATGTATATATACATATATGAATATATAAAAAAACACAGATGTAGATTTTTAGAATATAGAGACACAAGGAAGGACACTCACAATTTGTTATTTACGTTTCGACAGCACGGCTGTCGTCTTCAGAATGGCGTTCTCGGGGAAGAGCGGAGAGGATGTGCGGGGGAGAGGTGGGGGAAGGAGAGGTAAAGGGACCAATAGGATATGAACAAGGGGGTGGGGGGGATATGTAGGCAGCCAATTGACGCATTCAGTGGGCTTGGTTCAGCCCGGGCGGTTTGAATGATTGGGCCACCCAGATATGCGCCATCTCGCGGGTTCTCACTTCTATTATACTCGCAGATTCGGGAAGGATTTCAATAACCGAAACAGAGAAGCAGTCGTCAAAAGATTGGTTGTGGGAAGGGGTGTGAGTAGGGATGGGGTAATTAAGAAAGGTGGGAGATTTGGTGGAATATCGGTGGTTATTCATGCGGAGGGAAAGTGCGGTCGTGCATTCGCCCACGTAAAGGCAGGGCAGAAGTTACAGGAGAGGCGATATATACATATATATACAGGAGAGGCGATATATACATATATATATATATGTATATATATACATTTTTTAATCAGAATTGCATGTTGAGGGATGATGAAGGAGCGTAAGTTGGAGGGAAAGAAACAAGGGATCTCGGTGAGGGGACAGAGGTGAACTTTATGAGCCGTAACTTGAGAAGGGTGAGAGTCCGTAGCCAAGCAAAAACAGGAGACCAGTGGAATGCCAAAGGTCGTATTTGTAGAAAGAGAATAAAAACAAGAGACGAAGAGAAGTAAGGGCGATATAAAATACCTGAAAAAATCAAGGCAATATTATTGTGGAATCAGGAATCAAAGATCCATTACATCCTTAGAAAGGCACGATTACAGTTGTTTGAAATTTGTGCTGAGCAGGAAAATAACTAAATAGCCACTGTCTTCAAATAATATTAATTATTTCCATTTTATGGAATGGAAAGCTAATACGCAAATTTTTTTATAGTTGCTGTATATATTTTTAGTGCTTGAATGACGATTGGCACAAGAATCACAAAATTAAGGTAATATTTAATTTAAAATAAACATACGTTGCGTACGCATGTACCTACGTGTCGACATACCTTTGCCTACGTAGACTTTATGACCTTCTGTTTTAATAATCATTCATTTTGTCATTCAGTTATTTTTGCGGCTATTGCCCTTCTTTAAGTAAATAAACCACAAAATTACAGGGAATTTAAAAATACGGAATGGGCGAAAGACAAAAGAATATTCCTCATTCATTTCTTCAATCAATATCTCCAATCACTCAAATGCCCCCCCATTTAATATGTTCCAGTTGGACCTCCCAGTGAGAGACCTCGTTTACTACCAGAATAACGGTAGAAATACCACATGAAAAAATGGGGTCATGAATTGTATCACTGGAGGAAACAATTGCTGGAAAAACACCATTGGTAGGATGTGATGGCTCTCACATCCTACCAATGGTGGATGGCACCTGATGGTACCTGATGGTTAGCTACAAAATGCTGAAAGATTACTCACTTTTCTCAAAAAAAGTGACATTTTTTTTGCTCTATAATGTAATATATGGAGGGCGTGGGCGTTGAAGTTCCCACCTTTTTCTAATAGTACGAGGAAGGTTTTTCAAGAAGGAATTCACTAATCGTCTGATAAACTGCATCAGTTAATTCTCAGAATTTGACAAATTTTATCAAGAAAAGACAGCATATGTTCACTGAGATGTAATTTTGTAATCATTTTCCCTCGAAGATATTGAAAAGTAAAAGAATTCATAGATTACCATCCATCTCTGAGAAAGAACCCTACCCCCGCACGATAGAAAAATCAGCGGAAAACTGCGAATAGTGTATGTGATAGTTCTCGCGTAGAAGTTTATAGAATGTTCTATCGAGTTTGGACCGGAAACTGGATGTAACATACCTCATTCAGTCAATAAAAATTATCACTTTTTATAATAAGCATGTTAGGTGGTTGAGATTTATATTATGAATATTAATATTTCCTTCGGAGGTAATAATTGGATCGTTAAATATGCAGGCGTTTACGAACAGAGAGCGAAGAAAATTTGTAGCAGCTGAGACGCAATGGCACAGCAAATTACATTTCGGGCACATAGGAAGGTTGTTTATTTTTCCAAATACCTTTACCTTAAATAATTTACCTACAGAGCTATCGTATGCCTGAACCAATGTAAGAAATAAATTTCAACTACTCAAAAACCAGTATCTCAAATACTTCGTTTTTAAAGCTATGTTTAGAGCTAAAAATAGTTTAGAGCTTTTTCCAAAAGGATACGTCATGCACGACACGAAAATGACATTTAATTATCATAAACGGCTTGCCTGTTTCAGAGGCAAACTTGTGGCACAAAAATATTTTGCCTGAGGCATTCGGTAAGTAGATCTATGAAAGGAGTTGAAGAAGTACAAACTCATTTGGTCTAAAGTTAAGCGCTTCAGCCACCTCCATACGCTTCACTTTTCATGTCACTTGCTAGTGAAGCGTAGCCACACATGGCGACAAAGTGATATGTGGCAACTTCGCTCGAAGCTGGGTTTGGCGTGTCGCTCAGCTGCGAGGAACCGCAGAGCTCAGACTCTATGTTGGGAACGAAGTATCATTTTAACAGTGATTTACTCGGAGTGTATTTCAGCACCTTCCAGTAGGCGAAGGTTAATCTATTTTTATTATCTTTTTCTTTTAATGTCGTCACACTCTTTCACTTAAAACATCAAGATCAAAATACACTGCATCTCCTTATTCAAAGCACATAATAGTTTTCCAAATAATTATCCATACTAAAGTACATATATAATTAACTCTGTTCAATCAAAATCGACCTTTACATTTTCAGAAACTCGTACCTGTTTTGGTCCTTAAAAGTGACCTTAATACTATTCACTATATTAAGCGATCCAATGACGATGAGTTAAGCTTAGAAAAGGCAGGGTGGGTATTATCAGCACTATTGCTAGCCTGAGGAGAAAATTTTTGCATCCACCAGAGTAATCAAAGCGCATATAGGTTTAGAAGATGAGGTTAGGTAGAGCTGGCAGGGGTGTCAGTCCAATTTTCTATGCCACTCATGGTTTCCCTGAAAAATATGGCACCCGGACACACAGCTTGGGTGAAGCTGAGGTGTCACCGAGAATGAAACCCGTTCTCTCTAGTCAATCACCAAGCATTCTACCCTCTAGAAAAAAAACCACGACTGTTAGTTCATTAGAAAAATGTAATTAATGAATTAACACATAGAAAGTTAAGTTGGGTTAATGATAAATATACACGGGGACACGGTTTCGAATGCTGTAATATAATTACTGAATTTAAATGGATTTTCTGGCGAAACTTGGCGAACATTTCTGAGTGGTCTTATACTAGACTGTTTGGTCGGATAACCCCTTAATCGCCCTAAAAGAAAGTATATAGAATTTGGAGGTTACTTCCTTGAGTGTGGATATCAATACAATATACCTTTTTTATTTTTTTTTCGTTCAAGCGTCATTATACAGTGATATTTCAATTTAATAATGCGCTTTATTAGCATGCATATATATATACATATATATATATATATGTATATATACATATATATACATATATATATATATATATATATATATATATATATATATATATATACATATATATATATACATATATATATACATATATATATATATATATATACATATATATATATACACATATATATATACATATATACATACATATATATATATATATATGTATATATATATATATGTATATATATATATATGCATATAAAGCGCATTATTACATTGAATTATCACATCATATATATATATATATATGTATATATATATATTTACTTAATCTACCTATCAAGGTAGATTTTGAATAGAAATAAATATGTGACTTCTCCTAACAAAATACAATCAACATTCTACTCTAAAACAGCCTCCTAATCTTTGTTTACCTATTTCCTCCAGTCCAACATCTTAATCCTATTCCTGACCTTTTCTCGTTTGCTAAATATCCTCTCCTGTTTCAGTCTTCAACATCTCAGTGCCGATCAATATGCTTTTCATCCATTTTTCTTGCCTTTTTATGATTTCTCCCAACAAACCCCTCTCCTCGCCCACCATGCTTAACACTTCTTTATTTGTTTTCCTTTCTGACCACTTTACCTCCTCCATCCTTCTCCATATCCACATTTCTAGAGCCACCAATCTACGTCTGTCATCCTATTTCAGTGACCATACTTCTTCACCTCACATAACTACGCTTCATCTCAATGTTTTGATGAGCCATTGCTAAACATCGTTACTCATCGTCCGTACAGCTGAAGTATGTTAGTCGTGGTTAGCGATAAAATAAATTGAAACTTTCCTTGATGTAATGTGTTAGGGTAATTCGTTCATAATTAATATTTATTAATTCAGTTCGATAAAATGGTTTATCACCAAATTCTATTTTTAAGCTAAGATTGCATTTGCTAAATTATTCTGCTTCCTGACAAAACGAAATTACTTAATGATAAAAATTGGGAAACCTTACATCGCCTAATGCATAAAAGTATGAGCTGCTGATATTATTTTATTCCGTTCTTCTATCGTAATTATTCAGAATTCTTTCGTTGTTTATAAATGATATGATTATTATTTTTCCACGTGCTGTTCCACGCGTTTCGTTCCTTGTGTTTCCACGCACGTTTCAGTGTTCACGCATTGCAAATTACAAAGCTATCCATGCTATGAACCACAGTTGATGTGAACAACTATACATGCGCGAGGGCAGCAATTTTGATAATTTCCCACTAAAACATTTAAAAAGAAATATTTTCAACTAAGGTGATTCAAAAAATATTATTTGAGTTGCTGTCAGTTAGTGCTAACACGTCTGGCACTTATATTCCCTTTACTCGAAGAAAATATAGATATTTTAGTGTGCCAAGGTCTTCTCCTCAAAGTTTTTTAGGTATTAAATTGAAGAGAAATTTAAATAAGTAAAATTAAATGTAGATTTCTCAGAAGTCACACTTTCATTAGGCTACATTCCGAGGGGGAGATATGTAAACCCTGATAATAGCAATGAATACTTGCTAGACGCAACAGGTAATCTTAATGAAATGATCCCTCCGGCAATTGATGCTAGACAAATGGTAAGGAACGCAAGAAATCGTGACATTCACCAATGACTGTGTTAGTAAATTTGGGTTACAGTTGGTAGGTATCGTGAAACCCAACAGATTATTCGATACTTTAGACAGAATTCCTGTTGGCTCTGTCTTCACTAGCTCAGAACCAATATTTACAATTTTTGCTTACATGGAAAGCTATCGTTGATCTTTGTTAGTGTAGGTTCCGAAGTAGGAAGGGTAGACTTCCATTTGATTCCTTAATTTAGCTATGGAATTTACTTTCGGAATACCTTAAACCAGCCGTTGACAACAACGGCTTTTTTGAGAAGCACCATTTCAATTAATTTTAATAGAATTACGTTTTATATTCCAATTTCATAAGTTTCCGGCCCACTTATTTTAATGTTTTTCTAAATTTTGTTCACTAAATAAATGGTCGGTTAATTTTTTAGGGTATTTATTCTATAATGCACTGGGTTAATAACACTAAAATTTGCACTAGTTCTTTCGTGGTGTATTTAACTTCAAAAGAATTGGAGAGGGTTTTAATGCATAATATGCCAACGCCTTCACAGGTGATAAAAGATCACATTGAAAATTCTGTAATAAGTCATACAAATTATTATTTTCAAAGAACCGATATCAAACCAAACCAGATGTTAAATTTCATTGTTATTATATAAGCTACAGAGTGCACCAATAGGGGTCTTTATGCTTGAATTTATCATATGAGTTTACATCTAAGTATTCTCTCCGAGCTGATGTGTCGTGGTTGTTTTAAATTATTTAAAATAATAAGACTCTTAATAGCTAACTATGAACTGTTCCATCTCACCATTTATACTATTTACTGATTCAACGAGATGACAGCAGAATTATTAGTTTTTAAAGCACTAAGAGCACCTCAGTTCTTCCCCCTCCCCTCATCGACCTATATGAATTAACTGCCTCAAATTGTTAGGAAAAAAGGCTCATTGCCTGTAAAAAAAATTAAGTATTCTTTCTCATAAGTGGCTTTATACAATCTCTCTTTTATATCCAAAATTTATGCATTAATAGTTTAATCTCAGCTCTCACACTAACTTGCACAATAGTGTTTTCCAATGGCTACAAAAGTCATACCTAATTTATCATTGCGTTTCATATATTATGTACAACATTTTTGAGAGGCTAGAATTTTCTATTTAGATATCGTTGACACGATCATATCGACTCTCTTTATCCATGTTTCACTCAGAAGAAACGGTGGCCAGGTGAAAAGTAATGTAGACCGACAGGCCCTAACAATTTCCTATATATTTATAAAGAAGGTGTACGTATAAAGGAAAACTTTCCCACCAGACTAAAGCCTGTTGAATGGCAGCCATTTGTACCTTTGAAAAATCAAATTTAAAAAATTCAGGATTCGCAATTCAGGAGTGATTTAATGCCTGGGAATAAGTTGCCAAATTTATGATATACGTGTAGGCGGAGCATTTGGGTGGAAGATCTCAGAACTGATTAACGTGAAAGGCTAGTTCTTAAGCGTTATAATTAATGGTTTCGAAATAATCCCAATGCTATGGTTGTATAAAATTTGTGGATTAGTTTTATTTACACTGAATATACAGTGTGCCTCAACCCAAGAATTAACCCTTTACCTTTTTGACATAATATGCAGCGATGAATTAGCCTACAGCGGTACGAAATAGCTCAGGAACAATATACAATTGCATTAAGCCTACGAATAAGCAAATTAATGAGTTATATGCATTAAACAGGACCCTCCGCATCGCAAATCAGTTAGATTAAGTAGATGAACAGGCATTATTAAGCAAGTTAGACAATGATTAATAATTATCATTGACCACTTTAGAAAATCAATAAGAAAACCATAGAATGAGAATCGAAGGTCGGCAAAAAAAAGTTTATTTGGCTTACGTTAAAGGGAAAAATGAAATAAAATTTAAAAGGATGTCAACCACTAGAACGGATGGACCAGTTTCCATACGTTGGAAGGGTTTTGTACCAATATGGTCTATAAAGTCGGAACGTAGGAAGAAGAATTGCGTAAGACAAAGAAGCTTCTGCCAGGATAAGGAAATTAATGACATGGACGTTAAGTCAGAAATACACTTACAAGGATAGATAAGTGAAAACTGGAGCGTGGTTCTGTACGTATTTCTCTGGAATTTGCTCTTTAAAGTAAGATGACAGAAATAGATTGGAAGATTTTGATATTTGGGTGTGGAGAAGGATGTAAAAGATGTCATTGGCGGAAGTAAAAACAATTGAAGAAGTACTAGGCATGTTGGGGAAAGGGAGAGGCTAATTGAGAGAAATTCAAAGAAGGCAGAAAATCCCTGTATATGGCATTGATCTTTTGATAGTGTGTCATGCTAAAGATTATGGTGAAGGAGAGGAAGTTTGGCAATCGAGTTGGAGATAGGAAAAGGACATGCATCTTAGCCAGGACAAAGGGAATGCCACATTGCGGAAATTAAAGAAAAGTTTATTAAATTATGTAGTGTCAGGTTGTGTCTATTTGGGTGAGGCTGATAAGTACGAGCGTATTCAGCCTGGCACATCCAAAATCTAACTTATACGGTAAATTACTAAATAATATTTATAACTGAATAGGAATAGCACAATATTGGAGGTGCGAGGCGTTGACATTGGCTGACGTATGAAGTTGTCTCAATGGTACCCGACCTTAGCATGCATCACATCCAAAAAACTGCCAATAATGTGCATGGGAGAAAGTGTTACAGCATCTGCTTTACGGAAAAACCATTGATTCGATAATGGAAGTTTTGAGGAGAAGTATTTTTTTAAATATTTCCATGCCTGAGCTTGTTTGTTATATACCGTATACGTATGTGCTGTATTTTATCTCCAGTTTACGTCAGTTAGTATTAGGTAACGTTAGTATATGTGTCATCTTTAAACTGATAGAGTTTTGATTGCATTTTGCCGTATATATTTTCAACTCTGTGTTAGGTTTTTCTTTATATACTATTTCATATTCAAATATATCTTCCACTGTGAACTGGCCCTTTTATTTGCGTATTATTATTTTTTTCTCTTTTGGAGAAAAATATCATTAATGTTTCTGAGGTAAAATACCAATTTTGGTTTGAAATATGTAAGTTTGCTTAAAAAATGAGGAATGAAAAAAGGTTCACGCATTATCTTATCTATTGTCCTAACGAAAGCCCACTTTAAAAATAATAGGTATAAAAAAGTACCCATTAATGAACATAGAGGCAGTTAGGAATTAGTAAAGGAAAGAAAATGCAATATCAAGTTAGGAAAGTGTTGGCACGACTCTGGCTATTTTCAAATTTTATTTCCTAAATAGCTTCAACCTGAATGTGAGCCTTGATTGGATAATTGGGGGCTGAAAGGCGATGATCTTGATTCTTTGGCTCTGCTACTGCTGCGGTAGGTTAAATAAAATCCAGGAAATACTGAAGGCTGGAGGGAGGGTGTCGGTGGGCTCGAAGGAGCCAGGGCAACGAAAAGAACCTTAAATTTGCTGGAAGCCGTGACGGGGGCTGCGACCGCCGGGCTGGTTCTTCCGCCAAAATTCTTCCAAGAATTCCCCCGGGCAGATGGGGCGCTGCCAAATCTGAAACAGCAGTTAAACCGCGGAAGGGACCATCGAAAGGTGGAAGGGAGAAAATTCAAGCCGCTGGGTGAAAATAGGTTAAAGGAAACAAAACACAAATTAACCCTAATTGACCGGCCGTGGTCAGAATATTTTAATTATGGAAACTTAGGGACTCCGGCATGACTACAGAAATTGGATTATTGGTTAGGACCATTGTGGGTAGGTTTTCGGGAATTTTCTGGGTTAGTGTCTTTTTCGTAATGAATATCTTTTTGTGGGGTTTAGTATTAAATCCTTTTATCCTCCTCATCTCGTCACTGCATTAATAACTAGAGGAAAATTAGGGGACATATCTTATATGAGCTGAATGTAAGTTTTACGTGGTCATCAATTTCATAATTATAAACAAATTCATTCTGAGGGTATTTGAAACCAAATGTGAAGGAAAATAAGTCGCCCGGTTCAGCGATGGCATTAAAGAATGCGGAAACTTTTTGATACATTTATCTAGAATTGACTGAGGAATCATTTAATAATAAATTAGTCCAACAACTGTTGAATAATTCAAAATGCTGCGAAAAAATACGTTTACTAATATTCCATTACATTACTAGTGATGAAGGAAAAAATGCTTAATGCGTTTACGGGAGTAAAAATGATAAAATATTTGTTTGGTATCATTTTTCTAGATTAGTAACGGAGAAGAACAATTTATCTAATGCATACAGTTTCAATTAAAATTAATTGCCCACAGGAATTCATATTTATTTTAAGATAAAAAAACTAAGAGTTGGAAGAAACAAATTTGGTTCTCAGGGTTCCGCGGTGCATTAAGTATGAACTTTTCCAAACTTTCCGTGAGAGTATGAATCTGCTTAGTTTACTGTTTCAATTTCACCTTGCGTTAATATTTTTAAAAACTCTTAATCACTAAATAAAAAATCATTTTTTCTTGTGCTCATTAAGTTTCGAACAAATAATTAGGGTATTGTTGTAATCACCCGATCAAATATAAATCAGCAGCAGGAAAAAATACTCGGCATTACGTATTTTAAAGTGCAAAAATCAAACAATCCGGTTTGAAAGGAAATGAAAAAATGAAAGTAATCGAGGAAAAGTTGAAATCTGTGAGTTTTTCCACTAGAATCAATCGTTCATTTTTTTTAAATCCTAAAAATAAGGAAGCACCATAAAGTTGATCCATCGCAATGGCTCATGTGAAAGGACTAAGTCGAGAATTGGAATAATTAATGACGGATTTATTACAAATGGCAAGTTTCATCAAATATCTTACAAAGAAAATTACAAATTCCGTTATAAATTGTTTATCGTTGTCAATGTATTTAAAATTAAAGTATATGGAATGCATGGCTTACAATGCATTCGAATTCGCAACCCATTTGGAGGTGCGTTAGGTAACTTATTTTTTAATATCTTAAGATGAGGAAAGACCAGGGGCGTTAGAGGTGAAAATGTATTAATATTAAGATCAGTTAGAGGTAAAAATGTGGAGTTCCCTTAGGGGCGAATGAGGTTGACTTTCTGGTGGAAGAAACGTTATGGAGAAGCAAAAATATGTGAAAAAAGGCAAAAAAAGAAAATAGCCATAATGACCGGAAGTCTTAGTTAGCAAAAACTTCAGAAAACATCCTAAGATGCTATCATGACGATATTTTCGGAGATTTACATCGAATTCTTAAACATGCTCACTATTATCTTAATGACATATCCGAATCAATTCAGATCTCACATTTTTAGCTTAAACTTTACCTATGTTAGTATTTCACCATTTCTGCAAGAGTTAACTTGGATACAGGAGAGGTATATATGGTTTTAAATCTTTCATATCTAATTTCTTTGTCCTCAGTTCGGATAACCAGCATGGAGTTCATAGTACGCATTTCCTTCTGGCAAGTTAGTTCAATAAAAATCACTCCTAAAGGGCTCTCAGTTATGCAGCTGCTATTTCAGTCTCTCCTCTCCCATAGAACCATGCTATCATTGCAAATGGGAGCTGGAAGGAACTGCTTTTATTTACAAAGACGTGTCTTTTCAAGAACAGCTGCTTGCAGGAGTTTTTCCCCATTCTTTGGGAATTATTTGTTCATTTAGGATTATTTTTCTTGGGAACCGTAATACTCGTATAACATTTAGAATGAGGAAAATAGTAATTTTTACTGAATTTATTGGCGAAAAAAGTTTATATTTCTCCCAAAAAGATTCATGAAGTAACAAATTCCCCATTGAATGATATTTTACGGATAGACTTACATTAATTATCTAGTTATTGCATGAAATTCTAAGCGCATCCCATATTTCCGATATTCTTTGAAAATGCATCACAATTTGGAAAACGTTTTGATAATCAAGTAGGGTTTATTTTCCAGTACTCTGACGCCTGATATAGCTTCATAGTCAAGCTATAATTAAATATTCCTATTTCACAGCTACTAAATAAGTATTATGATGGGCAATGCAAATAAAAATTCACGTGGAAAATAATTTAGATGCAAATAGTTTTAACGCACTATATTTCCATCCCGTGTCCGAATGAAATTTTATTTGAATTGGTGGAATGTAGCTAAAATAAGATCATTGTTTGAAAGTAAATTCATATCACATCTTATCACGTAACTATTTCAAATTATACTTAATTTTTAAAATGGAATAATCAAATTGAATATTCGAATGGTTACTTGGGTGTGTCCAAAATTAACCGTAAATCTTAAAAAGAATATCTAGTTAATTCATCCATTATAATTTATATAGCAATTGGAGATTTGATTCCATGGAAATTCAATACTCTCTCTTTATTTCGTCGAAATGTTCATACCTAATTACACGCATGTAGGTGCTTAGTTCACAAATGCATCTTTTACTGATTTAGCGATTGTACGAAGAATATTGTTTCAGGATCGGTGAAATTATAGAATTAAAACTTTCTAATCACGCCAAAAAAACTTTTATTACGAATTAATTTGAATTTTAGTGGGATTTTATGTAAATTAAAATATATTTGTGCATTATCTTAAGTTCAAATACCTATAATTACTGAAAGAAAATTAATATTATTTTAATTGCTCAGAAACAGGATTCTATATAATTCGTTGTCCTGTCAACTCTATGAAATAAAGCGAGGTGAATCATAATGTTGTAGAAATCGAAATGTTAATTTGAAAATGGCCAAATGCTGATCTAATGTACACGAAGCTTGTCTTATGACCTGAGGTGCGTTAATATAAGTAGACCCATCATCAACAAAATCCATGAAACATTTTATTTATTTAAACACATAAACTTATTTTTATATTTTATTTAAATGAACATATCGCTTTATTTTTCTTTTCATTTACTGAGTCTCATAGTTTGTACCACATGTTTACTGATGATACATCATATTCTCTTAAATTTGAACAATTTCCAAAAACCGCAATTCTTCAGGGAATGTAATCCAAACAAATTTATCTCAAATAATTCATTTGAAGACTTATTCAAACAATAAAATAAGCAGTTTTTTAGAGAATATCATGGTATAGGCATCCATATAAACATAAAACCTTTTCATTTTTTTTAGACCGGACAAAGAAGGCCATTATCCTAAAACTGCATCAAACTTCCATTCATCCTACATGATTCCCCAGAGACTGATTTAACGAAGGCCCCACTTGAGAGATTTCTTTCTCTTTGCTTCTTCCCACTAATTATGCCCCGTCGCCTTAAGCTCTTCACGTGAGGAGTTGAGAGGAGAGACGGTTTCCGACGGCTACGCTCAGCGGCGAAAGGAAAAAGTTAAAACCCTTGTGAGAGAAATTTAATTAGTATTTAAGTTGAAGAACATAACGCCTTAATTCTCGTCTGAGGCGTCAACTTTAACGCGCGAGAAATCCCAGGCGCTGCAGGAATTCGTTTCTGAATGAACATGTCTTATGCTGAGCCCAAGTAAACCAGCTGCTAATATTTCAACATCACGTCATTTACCGAAAACACATCAATTTTAATAATATTTTTCGTACCCATTTCAAAGTTACGCAGTCGAGAGTTTTCAGCAAGCTCTTAAAACAGATATTTTGTTTTAAAATATGTAGAAAAAGGTGTTTGGGCATTTTAAACCGAACATATGATTGCATGATATAAATTTAGCACAAAAGATAAACACTTACTTAAGATATAAGTTTGGAAATGCTTGCGTAATTAAAATCATAAACATATCTAATTATTTGGCTATACTGTTTAGCCTAGGTATATTTACCTCATAGAGAATGAATCACAACTATTTTCTCATGATATAAGATATTGTTAATTCAGAGATAACCATTTGTTTGCAGTCGTGTGTAGTGTTTTCATCGCAGCAAACTAGAGTACTGCACGTACTCGCAATTAAATATTATCACTATTTATATCTATAGATTATTTTTACTGGTATTATGGATTAATACTATTTTCGTTTTTGGCAAATTTGGGCATTAAATGAAAACTTTTAAACGCACATTTAGATTTTTATTAACCCTTCATTTTCTCCTTCCGATTTTGGAGGATAAACAATGCCTTTATTTACCTCAGAAAGAATCCTAATGCGTTGAAAGTTTTGATATGATATTCATATAGAAAAGAGGTAAATATGCCGATATGCGTAGACGAAATATAATTTTGAAATAAAATGTGAGATTCTGTGAAAAAATTACACTTCTAACCTTTCCAAGGAGATAAACTCTAATCGGTGAAGCTGTGTACTCATAAATGCTTCATATTGAGGTGAAAGGCATAAATTAGTTTTTCTCCACCATATATGCATGTCATGATTAAGGTTTCATTTAAGCTTAGCACCATCAAATGATTATCAGCATCATGTGATGATGCTGAACTTCAACGAAATCTTGGTCGTGAGCAGGACATATTATGTGGAAAAACGTAAGTTGTCTTTCCTTTCAATTGTCTATAGAAATTAGTTTACATGGAGAATAGACCCAAGGATTGTTGACTGAACGTCTTGTAAAAATTATTTCTTACATTTCAAAGATTATCACTGCAATTACATATTCTAGGTTCCGTATGTATTTTTTTCAAACAATGCTCTCTATGCTGAATAAATTACGTGGACACAATCATAACCTTTACGTCATAAATGGCCCTAACACTAATTTTAAAATATCATTTATGTAATAATAATAATTTATACTATTATTTCCCATGCCATAAATTATTAATGACAGATCTTGGCTCAGACAATTGAGTGGTGTTATTAACGGAAATTATCAGTCCTAATCATAGTTACTAATCAGGATTACAGCCTTTCAATATCGAGATTACATGCTTCTCTTCTCTGGAAATTAATCATAGGGAGACAGAGAGAAAAACGCCAGTTTCATTCTCACACACCGAGACCCCAGTTATATAAATGTCGTTTGCTGGTGTCGAAGATTACAGCTACATAATGTCAAACAATGGTTCGCATTTATAGAATCATCTTTTGGAAACTATAGTATTTCTAATTTCTTTACGGCCATTTATGATTACGTGTCTGTGTCTAGCACACAATAGCAATTGTTAATTTATCCAGTCAAGAACAAATACTTAATAACATACATGTTTACAACCCAATATGCTACAACATATATATAAATAAAACAGGTGGGGTATAATATTTCTGGACGCTGTATTTTGCACTGAAAGTGTGCGTGTATACTATAAGTGCACTGTTGATTGCTCGGTTCACGCATGAGACGACTATTGCAAAATACCCTATCAAGTATCAAGTCCCTCTTTTATCTACCTACGTTCTGAAGATCTCTGCTTCTGTCTCCTTCAAAGATACATCTTCCTCCAAGACGATCCTGAGTTGCTCCCTTTCCCCCGTCTTCCCTCCCCTCTTCACGCTCTCCTCTCACTCCTCCTCTCATATATTTCCATCCTCAGCTTAGCCAGCCACGCCTCCTGGTCCCCTCGCATCGGTCATATTTTAAACACACACCAAACTCCCTCACGCCCGTGTGTTTCACATTAATCTCTTTTTTGACCATTTATTTTCTCTGCATTCCCCTTTCTCACCTCTTTCAAATTCCACCCAGGTGTTCTCCCATTTACGCCTTCCACAGTGAACAAAATTCAGCCCTCACAGCGCTCGCGTATTGGTTTAGTATTTGAGCTTCAAGAATCTCTGTTAGCAGGAGGTCTTCTGTAGCTATTTATGCAATTTTGCTATGCACTCAAAGCAAACTGTTCCACTTCACTGTTGATTAGTTGAGCAGAAGAGATATTTTGAGGAACACTTTAAAAATACGGTTAACGCTAACTTTAAATAAGGTCATTTTTGCAAACAGTCGTGAACAGTATATTGAAAATAAATTAGGAAAAGTTTTACGTGAATCAAATGAAAAAATCACTGAAAAATGACGGTATACACAGTAATGTGAGTCAAGATAAGGAAAGAGTGTTCAGAAATATCCTATTGCATTTTTAATCCACAACGAACAGAATAACTTAAAATAACCAGACATAGAATTATTATGTTTATAATTCATTGCAGCTTAGACTTGAAAAATTTAAATCAAGGCCATGTAAAGGACTAAGAGACATGCTAATCTCACGAACACTTTTGGCCTTCTGGCAATTAGTTACCGGATGAGTTTCAAACGCCCTGAGTTGGAAATTGAGGCTTCCTGCGACGGAATGAAACGACGCGTAGGCCTCCTATTTAAGACTGGGTTACTTCCCTCGCCCTGAGGACAAGTGGAGGAAATCATAAAAAGAGAGGGAAAAAAGAAGGCTTCTAGCCCCTGCTCTTTTCTCACTTCGTTTACGACACCCCATTCTCTCTTTCCTCCTCAGGCATGCTTTGCAAACTCTTCGCTACACATACCCTTCTTTATCTTGGAATTTTTATTATATATATTTCCGTGCCTTTATGCAGTAGGTAAAATGAAAGCAGAAAAGCATAACCCAACTCCAATCCAGGCCTAGAAAGACGCACTCGGGCTGCAAGTCTTACATGAGTGATTTTTCTGCTGTGCTGGTTTGTGATATCCATTAAACATATGACTTACTAGAGCTTACTTGAACCACTTAAACCTTTAGTTCAAAAGAATAATTTAAGAGAAGTCATTATAACTCTTTTTGAAATTTTTTTCTGGCAGATTGTAGCTGGCCTACTTTGTAAAGTTATAGTTTAAGAGGGCCGTATCAATTGAAATAGAGAGGATGCTCAATGGAAATTATTCAGATACATTATTCCACTCCTTTGAGTTCAGACTGGGACCCATCGGTCTATCCTTCCTAGATTAAGGTTTCCCTACTTCGTCCCCTTTCACTGACGTTTTTTCTCGTGTTTTGTCAGTTTACAGTATCAGTTTCCTTCTCCAACCAAACTATACACGGTAGTAACAATCAACTTCTCTGTCGATTCAACTCTATATAAAATTATTCGAAAAATGTTATGTACTAGCTATTAAGAGAATTTTTCTTGGCTTTCTCATAAGAGTAATTTTCCTTCTACGCGTATATTTTAATCGTTGTAGAGATAAAATGTTTATATAAAAATTATCCGTTCATATATTGAAACAACAAACAATTAAAAATGGAGATAGACGCTACCTAGTGTCTCTGATACAAATTTCTTACAACCAAAAGGTGATCTAAATAAAACCGCTTCAGGCATTTTACTACATCGTGCATGAAACCTAAATCGTATTATACCTACAGATTCTATATTAGCATTACCACTATAGAATATCTCTCTCCAACGAAAGTACTTTAAATTTGTAGACCAAGTTAAAAGGAATATTGACGTGTTTTCAAGGGAAAATTTAGGAGGTGAATACGTATATTCGAGGAGAAAACATGTTAAAATGCAATCAAGCGAAATGAGTCCAGTCAGCGGGTAAACGAAACATAATTTATATTTCAAATGGTATCACATTTAAGAGCATTTTAAATGTTTCATTTATAGTTTGAAAAATATAAATATGCATTTATTACTTTTTATTTCAAGATAAAGGTAAGTGATGGCTTACATCTGCGAGGAATTTTGCGATAGGTGGTGCGTCAAAATAAAGGTTAGGTTTGCCATTTGTTACGAATTTTGTCATATTATTAGTTATATTTGTCGTATCAATAAAGAGCACAATAATGGTATTGATATTAACCTAGGGAGAGGAGTAAACCAAAAAAGCAGATGCGTTGATACTTTTGTTGTATTCTCGTCGTACCGCGTGACCCACAAAAGATTCTCTGGGCTGGGTGCCCTGACAACTTCTCTTATCCGCTCTTCCCTTAGACGATGTCCGGGAGAAATCCTCCCTCGACGGCCTCCTTCGTCGCAGATGGCGGGCGTGGATTCGCAATCACGCCGTTCAATTGGCGTCCCCCGCAAACTCGCTCCCCGCTGTCCCTCCGTGTCCATCTCCTCCTTATCCATGTACCTCCGCAATCCCCTCCGACGAGTCCCGCTTTACAGCAACCAAACCTCTCACGCGCGCTCACCCGCTTTATACCCCTTGCCCATGTATCTCTAACCCCCTCTCCACATCATCTAACCCGTCTTCTATCTCCTCCCCCGTCCCAAACCCCTTTTTCTCTTCTGGAGTCTCCCGCCCGGAAAGGTCTCACCTCCCCCCCAACCCACCCGTCTTCTCCGGTTACCCATTCCTCTTCCCAATCCCGGAATCGCCGGGGTCGTCTCTTCCGCGCTCGAAACCGGGGGAAGATTTCCGGCTTTCAACTCTCCAAGTAAGAGGGGGGAATGGATGAGGAGAATGGAGGGAAATCAAGCAGTAAGACGTGGCTGGAGGGGGATGGGTGGTGGGGCTGGGTTAAAAAGGAAGCGGTAGATAGAGGGAGAGAGAAAGAGGTTGGGAAAAGAAGGCGAAGGATTTGAGAGCGAACGGATGGAGACGAGGGAAAAGATGTGATGAGAGAGGTTTCGCCAGGGATGAGAAGGGGGAGGTCAGAGCAGGAAGGGCTTGGGAAGAAAATCTGCCAGGTAAATGGCGGGTGAAATGATAACGATGGGAACCTCATGTAAAAAAGAAAGAATATCACGTGGTCATTGCCTCTGGTACCTCCGCCCAGTAGGTGATGCAAAATCTCATCTGGGATAGATAGGAGAACATTTTCTCAAGCACCGGGTGGTGAAAATCTCGAATTGAAAGTTTTATTTTAGCACCGAAATCAAATTCACTCGGCGATACGAATTCCGAATGAAATTTCCAAACTTTCATCTTTCCTAAGAAACGAATTGATATTGGTGGAATTCATGCATCGAATACAAGAAAATAGTCGGGAATTCTTTGAGTTGTTGATCGCAATATGGTAAGTACACAAAGGAGGGAATAATTTAGCTAGCATAATTATATATATATATATATAATGTATAAAAAATAAAATTATTTTATGACATCAAAATATTTTCCAATTAAATAACTCCTTTTATTTTAAAGCGTTTAGGGACTGGGTTTCAGAGTAAATTCTAAAATAGCCATCAACAACGATTCCCGTAGATTTTTGCTTTAAACCCGGAGCTTGGTTAAAATTGCAGTTGCACTTCAATTATATCGGCCAGATTTAGAGGTATGTAGGACATAATATCTATAATGGCGTATGATAATTAGAAAGAGATGGATGGTGATGGATGGTTGTATCGAACCAACGTATAATTGGAGGACTGGATATGATTATTACAAATTTTCTAGAAGTCAAATGAATTCACAGGATATTTTATTTGGCAGTTCTCTCAATTTTAATAAATTTTACCGCTAGTGGCGTCCTTAATACACTATTCTCTTAACTCGTCACTTATCCGCATTGATTTTTGGTAATTTTTCCGAAACACGAGTGGAGTACATCACTTCAGTTTGTAAAAGTGGTTTGGAAATGACGAAACTTTGAAATAACTCTTCGGACAGAGAATCCAATTAATCGATTGTTAAATCGTTCGTTGAGTTTGATGTTAAGATCAGTGTTGGTTTTGGATGAGAGAATTAATGGGAGGAAAGAATGGCATTTGTGAAAATCATTAGACACATTACTCCGGATGAAGTTTCACCTTGAAAAATTAACATAGTTAAATTTAAAACTGAGCAAACAATTTAAAAAATTACAATTGAATGTGGATAGCGATATTTTGACGGAAAAGATTTTCTTTTCTGAGGGGATTCTATCACTCTTTCAAAAGTAAAGACGAGGGGGTTATTGGATGCATTTTCATTTTCAGAATTATGCCTTGGGCCCTACAAAGACATATGTGCGCACTAATGTATGCACAATACTTATGACAGATACGGAAAATTGTCCTTAAGAGTTTTTCCCAATAGAAAATTTGCTCATTGAATGGATACGACAGTATTACCTGAACGTGAGCGGAAAATTTTATTTGACAATATTTCACTATGAATGCGTACACCAGCACTTATGCTAGTAAAAGAAAGATTACTTCACTGAATGCACAGAAACAGTATAAAAGTTGGTATTTGATGAGCTTTCTTCCTGCTTGACATGAGATAGAAGGAAAACGTGAGGGATGATTTCTGTAGATAACGGGGAGAAAGTTTGAATGAGTGTGACCCATACATGCAATAACTTATGCATGTTACTTATGACGCCAATTGAAAAAATATTTGGTGTTTACTCTATGTAAAGTTTCCCCATCAAATATATACTGTGACGTTAACAAAATGCAGCCTCACAGGTTTATTTGACTGGATTGGATTATGAATACGAACACTAAAACTTTTGCAAGAAAATACGAGTAAATAGCTAACGTAGGGATATGAAACCATAAAAAAAAACTTTTATTCGAAAAGCTACCTTCTTGTTAGGGTTGAGTTTATGGGATGAGTCCACGATAGGGTTAGAATGAGTTTGCGAAGGTCAACAAATAATGGCATTTGTATGAATCGTATGATTTATTAAAAGTTATAAGCTAAGAGAGAAAAGAGGGATAAACCTTTTTTGGACCCCTGAGTGAATAACAAAGGTGAAAACTTGTTCAATGCGTGGATAAAATAATTTTGTCAGCATTATTATGAATTCAATGAATGAGAAAGAGATTATTATAGGAACATAAATGATTAAAAGGTAATTATTTGGCATGCTTAATTAAATGAAACGAAGGAAATGAAGTTCTATTTGAGTGCTACACAAAATTAATGGGAGGTTATGGCTAAGAAGATTTTATCGCCTGGAAAATTGAGAGTAAATATTGAAAAGCTGTTACATATGTATGTTTAGGCAAGAAGTGCGCAAGAACGAATGCTTGAAGATGTGCCGACACTGACAGCTGGAAAAAATAAAAAAATGCTTTACCGTTGGACAAGTTCATACGGTATATTTTTAAAAAGAGATGTTTAAATAATGTGGTTGGAAAAATGAGCATTGATTTCATCTAAATGCCGTTATGAAGGTTTTGGTGAATGGAAGGAAGAAGATGTCGAAGTGGATGATAGTAGAACAATGCCCGAAAGCTCAAAATATGGGGAATGGTGTTTTTAGAAATAAAAGCAAAGAATTCAGGCATGCCGTGCAAGAGAGTAGAAGAATAGTAAAATACAAATGTCATAACCTGGTAAGTACAGAGTGGTTATAAAAGAAATGAGAAGTTTTTTCTGGAAATAAATAAACGTATTAAAGGAATTAATCAAATTAAGAACAAGGGTTGTAATATTGTGAGAGGAGAAGGCAAAGTTAGTAAGAGATTGTGCAGGGAGTATTTTTTGTATTTTCATGTGAGAGGCGGAGTAATGAAAGCGAGCCAAATGAATATGATGGCATGGCAGACTACAGGTGTTGTTGATGTGAAGTTCAGGCACGTTAATTAGATTCAAAATTAGGGCGAATTTTGAGAAACAAAATTTTAATTCTGGCATATTTAGCAAAATTCTATCATCTACTTTGCGAATTTTGAGGTTAGGTTGCAGAGTTACTAATGACTCGGTTTTGTGAATTTTATACTTTGGCAAACCTTTTGTGTAACAAACTATTAGAGGAATGAATCATTGTATCTCTCTACGAAGAGAGCGGGGGGTTTGAAACGAATTAAAGAACAATTAGGATTTTATGCCAACCGGGATAAATCTAGAGGAAGTGAGGAATAAAAGGCCTAGCACGTCAGGGACGAGTAAGAAATCCTAGAAAGTTGCATCGAGCAAAATGTGCCGAGTGCAGCATTGATGATGGGATGGTGCACGTATTAGCGGTTACCAGACCAGCTAGCACTTGAAAAGACGTGGACGTTGAAGCAAACTCTATTGTAAATTTGTTAATTAAACAAAAACATACTAGACTTTGAGTAGTTTAAAGATTTAGAGTGAACATATAAAATAATGAAAGTTACTTAAAGCTGTAAAATCTATCCATGAAAATGGAGAGGAAAGCTAGTGAATGAGACCTAGATATTACTCAAGGATCCATTTTTAATTCTCGCTCTCATTTATTTTGGCATTTAAACGGGCTACTTTATCCTTTTAATATCTTATACCTATCGCGTCCATGCTGCGGACCTTTCTACGGCGGATATTGCGGAAAAAACGAACTCTCCTTAACAAAATTGGAAAAATTTTGGGAATCTCCGGGAAAAATCCCAGTCGGCAAAGAAAAAGAGTTACCGTTTTTTTTCAAAAAGAAAGGACCCGTATAACCTATGAGAGTCGAAGGTGTGGGGGGGAATAAATGCATAGAGGGAGTGAGCAAAAGGGAAAGAGAAGTAAGGGAAGCTGAGAAGGGGAGCAGTGGAAGGGAGGGAGAAAGGAGGCTTCAGAGTGTGGGAGATGAGTGCGGGGGAAGCGATAAAACAGCGGCGTGAGTCGAAAGTGGGCGCTGAGGAGGCATAAACGCGACGAACGACGACGGGATGAGACGCTTCGAAATGGCGTCTGAGAAGCGGGAAGATGGCGTCGGAGGAAGAGGATCCAGAGGAAGCCGAATGCTTCATATTGGTGGAGTAATGAGAGGCGGTAGAGACGAGCCGAGGGGGGAGAGGAGAGAACGGCGGCATCATGAGTGCCACAGACGTCTTAAAGACAGTAGAGGGGGCCTTAGAGGGAGGGGGAGTGAGTTAGGGGGGAGGAATGGGGTAAGAAAAGGGTTGAGAAGCGGTGAGGGAGAAAAAGTGAGAGATTCTGGAGGAGGGACTCCGTCAGGGTTCCCCCACGGGGGTTGTAATGGGGGCAGCGCGGAGTAATGGGACGGAGAAAATACTTCGAAATGAGTTTACGCAGTGAGTTCACGTAGGTACTGGGCACTGTTACGTTCGCTCCCCTAGGAGGGGAATGAATTGAAAAGGGATTGGCGGGACTGACTAACCTGGCGACGAAGAGGTGCTGCTCCGGCGAATCGCATTAGTATTGCGTTTCTGCAGTTAATGGAAATGGGTCACCACTTGAAATGACGTAAAGATATGGCACACTTCGAGAGTTTACTTCGTCTCGGAAAATTAATTACATTACCATTTTTTTGTTACTGATAAAATTGCGACAGCCATTTACACTAAAAATATAAATTCGTCTTTGTCCCCGAATGAGACTACTGCAGGGTCATATCTTTATTTAACTAGGTAAGCTTCAATCAACGAATTCTATTACATATGTTACGAGTATGGACGAGAGTTTGCAATAAAATAATATTAGGTTAAATTAAAGCAGATAATATACTCTTTTTCGTCATTTTTATTCCTTGTTCCGTAAAAAATAAACGCTGGCAATGCGAGGAAATCTTAGTAGAATTAAATAAAAATAGAATTTAGAATGAATTTCCGCAAATAAAACCATGCCGCACTAACTAATATATTTAGAACACATTATTTCATGGCGGATACAGCGGCAGATATATAAATGTACAAGGCTAGACTAGTTTTTTCACATGGTTTGCTTGATGTTCATACCTTCATTGGCGAATTTTCTAGAGACTCAGCAGGGGAACAATTTTACTCAATCACGCTTTCACAGAATCACGGTCATCATCGGGAATGTCAGTTATCAATGAAAATACCTTATAATAGTACACGTACTTATTATGCGGTGGTCAAACCAATAAAAATTTGAAATACGGCTTATAAACTGCCTTCGATCAATTTACTCGCAATATGAATGACAGTAATAGTAGAACGTGGGAGTTGAATCAAATGTCCCTTATTTTGTGACCATGAAATAAGATATCCAACGATAACCTGAATTTTCATATTGCTTTCCTCCTTCATGTCTTTCACAATAGTCTTTGTGTAATTTATTCAGGATCGCTTGAATTGCCGTCACATCTGACAATTACCTGTTCCCCTATTCCCAAAAATCACTGTAGGGCATGCATTTTTTATGGTCTACTCTGAAGTAAAAACAATAGTGGGCGCATATTTATAAAACAACGTAGCGTAAAAAATAAATGGAAAAAGCTGACGCAGAATCCATACTAAATTGGCATGGGGCCATTTCATGATATACTCACACAACGGAACGAGCAAATATATACGTCTGCGTATTTAAGAAAGCAGGGATGTAATAAAAGCCTACTAACACAAAGGCAACAACGTCAAGTCGAGGGGAAGAAGTACAACCGTGAAAGTTACGACCTAAAAAAATATTCATTTGAAAGTATGTGGAGAAGGTGATTTTAGAATAATGAAGAGGTAATATAAACTCATTTCTTAAATATGAAAATGGAAAGGACCAAAGCATTGTAAAAGAAAATCTAGGAAGGGAATAGGAAAACATTGAACCTTCTATGAGGGAAAGTTTTTACTGAATAACGTAGATGGAGAGTTTTAAACCGTACACCTTTGGGAGGAATAAACTCCGAAAATAAAAAAGACGGGCGCTTAAAATTTGAATACTAAATGATATACAAGAAAAACGTGATTTAGCATAACCAAAAGAATAATAATTAAGAAATATTAACTTAACGTTTTTAAACGCATACGTTGATTTAGAGGAAAACTTTCCAAACGTTTGAAACATGCAGAGGTTTAATTTTTCTTTTGTCCCGTAAAATTCACTGCATTACTCCACAATATAATATGCAGTAATATATATATATATATATATATTACTGCATAATATATATATATATATATATATATATGGCTAAATTAAAAAATAAATCCAGGTTTTTAAAACCTGTATATGTATATGTATATATATATATATATATATATACATATACATATATATATATATATATATATATTGAGAAGTAATCATTAACCACAATTCTTATGAGTTTGTGATAATTATCAAACCAACCTGGCTGAAAAATATAATATGAGCCACTAGCAAACCATCTATTCTTTACTCTTATTATTTGTTTCACAATACGATAAAATAGCTTAAATTTACTTTTTTGTGACTTTAAATAATAGTATAAAGAAGGAGGCATAAAGTTGGCCCCCTAATTTTATAAAATGAAATGATATAGTTACTTATGAAACATTCACCTATTTCAATGTAGATAAGCCTATTGGGTTAAAATTATACAGATAAAGGTATAAATTATTATTAATTGGCAGTTGTACCGTTTATTGAAGATTTTACATGGATACAAACATCACCGCTACATTTCTGCCAACAAGTTAGAAACTGCCAAACTACGATCCAATAAACCATTCCTCATTCCCACTATTCATTCCCCTCTTTTCTGGAGATATACATGTACTACTATGTATAGAGATATACTATTTTTGTGTGAATATATTTATTTTGAAATTATACTTCCCTAAAATAAAATATATTTTTAATTATTAGATAGCGCATAGGCTAACCCAACAAACAACGAGTCTACTTACACACGTTCAAGTACTCACAACTTCTCTCTATAACATTCTTTTGCTACATTATTCACTGAAAATTTCACCTCTAATATCTTACCCTTACTTTACATTTCCACTCGAGTTCGTTCCAAATAACTCTTCTACCCCTTCCGAAGACTCATTTTTCTTTCTTCATCCAGTGCGTCCATTTTATCCGATAGATTTAAGAGCAAGACCCGTGCGTGGTGCCATTAATTTTATCTTTGATTGATAAAATAAAGAATGAATCCCCAAATCCCCTAAATTAATGCAGAAACAATATATTTTTATCTTGGTTTTACCGCCAGAGTGAGACTTGTAAGCCTAACCCGTCATCTTTGTCCTTTCCAGTGGTTGGGTAGTTGTCTGTTTTTCGTTATTTTTAGTGAAACGTTCGTGGGGGAAAGATTCCGGCTGAACTCCGAGAAAGGAGAAGGATTGCGACTAGCCAGGCTAATGGAGTTGGCTGGGTGGTTGCGGGGGTGGGCGGGGTTTTATGAACAAAGGGAAGAAGCACGCTCATAACGAGGGGGCGAAGGGAGGGGGAGACTGGTAGGAAAGGAAGAAGAGGATGATGTATCATTGGAGATGCATGAAGATACTGAGATATATTGATTGCAGTGTCGAAAATTTAAGAGGGAGAGCCAAATGAAAATCTCAAACATTCGTATTCTTTTAATCCATTGAACAGAAAAGGCGATAACTATCTCACGTTTTCTGTGTGGACTCCATGTCTTACAATAGACATACAGGTAAACATTCTATTGCAGTGGCGGTGCATGTATGTCTCCACAAAAAAACAGTCATCAACTTCTGCGAGGACTGTGACGACACTACTTCGTGTGTTTGACTTTGTCTGGGAGAGTCCACGGAAAGGGTGTCACCCACCGCTGACGAAATTCCCAGTCCACATTTAAAATTGGTCACACATCTGTCACCATGAAGAAGCTTCATTCCTCGATGAGTTTCGATAGATTACACCCGGATACCATTCAAAAAATGAATGGCAGTGGACCGCTCCTCTCTGGTGCATGCCGTGATAAAAGCTACTTTTTTTAAAGCTAATGTTGTGCCTTGTTGTTGCTCTCTGTCACCGTGTCGTCAACTGTGAGCAACTCTTGAAATTATTTAAATATTTCCGGGAAGTAAAGGGGTAATTGCGCGATTTAAGGAATGCTTAGCTAACGTTTTAGAGTTTTAATTTAATTTACCCTAGCATCCCCTTTTGCACTTGTCAACAAATGCCTTGACCAATGAATCCTATTGACCAAGCGTGTATTTTTATGGTTCAAAATTCACGTGAAAATAATACACCTACTATACTTATTACCTTGAAAACAGAATATCTAGATTTTTTATTCCTAGATTCCCAAAAATCTCTAGGAATAATGTATCAACTCCTGCTATAATTTGATGACGCGCTCAAAAATCTGAATTAAAGGTAAAAATTCAGGTACGGAATCACGACCTCCTATTTCGTCAATATGAACACTATCTTGGATTTACATATCCATTCTCAATTGAAAATTCAAGTTATAATAACTGTCTAAGATTAGCAGATACGGAAAATGTAAAGAACACAAGATGATATTCCCTAAAAAATGTCGACAAATTATCAAAGAGCTAATGTGAAAATTATTAATGCGGAATCGTCCACTTATGAAATCTAAGTGATTACGTAGTTTTTAATAGCTTTACAGAGCTGTGAATCCCAAGTCTTGAATTCTTCTTCTTTCCCTTGCTATTATAAGTGGTTTTAATTTCCCTTCCCAATTATTTTCTTGCCGCCTTCTTGCTTAGTTTGACTCTCTCACTAGTACTTGAACTCACGTGCATTCACTGTTGGTTGTAATGAGTTTTAGGTTTCTTTTGAGGTATTCAAATGTAGCAAATGATGAATTTTTTCACCCGATAACTATTTCATTTGAATAAAATTACGGCACATAGAAGAGTGAAGGGTATGAGTTTGTTCTTGGAAAACAAACCATGGGAGCGCTAACACAAGTCCTGCTCAATTGAAAAGAAATAGCCCATAAAAAGATATTTTTCGTCAATTCAATATTTTTTGCGCAAAAAACATGCCAATAGTTGCAAAATATTCAAATTTTCAAATGTCGAAGAACATAATAATAAGGATCCATTGGCACTTGATTTTTTGACCGCTAATACTGTTTTATTTTATTGACACTTTTAATTATTTAAGACGTTTCATCAGTCTTTAACTGCTTGTATTTGGATTCTGATTGGTCTGGTAATATGTATATATATATATATATATATATATATATATATATATATATATATATATATATATACATATATATATATATAAAAGATTTCGTAAATCTTTTACAATAAGCAAATGTTGGGTGGACGTGAACGACGTCATCAACGCCCCTTGCTTCGGAGGGCATGCGATGAAACATTCTCGGCGAATGAAGGTGTTCTCCTACGGGAGTGGTTCATAGAAAGCAGTGGTGCGACTGCGAACGACCCGTCAGGGTTATAATACATCCCTTACATCCTTGCTGCAGTTCAAAAAGGGAAAGGTTATGGGTGAGTTCGAGGGAAGGACGATAGAAAGTCAGCGATGAACGAATGGAATGGGCGCCCTTTTGCCTCTCACCAAGGACATTTTCGAAAGCGTGGCCGAGGTCTGCTTATTCTATTCCTAAAAGATAAGAATGATATTTTTCAGATTACTAGGGTTTTTCTATTGTATTTTCTAAGGAAGAGGA
>NW_027286181.1:41654718-41972218 GCF_022747635.1 Hetaerina americana
TAGCATTTTACCATTGCTTCTACGACGTCCACAGAAAGCAAGGTTTGAATTTATTTTCATATTTTCCGTTGGGTAAAACTTTTCATCTTAGTCAAAATATATTAGCTACTTGTAGAGCTTTTTTTGGAGCTAGTAAAACCCCACAAAAAATGTGTGCGATATTTTCAGAGACAAAAAATTATTCGAACACCGCTGACTTAGGGAACCGTATTAGTGGCTACGAAATTTTACTAAGAGTGCAATGTTGAGAACCTACATTTATTTTTTTTTCTCTCTCACGATCACTACTGATGCGCTTTTATCAAGTGCATTCGCGTTATTGGGCATGCTCTAAATGTGTATCTGGCGCTTGCTTCCTTCTATTAGTGTCAAATAAGTCGTCCATATTCTCATTGAGCACCTTTAAACCAATTTCATTGGTGATTCATCAAATGAATCGCTGCCTATTAGTCTCATTCTCGATTTGATTCACGGAAGGAATGTACTTCATTTCGCACTTCTACGCAATCAAGGCCGTAAAAAGTCTTAACCTTTCCACGGTAAAACTTGAGCATAATTTTAACTTGAATACGAGTTTGTATTTCATTTTATCTAATGTGAATAATTCTAAGAGTTAACACAATTTCTAAGAACAAAATTCCATGTATTTTACCCTGAGTTTTCTCCGCAGGGCTACAGAATGAGTTGGTATTAGCCGTGATTACACTTGCGATAAAATATACAAGTTAACATTCTTTATTCTATTCTTTTTCTAACGGCACTTGACTGCTTAAGAAAAAATTCAAAGATATAGATCAGCTATACCTTAGGAACCGAAGCTGAGGAAAAGTGAGTTCACAGCGGTAATCATTATCGAAAAAGTATAGAGCGTCAAAATATTTTACGATGGTGTTGATTGATTACTAAGTGCAAAGCTATACTTTTATTTAGGTTAGCAAAATAATTTAAAAGAAGAAACAAAGCAAATACTGTATGATGCAGTATAGGGTCTAGTGTTTTTCAGGGGAGGGCTCCAAACACCAAGAAAATATTATCACTGTGTTTGAATAAGTCTTGGGTATTTTATGGCAAGAAAAGTGAAGTGATTAGATGTATATAGTTACAGTCAATAAATTGCAAAATCCTCAATAAACCCTGGAGATACTACAGGAATCCTGAAGATGCGAGAGTCTGGTAAAACTATTTCAAGAGAGAGCACATAGTTTTCAGTGGAACGCAAATTCTCTGTACTCGTATCCCGTTATGAACACCAAAGCATTTTAAGTATTTCCACCCTGTATTATTTGAATACTTCTTGTAAATGTTTAAAATTTTGACTCAATTCGTTGCCTTATAAATTCAATACAGCAAACTTCATTACAGTCATGTAAAACAGTTACATGCACGAATGTTGCATCAAAATGTCCTTCGTATTTCCTTCATTTACTTTCCCTTCCAGAAGCAAATTCAATTAGCCACCCTACGTTAAAGTATGCCCAGTAATTTTAAGCCCTCTTCCTATTGGTGATCTTCGTTTAGTTAATATTTCTTTTCCCTTTCTAAGGTTTAATTTCTCAAAAGCCTGTTATTAGGAATTTTCTACTCGCATTAACTTTCCTCGGATTCAGAATTTCATGTGTATGTCTGAAAATTTTTGCGGGATTCGATGAAAGCTTGGAAGTGAATTAGGTATTTTCATTGATGCTAGATGCAATATAACTCCGAAACTTCGTTTAATTAATTTTATTTAGTTCTGATGATCTTAAAGTAACTGTAAATGCTCTTTAAGCTTAACTTGTCTCACAACAGAGTATACAAGTTAGAGAAAATTTAATGTGTGAAGTGAACCCTATTCAAAAGATCCAAATTAAATAAATTGACAGCGTACGTTGTCATAAAAAATCTCCTTCAACTCTTCGTATCAGTGTGTGCTACTACATAGTTTTTAACATATTTTTGGAGATTATTAGCATTTGTGAACACAAAAGTATATTTATGATGCCAATATGTATGGAAAAACTTTGTATGGGTCAGCATTCAGACGCATTTTCCAATAAACAAGTATTAAAACCATATCTATGTTACCAATGGATTAACAGTAGCATGTTGTTTAAAATTCACATATCAAGTGTTTACATACGTCTTGCTCTAGGGAATGTTGATTTGAGTTTTAATTATGAAATTTTTAACATTCCATCATCTTAATTTTACTCTATCAATAATGTTTTTATACCACCATATGTTATCATTCAAAGGACTGTTTTGTAGCAGCTCTCCAAACTACCGATCCCTGCCAACCTCTTCATTCATATATTCCAGCTCTGAAGTCTTTCATACTCGTAGCATGCTTTTAATGGTCTACGAGCTCGTATCCTAGGGTCACCTCTGGAATTCTTCTCCTCTATTAGTCCTTCAACAACGATCTTAAGTAAAATTTCGTGCGTTTGGAAATTCCTGATTATTTTCCTTCTTTTCTTCCAACTGACCTCTCTACAATTTCCTCTTCACTCACTCCTCCAAGTACTTTTTCATTTGTTACAACGCCTATCCGATTGCTTTCCTTTTCCTTCAGTAGCGCGATTTTCCATTGTTTCCAGTCCTTTCAATGCTTCTACAGTCAATGCCTCACAGCTGTAGAAAATAAAATACGCATGTAAAGTTACATTAATCACTAATATCTACTAGACGTACTTCTTACCATTAGCAATTTTTTTATTCTTCAAATAGAGAGTCATCTTTCATCCTTCCTGCCTCCTCCACCCATTTTAATTTGGCCCCATTAATAGAAAAACGCTTCCACTTGTTCCATTATGTCTCCCCTCATTCTTATTCTTCATCTTATTTTCCTTCGACTGCGGTCAATTATCTGAGTTTTGTCATTATTATCATGAGGTTATGCCATTTTATATCATGCTCCATAAAGGCGTGTACTCCGGTCAGGCCTCCTTTTTTAGCTTCGGTTGTTCGCGCATCGCAGCAAGCTTATCTTTTATCTGCGTATTCTAACGCGATCTTTGATCTTTACCTTGGCTGCATTCACTGTCTGCAAGATCTGCAGCGATAATGAACCATTCTGGCTGGCTTGCTTTTTAATTTATTTATCTTCCCAGCTCTTACCTTACCGTCATCCTGTATTTTACTTCTATCGGCACTTTAGATACGGCTACAGCATTCAATTATATTTTCATTATCATTATTAAAAATTTTCCTATTTGTTTGTATTGCGTAGAATTATCTTCCAGTTGGCGTTATCAAAAGGAACTTAGTACTCATAAATGAAATAAATGTAACACTTTTGGTATTATGTTCTCAACGATGAATATGAGATAAAGGGTGACTTCTCTTGTCCTTCATTTCGTTACCCAAATTAACCATAATTTAATAACTATTAAGAACGATCACATCATTCGTAAAGTGTTCCATTATTTCTCCCCTCGATTATGTATTACATCATCATTGGTAATATACAGTTTGCGGTAGGATTTAGATGGACACAGACTGATCTCCACCAAATTTCTTAGTTTTATCTATAAGACACACCCAGACCCACAGTACTATATTGAACAGTTCTTTAATTCAGTTCACTTATATATTACACATTAGGATGTAAATCTTCCTAATATGTAATTAGGTTATAAATCTTTGATAAAGGTTGATTTACCTGAATTTTTTGTTTGTTCTTTGGGTTTTTATTTTTTTGATTTCTGATTTCTTTTTTGCCTGTAAAACACGTCCGTACAATCTCAAATTATTAACGTAATATAATTATCAGATAATAGTAAGAATATATTCCCGGAGAAGTCTCAAACTTCCTTGGTGTGTCTTAATTTTTGTGAGCAAAGGGTGACTCTGGTTTTTTTTATTTTAATGGGAAAAATTAGAATTAGGAGCAGAATGTTTGACAATTGGGAGACTTAATATTCTGGCAACATTGTCTCCTTTATTTTCCTAAAATGATTGCGGTTTCCCTTAGTTTGGTATGGGTTTATAGGACAAAAATAAATGTTTTTCTCATTCATTATGGAAGTCTTACACATTGATATACTGGCGGGTTTCCCCGTGCTCATTCGTAGACTTAAAAGATTTTTCTTCTTTTTTTCTCTTAAGTTTTAAATTAATTGCTCAGTAAAGATGAAAATCTTAATTACATTCATTATTTATGCTTCATCTAAATTTTAGAAAGAATTCAATGATGTATTTTCTTCCACTAAGCTTTAAACTTACTGCTGGCACAGTGTTGACACATTTTGTACAGATAAATTTCTTTGAAACTTTTTTTCCTTCCTTTCGTGTGAATCCGCTTCACCCCCCCCCCCCCTCGTAAAAATTATGACTACACAGTCACGAATGCATCGAGTGGAATAATCGATGGTTCCCCTGGGGGGGAGGGGCGATGGGATGGGTTAGCAAAAAGATAAAAATATTTTTTATGACGCGGGACCGTACGATTTAGGTGGTAAACTAACTGCCGAAGAATTCCAGTGAGAATGGTGTTTCGCGCCAGACGAAGGAGTTGTCTCTCCGAGAGATTATTTTTTTTCTTTGCAGCCTAGCAAAAATTTTCCGGCAGTTGCAAAGCGCCTTGAATTCTTCCCCCTACCCCATCCCATTAAAAATCCCTAAATTGCGTCCTCGCTGTATCCCTTCCTTAATCTTTAGACTTTACGACGAGCGTGCGGGAGCATTCTCTCACTAGCCGCGGTCCCAACATTTCCTCTCTTGACTCTGGTGGGGAGCGTGGGGGGGGGGGGACACAATTCCATCGCCGGGAGTCGGCGAGGATGAGAAACGTTATTTTTCTCTAAACTCATCTCCTTGCACTCTTTCGGATTAAAAGTTTTGTTATAAGAAAAGGGGGGGTTGGAAGAGGAATTGAAAGGGGGAGGGATCCTAAGGGAATAAAGAAGAAGACGGGTCCATCTTTTCTTTCTTTTTCAACTCATTTTAAGCGTTCCAAGTCTGGCTGTTTAACTAGAAAGCTGGATCTACCTCATCTACCAAGAACCTCGGTCACCGTTCGTCGGTTTTTCTTCCATCTAAGGTCGGGATCTTAGGTAGTAATGACCTTCCCTCCACCGTTCCACGCTGGATAATTTTCGAAATAAGCAAATGGGCTGGGGAAGGAGATATCATGTTGCCTGATCTAAAAGAGGAAAGGAAACATTCTAAGACAATTGTGTCTATGTTAATCAACTTTCCTCAGTGAGAGATGGCATGGATGATGGGGAATAATATCACTCGAGGAGAGAGGAAAATTTGCGCGAATGGCGACATAGTAATTATACCCTTAATTATGTGGAAATAGAAAATGATAAGATACCGTCAAATTTTAGTTCATCAGGAGAGTGATGAAAGCAAAATATCGGAAGCAAATGAAGTCCAAAAATTGGACAAGAAGAGAAATATATGAAAGGATATAATAAGAAGAAGATGAATGATTTGATCCCATTTGAAGCATAAATATTGCACCAAATATCGTCATTAAACGGCTCACGGAAGTTAAGAACTGCAGAGGAAGGCCAAGGTCGTAATGAACTCCGACCCATTGAAATAGCACACTAGGAGGGAAAAAGTACACACATTTGTAGTGAGCAGATTGTTTGAGAAATACTATAGGCCAACCATTTATATGGTTTCTTTTCAGCTATAACGTTAAATGGAATGCAATCATTTTTCCAACATTTTAAATAATTATAGTAAATTAATGTCCTCTGGATCCATGTAATTCCCCTCAGTCCAATCGACAAGGTAAAAATATATACATAAACAAAACCATTACACGGGATATTTAAATAAAACTCGACCAGGATTTCAACGCTGATGGTCATCGTAAGGTGAAAAAACAACAGGAACGAAGAGTATTACAATTTTCCACTTAATAATTATTATTAAAAGGAAAGTTGTAATAGTCTTCGTCTCTGTTGCTATGGAACAGTTCAACCACATACCATGAATCCTTAATTTATTCGTGACAAAACATGTCATGATTAAATGTGTCCGGTTTGAATATTCAGTGATATTTTGTGTTTCCTTTAGTCTCCCCATGAAATAATTTCATCTATTAAAGAGAGAATGTCGTAGATTGCATCAGTTATATAACGCGATGTGCCTACAGTAGTTGGGTTCGGACACGAGAGAGATCCATTTTAAGTTCACACGCTCCTGCTCAAAAACACAAGGCACAGTTTAAGGAACACATTGCAATAAAAAAATTGAGAAAATCCAGAATATAGTCGAAAAGAAAACGTGACGATTTTAATGTGATAAAATTTGGAAAAATGCATTAGTCCTAGTGAAAAAATATTCGCGACGACTCAATTGTCCTCAACCCCCAGTCACTTGTGGGTATACTAGATCCGCCCCCACCCCCGTCGTCACGTGGCATGCCGTTTTCCCTCCCATTTCTATAAGCATATCACCCCAGGTGAAGGCAGATTGAGGGGGAGACGTGGGAGACGAAAACTGCCAGCAGCGTGTGCGAACGGCTTTCCAAACAACGGAGAGGGCCACGTCTCGGATTTTTATTTTCCAATTTCTCCTCCAAGGACATCATCGTCCTTGGGACAAGGGGCATTTGGAAGCCTCGATACTTTTTTCAAGTTTCCGTGATGGCTATTGATTTCGGCATCCTCTTTTTATTTCGCTCATAGCCCGGTTTTTTTATTCCTTTTTTCTAATTTTTCCCATACTTCGGTCCCGCGCGGCTCAAGTTCGAGTAATATTGAAATGGGCATTTCTTGGATTCGTAATATGGCCCGAATTCGAAAAGACGAGGTGGATCGGGCGGATGGTGGAGGGGGGAGACTGGGGGGGGGGGGGATGAGACACGGGAAGTGTTCCAAACAAAGTGAAGAGTCATATATATTTTTTTCTTCTCTTCTATCCCCTTTCGATTGGAATAGTTGATCGATTTTTATTCCTGAGTAATTTTGGGAATATGATGGAAGTCTGATGGAAATGGAAATGATTTTTCGTGGTTCTTTGAGGGTTATATAAGGCAAGTTTTTCGGGTTTGACCCCTTAACCCATAGGATTAGGGGAATTCGTGCGCGAGACATGGCCGTATCGCACTGCGTGGCGGCATATTGCACCACTAAAGTTTTCTTTTTTTTATACCTGCACAATATGGCTCCATCCCTCCTCTGTGGGAACGAATATGACTTTAAAGCGGTTCTCATATTCCACAGATTTTCTCCCAGCAGCTGAGCTTTTCGCCAGTTACTGCGTCGTTTGGGTGTCTTTTTCTGCATGCCCCTGCTCAAGAGAATTTTGGCGACGTCTGATTCTATTTCTCTCGATCCACTTGAAGAATGTACAATAATCTCCTCGCCCTTAGTGTTAACTCTTCCGTTATTTCTGTTGAAAGAATTGAGGTTTGATTTTTTCAAACTTTAGTCTAATGCGTTGAAAGAGTCCAAATAAATTATCCCAAGAGGTCGATTCAATTCAAATCAGATTTCAAGCTTTTATTGCCCCGTACGTTTTAGCTCGATGAGGATCGTTTAAAATTCCAATTTTTTGGAAAACAATACGGACGTTCACCTGTAAAAATGTTTTTATTGAACGCGATCACAATATCAGTATGTGAACAATGGTATGGAAAAATATTGGGAAAGAATGAAAAGCAAGCTAATGCGTTCTTTATATGTTTGCGAAGGAGGAGAGATGGATGGTGAGCATATTCAAAGAAGGCACGCAAAATGGATGCAGGACATATTGAGTGGCTGTGGGCTGTTTAAGACTTGGGTAGAGGGGATAACTCTGGGCAGACGATGTAGAGGCAAGAAAAAATAAGAAGATTGGTTTATTCAGGTTATAAATTATTGATTAAGATTTTTGTTAGGTGAGGTTTGCAAATTTAGTAAGCTTAGATAATGAATAGACGAAAACCTAAAATTTCAATGGATCACTCGTAAAAAGTGATGACTCTTGATGACGAAAACACATATTTTCCCTTCTTTTTCTGTTTTAATGGATATTATTTAAATAAAAAATTTCCTGCAAGGTAATTTTCAAGTAGTATTATAGTGAAAGGCTCACGCAAGGGGTATTTTTCTCGTTATTTTTACTAAAGGCTTATTTTATTTTTACCTTTTATCGACCGTTTTTCATCTGAGACTTGGCAGATTTTTTACCTTCAATATTTACTTGCTTCTTTTAGTGTTAACTGTATTAGTTACCATTGTTGTGGGATCGTTAGCATAGATAACTTAATCCATTCAAATTTTTCCTGTTTTGAGATCTAAACTCAAAACCCCAATTAATTTCAATTCTTAACATAATAAAATTATCAATTCAAAAACAGTAATATTTAAGGCTATGGTAAGCTCAGTTAGTCCAGAACAGCATGATCGCAATGAGCAGCTAACTTTTACATGAACTTAAGGAGGTATATAGAAAATAAAATCGATGAATGGGTAATGGAATTAGAATCTCGATTGATACATCGTTATATTAACGAATTGATTTAAATTCTTGGTGTTAGGTATCGATTAATTTAAAAGAATTAAAAATTCTATCTATTTAAAAATGTATCCCGTATAAAACGTGCAAATCATTTGTAATAATCTTTTCTTGTGTATTTGATTATAATGTACCGGAAAACTCTCCTCTTCCTCCAGGCTGAACCGGCGCTCATGTACGACTCCGTCTACGTATTCGCCATTGGACTCCAGACGCTGGAACAGAGTCATGCCCTCCGGTTATCAAACGTGTCGTGCGAGGAAGAACTGCCTTGGGATGGAGGACTGAGCCTTATAAACTACATCAACTCTGTAAGTACCTCGGTAGTGTCCATACGCATCTCGTTGCTTTTATTCTTTTTATTTATTTACGTTTGTGGTCCTTGATTCCCTTTAGGGGTATAAAGGACCACAAACCTTTCAAAGTATCATCTGTTTGAGGAGATTTTTCTATACTTCCAACTGATATATTTTCAAAGGAGAATAGCAGTTTGAATACCAATGAAAAGTATCATACCTTCCTCGAATTAATGTGGGTGCATATTCAGATGTTTTGCCAAATAAACAAATACACAACACTGAATACAACATCTTGTCAAAAGAAAGGACACCCATTTAAGGCCACAAAAACGGCCGCGAGAATCCAGAATAATATATTTAAAATCCCATTAGCCCCTTTATTATGGCTACTTCAGATACATCCATGATGAAAAGAAGCTCTACATTTTCAAAAATATATTTTTAATTCACCTGCATTCTTTGAACCAGTATTCAGGGAATATATACAGTTCATATTTTTTTACATTCATGTTATATCATAACGGAGCAATATTTACAAAATCACCTATAGGTTTCCATTTACATTTGAGTGGATATTTGAGTTTCAACTTCGCTTCTTTGGTAAGTATTGCCCATCAGTCATGAATCTTGAACCACTGAAGATGAATATAAAAGAGGCTAATACAAAATGTTTTAACCACAAGAGAAACCGCGGGGAGATTACTTCTGAAGAAAGGAGAAATAAATGATAATACATGGCCTATTGGCAAAAAAATATTGAGATTAAAGCGCTGTATGAAATATTGTCATGCGAGAATACGTGAACATTTTTTACGAAATGGATTCGCTGTAAGCGTAACAGCAAATTCAAATTTATTTACGGACGAATTTACCTATTATTCAGCCAATTTAGAAATTTTGAATAAATATCTATTGAGTTTAAGGTGCGGTTGAATAAATTTCAAGAGGGAATTTGTGCACAGAAAATACTCTTTTTTCCAGAAGCAAATGAAATAACATTTTGTAGGTTATTACACGCAATTAGTCAGTGAAAACATAACGTTGTTGACCATGTGATTGTTTTCCACGGTATCAGTGCTATGTGTGGGGGAAACGATTTCACTTATTCATCGCTCTCATATTCAATAGGTAAAAGTGTATTACCGTTTCATGCTTTTGTTACAAATTGGCTGTATCAAAAATATGGGTACAACATCAATTGAAAATAAGTATTAGATCTAGCGTCACAATCATTACGGTATGGTCGTAGCTGCCGATGCTTCTAGATCCAATTCTGCCTATTAGGTAAACGGTCGCGGTGTGCCATTCACGTTAATATTTTGTAATACCGGACGCTTACATTTCCCAATACTAGTTTGGCCGAGCTCCGTGGTAATTCAATGTGGACTAAATCGTACAAACGTTTAGCCGGCCATTAAAAAAGTCAACCCGTACTGCTCTCCCGGGTAGATGTGCTATTCACTTTTATTATAATATGCAGCTAGTCATTTTCGTGACAATCCTACTTACAATTACTACTCCGCGATGCAACTTTTACCGCACCAAGCACTCAAACCTTCTAATTTTATGGCATGTTATACTTAGTTCATCTGTCGGCTTGTGTGTGCTAAAATTTAGGGACTAATTAATTAGCAGTCTTTATCACGCCACGTTTATAACTCAGTTGTACGCTCTTTCAATAATCACAGGCAGTCAAATTTTTTTCAATGGAAAAGTTTATTATTTATCAAAGTAAATAATTTTAAGCCCAACAACGTAGGCTAAGTATTTCTGCTAGGATGGCTCCAAAGATTTAAAGAACAAGTAATGGATTCAGCCCGTTTGAAAAAATTGAACATATTTAACTTTTACTTTTTTTTCTTCCAAAAATGATAATTACAAAGCTGTAAGGGATTATACTAAATGTTATACAAAAAACGATTTCAATGAAAGCGAAATGAAATATTCTTAGGTTATAATTTTATTCTAAATTTTTAATGCCTCATTAATACTGTCTACCTAAGTAGTAAGTAGGTCGTTATGAAATTTCGCCATCAACAAGATTCCAACACGGAGGAAACCTTTAACCCTTTCATAGTAATTTCCTTCAGTAAGTAATTCATCAATTAATCATTCAGATGATCATGAGATGGCATGACAAGATATCCCGTTAATATTGCACAGCAAATCGTAGAAATTATTTCAATTAAATGTAAATTTACTTTATTCCATTGAAAGGATTTAGATATTAATAATGTTGGGACGAAAGCGTTGTCACTTCCCCAGTCTGTCCCTCCGGGAGAGTCCACCAGTTAAAAATTCATGAGAGCGATTTATATGAGTCGTCCTTGTAGTATGAATCATAAAATGACGAACAGAAACATCGTCGACAGCCTTTTTATCGGAAGAGAGGTTCACCGTTGGCTTCCATCTTTCCACCTCTTTTATATTTCTCTGACGCCCTAATACTTATGTATGGTGTTCTACTTTGGGTTTTTCATCGTATATTTTCCCCTTAATTATGTTCTGTTATGTTAACACATGATATGCCTCCAAGTGTACCCAATCAGTTTCGTTCTTCTATTAGTTATGTCTTCATAACACCTTCTCCTCTTTTATTCTTAAGTAAACTTCCTCGTTTCACGTTTTATTCGTCTAATTGCTCTTTATAATCCTTCATTAGCATCAAGCCACCTGTTTCAAAGGTTCCTATTTCCCTCTGGTCTACTTTTCCTTTGGTCATCACCATGACTTATGGAGTGGCACATTCCATGCATAATACTGTTTACACATACTCATTCTCTCACTCCCTTCTTGATTGTAATCCTTGAGGGAATTACGTGTTAAGAATCTGTAAAATATGGAGTTTACTCTTTTATGAATTCTGATGAAACACAGAACTCCTTAGTGAAATTAAAGACTGGGCTCTCGTCCCCGAACGTCGTATAATATACATAACCCAGTGGCTGCCCCAATAATAAGGCTTTCAGCACAATGTGTCAATTGAATATTTTTGAACATTTTGTTATTTGGCACGCCGGCAAGCATGGATCTCTCAGAGACCATCACTTCTTTCTTGGTGGTGCGTGATTAAACCAAGACGGCAGCCACTTCACATGGGAGAAATCGTCGACACTCAAGGATTACGATTATGCCTCTCGATTAAGAGCTCGTTCGCCGAGAAGTATCGCGTGGGAGACGCTTTTAATCTTCACCTCCGGAGGAATCTCTCCGAGAGGTTTACCCCCGTGTTCACTGACCAATCCCATTCCTCGCACCCAGCACGGCAGAGAGCCAATCCCTGCGAGCGATCCCTTTACCACAGTGGTGACAGGGGACTCCCCGCAAGCTCCGCATTACCCCTCCGACCCCGGAGCAACAGACCACCCGCTGACGTCTAGCTCTCCGGGATATTTGATAGAGTCGCCTGCTGGAAGGGACAACCGCTTCCGATTGGTTTTCCTTCCTCCTCATTGGGAAATGAAAAAGGATATAAGGTGAAGGGCCTTTGTGGGTTTCCAGGTTTTCCATTTTTCTACCCTCATCTCTGTCACTTCATCGAAGAGCTAGTATTAATTTGACCTGATTCAGGTAATAAATCATTGTCTAGGAAAAACATCTAGGCTTAAATCACCCTTACTCCACTTCGAGCGCGATATCTGATTATTAATGTGATGACTTAAGTTTTGTTCGTGACGGCACTATACCTGTATATAACGTCGCTTTGAGTAGTGGCGGCTGGTGGGTTTAACCTTAGCTAGAATAATCTCCACTATTATTTTATAAGTTAATACAGGGAGCGACAATATTCCTTCCTTTTTTGAAAGCGTTTTGCGTTTGAAAAAAGGATTTTTCTGCACCCTTTATATATTGGGCACACATGTTTATCAAGGCGAATTACATGGAGAAGATACTTTTTGAACAGACCACCTAATTTTTAGAGCCCTCATGCTTATTTATTTTCATATTATTCATAATTTTATCAAAATATATTTAAACATATTTATTATTATATTGTTCTGTCAATCACGCATGAGACTTAGAGCATGGCCATAAAGGTATGCAGGAAATACAATTGAGATCAATGCAGGAAAATACACAAAAACACTCTTCACTCAAATGTGGTAGTCAATTAAACGTAGCAGTCAATCCCAAATAAAATATCGAAAAATATGCTAAAACACCACAAATACAGTATTACATGAAATCTAGCTGTCAATCACAAATTACAAGTCATAAATTCACCCTCACTACAATTGCATTCACACACACTTGTATAATAGTATTTGATAAACACCTGCTTCTTAATTGCAGTTGTAAACAAGTTTGCAGTGGGTTAATTTTTTAAATACATTGGCAATTTGTTAAAAATAAGTGACGTTGAGTGCTCGGTACCTTTCTTACAAACATTGCTGAATAAAATGTGTATTTTCTCTCGTACGATTGAAGTAAAAATGTACAGAGGAAATGGGAAAAAATAAACCTGGATTCTTTTTTAAAGTGACGCACAGTAAAAAATATCTATGCAAGGTATTGTCATTATTTTCAAATCAAGGAACAGTAGCCTTCCAGGAGTTCTGATGGATACTTAAACTAAAGCTTTCAAAGACTTTTTTGTATGGAAAAGGCCTTTGCCGCAGCGCTAGTATTTCCTCAAAAGATTCCACCGTAGTAAAATAAATGTATGAATAGATTTAAGCATAATATACTTGTTATAATATAGTTATGGAGACACAAAAGAGGTAGTTGGAACAAGTTTAAATAGAGATAGACTAAGAAATAATCCTTGTGGTACCCCACGATTTGACATGAACACAATCGATGAATGTTAGCGCCAGAGTTTGGTGTTCATTGGAACAATTTGCTTACGATTAGATACGAGAAATAACCTCATCCAGAGGCTAAGTCGTTGCCATTTATTCCAATGTAACATAGTTTTGAAAATAGAATGTTTTGATTTAATGTGTCGAATGCCTTTGAGAGATGAAAGGAGATTGCATTTCTAGTTGGATAGACCCCAAACAATTGTATTACTCGTAATAAGCTGAAAGGCAGAAGGCATGGTTGACTTCCTCTGCATTGTTCCATGCTGGGAAAAATGTAGTCAGTTAAAATGTCATAAAAGGTTCATGGATCGATTATAAGAATGTTTATCAAAAATTATTGTCTTTAAATTTCTTCTCTCGATCTTTTAAAGCGTTCACATTCCGTTAAATGTCACCAAAAAATGAGTTTAGAAAGTAAATCCACATATTCTCCGTTTTAAAGTCACATGATAAGTCATGACTAATTTGTAGGTCTAAGTTATTGTTGCAATGATGTTTCTGTTTTCTGCGTGAGTAAATTTTAGCGAAATCGAAATTCAGTGAAGTTTGTCGTTTGGTTTTAATTACACCTATATCCTGAAACGACCAATAACAAAATTTTTCTTTTTTGAACTTTATTAGCTCACTCATTTGGAACCTTTTCATATACTACCCTCAAATCGTCACCTACTTCACTATTGACTGCAATCTGCGATATCCCGAGCACCAGTGCTCAATATTTGTTAACACCGTGTACAAGTCCGTAATTTTATTCAGATCACGTACATTTCTAAGACCCCAACCCATTCCCACCTCTCCTCATGCCACAGCTCATCACCGCCATGCGTTCAAAAGCTTCTTTTGTTCCAGCTCGGCTGATATCGTATCGCTCCTCGGCCGATTCGGTGTTGGGCGCTGCAGAATCTTGCAGCCCGATTTATCGTTTAAACTTCGTTCCACCCCCCTTCCGTCTCACCCGCCTTCTTCCTGTTTTTCCCTCCTCGACGAACTGTATCAATACAGGACCTGGCTGCTCCAGATTGGTCTACTACAGTCCAAGGCTTCCCGTTGCTGTATGATAAGGATGCGTTTTCGACGGCGGCACCGTTAAAACTCTGCTTCTACGTTGTGAGAATATAAATGTTTTTTCAGCATATGATTTTATGTTTTACTTTGCCCAATCTAATGTTATTTCTAAGGTTCTGCAGCTCATATGAACGACACAAAACTGGCTTTGAGGCATTGATATCTTCTTCCCTTATTCAAATTCCTTTTCTGGATGTTACATCGGCTGATTTCACAACTATCTGCAAGTGTCATTTCATTAACAGTTTGGCTAATGAGCTATTGTTTCAGCAAATAAATAATTCCACAAATTTTCAGTTCCTCGAAGCATGCATTTTAATAAAAAATGTCAAACATTGGGGCATTTTAGTGCATTTCAAAATATTCATCATCACTAAGGATGAAGCGTGAAAAGGTTGCGAAAGAGTGAACGGTGTCAAGAAAGCACGCACATACCGAAAATCAAGCGTTAAAATCAATGATGCCAAAACATGCGTCGAAAAACCATATAATGTTTAGTTCATAGGGTGATTCGCGGTGAAAAAAGATCAGAATAACGAAATTAAAAATCTTTATTGCAACTCGGATCTGGCATAACTTTTCCCAACCATGCTCCTGAACCAGTGCCATCGTTCTCTAATCAAGGAAATACTAGTAGACAATGGATCACTCGAACTCCCTATAAACGAGGGTGTGGAATTAGAAAAAAAGAGAAGCTACAGTGATCATTGCCCAGTTGAAATAGATAAATTCATAATGTAGATTGAATCAATAAAATTAAAGATTTTTTTTCATTACATGACCCAACCTATGAATAAAAATTATATTCTCATGTATTTTTTTAATACATTTTTCATCAGCGTCATTTGAAACCAAAAGGTTAGAGGAAAAGATATTCCTTGTTAATTGAACGTTATTATTTTAACTTTCGCAATGTTCCTCAGCACGATACCTCATCAATGGTGTACCTCTTTATATAAATTTACCTAATGGAAACAAATTGTGACCAATATGTTGGTTAATCATATCACTCTCTATCGTTGAGTTTTCCCAGAGTCGAGCTAGGTCGATTTCTCGTTCCCAAAAAGAGTATACCAATTTATTAATGTCATCAAAATAGTTAGACCTGTTTCAAGATGACATTACAAGAATTCCAAACTTTATAGCTTAAAAAACCATAAACACAGTAATCAAATGATGATCTAATATTTTTCTTGGCCTCATTGTTGTATTATAACAATTATTAAATCAATCTACAAAGAGAAAAAGACAATCGACTAGAGTTACGTAAAGGAGAGAAGAGGAATACTTTTGGGAAGAATAATATTTTTTTACTTTGAATGGTTTTACTGAGGTATTTTATTATCTGTTTAACTAATGTGGAGGCGAGATTTCATTAATATTTGGACGATCATAAAGTTTACAGCCCGCACAATGAATGGTTGTCTAGCTTGTAATTACTATTATCGACTGTGAGCATTCCTCTAAGCCAGCGATTATAATAACTTTCTCCACATTATTAAGGATTATGTGCCATAAGCATGGTTGAAAGTATTGCAAATTTAAAGAACAGCTTCACTAGTACCCCAGTACAAAAATTTTAAATTACTCATCTGCACCCTTAACTTCTAATTTCCAAATTCGGCGTCATAGCAGTTGGACTCGGAATCACCTTCGTTCTTATTTTAGAAATAAATTGGTCGGTCTGCAGTACTAAAAAAATAATCCACTTCATCAGCATTGTACCTAAATAATTAATTTCATTAATAACTTTTCATGCCTACTGTTTGCGCTCCAGATGTTTCAGGAGCCGCTTCATTTTCACGGACACAATCAATTCCTCATGAAGACTTGCCATTTCATTATTTTAGCGAGCGCTCATGCGTGAATAAAAATGAAATTTGCTTTTATCTCCAATTCAGTGACTCGTAATTGATTCACGTGCTCGCTTTTAATTTTTTTTTTAATTCACGGCTTACATTTATAGGATGTCTCTTGATTGAAGCTAATTTATTTATATCTAAAACGCACCGGCAGAGAATAAACATCGACGCATCAAATATTGCCACGGAATCAGACACGCGAAAAAAATTAAACGCGATGCGAAGCATGAAATCGACGTTCACTTCGTCTCTCGCGTCATAATGAGGGTATGGGACGATTATAGGAATGAAAGATAATTTTCAATCGAGTTGCGAGAGGCTTCGATTTGATTCGATTTCGTGCAGGGAACATTTCTTTCGAAGCGGTAGAAGAAATTTCCGCCCACAGAGTTGCCAGCATTGGCTACGTGCACAACTATCATATAGTATTAATAATCTCTCTTATCCTCTCGCTCCGTAATACTTGGGAATGCACTCGACATATCATCCTCCGATTAAACAGGGACGGCGTTTCGCAGAGCGAGTTGTCTTCTGTGCCTTAACGGAGGAAGCACAATAAAAAAGGGGGAGCGAGTTCTTTTTGAGGGAATATTTCCACTTTTAATGAGAAGATACTCGGTCCTCCAAGTGCCTCTCGACTGAATTCTCATCCAGTTCTTCATTTTACCAAGTACTTGTGATTTATTATTTCCTACTAGGAGTAAAAGACATTTTAGCGGAATGATTCCACTTGCTTTTTTATTTTTTCAACCTTATATTGTAGCAGCTGTACTAAGGAAGATATCTATCTACTACGGCCAAATCTCTTTGCAGCTATTTACATTCGTTTCTTCGTGGAATATCAACTTAAATTAACTGCTCCTGAGCGCTTCAATTGCGCTTCAAATCGTTCTTTTAGGTTTTTAATATAAAACAATATTCATCATCGTCAGCTTTACCTCTGTCTTCCTCTCTCTACCAAGATATGTATTTATAGTAGAGGGTATTATGTCGCTTATATAAAGAAAAATGAAAACGTAAATTAATTTTTCCGGAAATGGGTTATTCACAGGCGCCCTTTAAAAAGCTAATTATGAGTTTTTTTGGCACGGACTATGAATTTATAATTTATTTTTCTGCCCATGTAAACTGCCATGATGGCTGCTTTTGTAATAGCGCATTGCGAACAGAATGAAGGTTGGAATTCCATTATTCTATGATTAAGCTTATGCTCATCATATTCGATGAAATTTCTTAATCATATCATATCAATTTTTATCCTTTGGAATTAAAGAGATAAGTTCCTTTCTTTACCTCCTTTTCAAGGCTCTCATCGTGGGTAAAGATATCGCGACAACAACTATGCCCATCCAAGCAAAAAATGTTCATGTACGTTTTACCATGAAATGATGAAAAACGTAGCAAGTGATTTAAAAGTTAGATAAAATTACATTAGAACCATTCTGAGAATTATAAGAAGTAGTCCTGTAATATGTGAAGGTATCGTCATGATCGAGAACGAGAAATAAGAAACGATAGTCTTGCAGAGATTGATGTGTATTTACTCTTGCTGAGAGAAATGTGCAGAATACGCAAGTGTTTTACACGTTTCCTCATTAGTATTGTGAACAAAATATGCGTCCTCTGCGTTGTAAACCATGTATATTTTAGTTTTGACTCATTCTCTGGCTCTAAATTCCCTAAATCTAATTTTAATTTAACATATGTTGCTTAGTTTTAAATCTGCATAAATAAATGTTCACTAATATTCAAACGTCAGCGATAAATTTATATAAACTTGGCTATCTAGAAATCTGAATTGCAAAATATTCTCTAATATACCAAAATATACGAATTAACTTGCCTTAGAAAAATCCTTAATTGATATTAAATCGTTTAGTTCATTGCAAAGAGCCCGATAAGGAAAATTACTCTACGTTGATATTTAAAAGTATGTTACAATTTATTTCTCAATCCCCAATGGCTGGTTATTATATACGTATAATATTATTCTTCACGTGCAAGTTTGTTTGGGAGGTATTCTGAGGCGCGCAAAAGTGTAAAAGGGGTTATCGATATTTATTACGGTATCTAAATAGTTTTCCTTGGCCTACTTTCCTCCATCATAGTGGAAAGATTTGTTTTTATTTTGTTTATGAAGATACGCACTTGATTTTCCGTAATTTAAGGAGAGGAGCGTTCTTAATTGCTTCCGAAACTCTGTGTTTTAGTAAGCAAAAACCCATATGAAGTCCTTCCCAACTCAATTGGGCATTTAAGCATATGTAACTCATGGAGCGTGCTATGACACCCTGTTTCGCTCTTATAGATGTGCATCTCACACGGACAAATCTCCTTCTCGATTTAAAAAATCACCAAATAACGTTCTTCATGTGATTCCACGACTCTCTACTTTTACTTCCGATAATAATTTTAACTCGCTTTATTTTTCTTGTTTTATCCGAAGTTTTATCGCGTAAAAAACTGTATTAATGATAAATACGTAGTATGTATATTCCATATGAACTTTTATCGTTAGAAATGGGTTACCAGAGATCCTATTTGCACTAGGTGTTAATGAAGGAAGACTAACTTTGTTAATTCGACAAGAATTTTTATTTTTGACGACCATAATTACGTCGAAAGGCGATTTCATCATCATCTTGATGGATTGGCCTTGCGACGAAACCATGGTCTACAAAAATAAAAATCCTAGCAGAATTAGCAAAGTTATTTTTCCGTCGCTGACACCTAGTGGGAAAGACTAGCCCCAAATAACGCCTGCAACAGTGTCTTCTTTTATTGGCAGATAAATGTCGGAGGTTATCAATGGTTGGCTAAAAATATTTTAAGTGATATATATATATATATAATAATGGACTGACACAATATAACACAAATAGAATGGAATAGCAACATTTAGAAGGACACTCACACGGTAAATTGTTCGAGCTTTCGGCCTTCTCAGAGGCCTTCTTCAAGTGAGACTATATATATATATATATATATATATATATATATATATATATATATATATATATATATATACACACATATATATAATTATCAAACCAATGATAGCTATTATAGCTGCTTCAGTATTCTTCCATATATAGAGGTAGACTTTGAATAATTACCGAAAATTTGTACCTCTTTCTTTAGTTTTTTGAAATTTATGGTTAAAATATAAACAAAATTTTGCTTTACTAATTATTTATTTAATTTTTAATGAACTTTTGAACTTTACTCCTTCTCTCCGAAGTGCGGTCACTCTCCACTGCCTCTCGTCTGTGATTGGATAAAGTTCTCAATTTTACAACACCCCACCACCTTCATTATTTTCTACTTTTACCGATTTGCCCCAAATATGTCCTCTCTTCTCCCATCCTATCTAAAAGCTTTTTTATCTACCTTTTTATCCACCTTATATTTTTCCACCCATATTTCGCATTTAACCACATCTCAAAAACCAGTAGAGTACCCCCATCGTCTTTATTTAGCGACCATTTTTCTAGAAAATTGTCCTCCTTATCAAATAAAAATATTTTCCCTGGAATGCTTGCCTAAATTTCATTTTTGTGTAGCGATAGGATTAAGGAGGAATGATTACAAATTTAAGGTAAAATTCCGGACGAAAAGAACATTATTTTCAATTTCAATTCTTGATAAAACAATTTTTGATTGGAACAGTTTACTTGTAAAACTATTCGAGCCTTTTCCTAACAGGGTAAATACTTTTACGAAAAGATGAAAACAATTTAAATAATTTGATTGATGTGTTGTGTAAATTTGTATGTAACACCTTAGTTTTGTTTTTTTCCTGTTAATTGGGAAACTGATGTTAATAAGATGGGCATTTTTCTTTTTTTGTGTTGGAGATATGTCTTTTAATGTTACCTTTGAGTGTATTGTTTTTTTCTGACAGATTTTATTTATTTTCATTTGTGATATTGATTAGATTTGAGATTCCATGTTATTTTTTCAAGGAAAGTTTGATTGTAATGCTTGGGACTTATGTGCCACCTGACATTTTCTGACTGCACATGTGTGTTTTATTAATAATAACAATTACGGATATAGTATCCCAGTATATTTTTTTGATTATTTTTGTTTCATCTGTTCATTTGAGATAATTCATCGAGTAAAGTCAATCTTAACTTAATAAATCCTCATATCCAATCAATGGCCATTGGAAACATTTTTCTTTATTTGTCATAGATCTGAAAACCATATTGCTTTCTTATGATGACTATTGCAAATGGTTCACACAAAGACTGAATAGAGTATTTTAGACTGGTTTTGACTCCTTTAATAATATGATTAGCCCTCGTTTTCACCTATCTCAAAAACATTGGACGTTATAACACGTTATCTAACATAATCTAATCGTGATGAAGCCAATAATCGATGATATATGGTAGTAATTTTGGTTCATTCCGAGGAATATGCCAGATTTTCTTTTCCGTGCTATTAGTATCAAGACAAAATCCCCGGTAAGTATTATTTACTGGTCAAAATAATTCAAGAGACGAACAAGATGCCTTGTGTATTGGGTATAAATATATTTGGCACTGTTTTTTCGGCAATGCATATGCATTTTAGGATTTTCTTAGCTGTGCTCTTCTACATCAAAGGTATGCAGGAATTATATCATGTGTGTAACTAATAATCAAAATAAATTATCCATGAAAAATATCGATTTTATGGAAATTCTGATATTCTCTCATTTTCATTTACTATCTTATGTGTAACTTCACCCCTACTACCCAAACATTCAAAGTGTATGCTGACCTCATCACGTTTTTCCATACATATAAAAACAAATTTCATTTATAAAAGAGACGCAATTTTTTATTTTTTTCTCTTACTACACCATCGGATGAACTTAGAGTATGTTTCATTTATCCCAGCTAGGAGGTAATACTTATCCCATGTTATCCAATCTAAAGTCGTGCAAATAAAATATAAATAAAAAAACAGGATTACGTACGACATGCCGCAAATCACAATGTTGCATTTAATTTTCCTTCATAATGCTCAAAATTATATATCTACTGGGTTGTAATTTCCCTGCCGAGATATTTTAGAACTTTACTGACATAAATAATTGGGTACAACCGAGATTCTCTTTTAAAACGCAGGTGGGAGAAGGAAAAAAACTACCCCCACTGCCTAGACACAAATTCTCCATGCTGGATAAATATTCCTTCTAAGTACCTATTAAAACAACATTTGGGCAATTTAATGTGGTTAATTATAATTATATAGTTTTTGCAGGCCGGTGAAAGTATAAAATATGATTATAGTAATTTCGTCTGTAATCGAATGCAAGATAAATTCAAGCTTTCATTTTGAAATCGAATTTTCTTCCATGTCACAATGACGATAAAGGTTTGCAACGAGTATAATTATATTTGTATTACATTAAATAAATGATACATCAGTGTCCATTGACGCATTTAAGAATTTTACCTATCTATATTTATTATTGATACTATTCTGGTTAGCAAGAGGTAGTACGCCCTTAATTTATTTTTACCATTATAAACGTTTGCTGTTAGGATTTGTTTTGTTAATCGAATCCGGGGTATAGGTCAATGTTCACTATCTTCAGTCAATGTGTCAATGTTCAGTCAAAACTTACCTTAAATAACGGACAACCAATATTTATAATAGATCACAAAGATTTTTTTCGTTTGGTGGCAATCGCTCCACTCAAAGACAAAGCAGGTTGCCCTTCGAAAATAACTTCAGTACAGCTGAAAATAATTGATCACCATCATTCTTCTTCCGATCCAGCTGGATAGATTTATAAGTGCAATTGGTTTATGTATTCTGAGTATTCTTCTCTCTAATTCTTGTATTTATTCGTTCATCCAGTCAAATTGGATTATTTTATCGCCTATTTTCAACTTGCTTTCATCGCTTATTAGTCTCTCCTTTTCACCGGCCCAGTTTTTTCCAGAAATATCTATGAAATATCTATGAATAGCATTCAGATACTTTACCTCAAAATTAAGCCACTAGCTTTAAGATGTAATAAAAATATGTTTCACGTTTTTCATTAAGATCACGAAACGTATACCGTTGAGAATGAGAGCAATTACTTTGTAAACATTAGTAATGCTCATCTAACAATGAGTAATAGTGTGTTTAATTTCTTCGTTTCAGTATGTAGTACGAAAATTATACGTTACGACCACTGTCTTCAATTGCCCTATGCACTATGCTTGTGTTAGTTAAAATAAAAACGCAAAATATCAGTCTTCATTAGTAGCTCAACAGTAATTATATTCCGATTCAAGGTCTGAATTGAGATTGTCAGAAAATACTGCCTGTGGAATATAGGTCTTCTGTTGATAGTCTATGTCTGCTCTTGAGCCACAAATCTTAAGTCAGGGGAAGTCCTGGGGAGAATACCAGTTTTGTTTTGCTGTGGCTTTGTCTAAAGGACCTGTTGCGCTGTGGCCTTAGAAATTGCTGGGTTAGCAAGTGCAGTTCTCGGAAAGGTTCTGGTCCAAACTTTGAGGGGTAATGCTTCTGGGAGTGAGAGCCCTCTTCCATTGTAACTAATTCGTAGGCGTCTTATACTCTCCTCTTCAAATGGAAGCGAAACTTTTGACGAATGCTTGCAACAACTTGCCTTTGTCTCAACCAAACCAACTTCCTTTTGCTAACCCAAGCGTTGTAGGCGGTAATGCTATTAGCTGGCTGCTATTAGTTTACTATTCAACTTTAAATGTGTTTGAGGATTTGAGTGAAAAGAATTTGAAAGCGCTAAATAAGTTATAATTACAGTTTTCCTTCATCTCGTCTGGTTTTAACTGTGCCGTAATCCTATATGAATCTATGAAATATTTTAGTAATTGCACCAGATGAAACAAAGGTTGCGTATTATGGGTCTGCTTGAAATATACGATAATATCGAATATTTTACTTATTTTTATGATAAATTCAACTCATGTGTTTAATTCATTGTATTCTAACTGATAATCACTTTTAAATGCCATCAGAAGTTAGTGCAAGATTTTGGTACATAGCTAAGGATGTTGAATTTCTTTATTCTATGTTTTCAATATATTTGTTTTGTATCATAGTGCCTACCTAAATAAAATATAATTTCACTGGAAATAATAGATCATACGTTTTAATATTGAATATTTCTATATTTCAATAGTCCATGAACAGGCATTAGCCGATATCACCCGCGAGTAATCGTTTATTTTTTCATAGGCAAAAAGGAATTTAAGTTCTTACTTTTGCATTTTGACATCGGCAGCCATTAATATAACTATATTTTTATGTGGAGAGTGGAAAATAATTAAATATTAGGTAATCGGTTACAATCAAATCTTGAAGAAATATATTTAGAACTTTGACCATGCATGAAAGAGGGGCGTAATGAACAAGAATTGAAGGTAGTCTAATGTCGGTTAAACTATGTGGACAAAAAATATCTAAATGTGAACTATTATATACATATTACTTCTAGCTCCTCCCAGAAAATTTCCTTAACTTAAAATTTCAATAATTTGGCGGTATAATCGAGGTCAATGGAATTTCAGTGTCCACGTCACTAGGGAAATCGGAACATCAGGAAAACGCTGAGAATTCACTAATTTCTCCGAGCTTTGGGGAAAGGGATCGAATTTTTTGGGAAAGTCGGGATTTTGATTCGTAAGCAGGAATATATGGGAATCGGGAACTCCCTATGAGAATTATGGCCCTTTTAGCTCTGAAAATAGTTGATTTGGTATGGGAAGACAGGAAATAGTAACTCAGACCATTTCGATTGGCGATGAAGAACGGTAAATTTAAAATGGATTGACATTCAAACAAACGAGAAAGTGCTAGTTGATGGAGGAAAGAGTATTGTTGAGAGATATCCAAAGGAAGAGGAAAGATGAATACAGGGCATATTGAGTAGCAGTGGGATGTTCGAGGTTGTCGTAGAAGCACTACGTAGGCGAGGTGGGGGATAAGGATAGGCATGTTGGTTATGTAGGGAGGTAGAAAGTATGCGGAATTGAAGAATAATTTAAATCAATGGGGGTTGTCGGGCTGTGTCTTGTTAGACGAGGCCAAGAAATTTGGGCAGGTTCAGTCTATATAGATCCAAAACCTAGTTCTAAACGAGCTCTAGCTCTAATGTCAGATTTCATGACAAACCTATTATAAACCGGTAGAGCCCTACGAATAAAAAAATAATTGATTAGCGTAGAGCATCACGCATTGCGTTCCTGGCAATAATGTGAGGCAATGAGGAATGATGCGTAATCAGATCACTCAGATACATGGGAAAAAAATAGGAAATGGACCGGCACATTTGGCAGGTAAATAGGGAATAGGGTCAGGAATGGGAATTAATAACATGAGTTTCCAGTCGGAATGCGAGTGAACAGTGAACTTTATTAGTTCACGGCGGTAACTCAGCCGTATCCCTTGAGCAACTAAGCGTAATTTCTGACCGACGGGGAAAACCAATCATCACGATTGACGATGCCAACCTTCTTCCAGGTGGAGCTGAAAGGGTTGAGCGGACCCATAGAATTCAAGGAGGGGCGCCGCATTCAATTTAAGCTCGACCTTCTCAAGCTGAAGCAGCACGCGCTGGTCAAGGTGGGCGAGTGGACGCCGGCCGGCGGAGTCAACGTGACGGACAGGGGCGCTTTCTTCGACGCCGGCGCTATCAACGTCACCCTGGTCGTCATCACAATACTCGTGAGTGTCCCTTTCAGCCCGTTGGCCGACTATCTCTCTCCTTAAATTATCATCCTCCTTCCGTCTATTTCCAAAATGAATTTTTGGGTCGATTTTGACCCTTTCTGAAAGACAGGATTCAGATTTCATTTGTGAAAATTCAATACGAAAACATACGAATGTAGTCACTTCCTCGGGCGGAGTGGGGTTCTCTTCTCACACCCCTTGTCAAGTCTGTTTTGATAAAATCCATTCATTTTTAAGATTATACAGAAAATTACTATTGCGGGGTAATATTTTGTTTTCATAATTATCAAAGTTCTTCAGTTTTAAGAAAATATCGTATGGGTAACAAGAGAAGAAGGGACGCTAAACTTTTTCGTTCGGAGTCTCAAATATTTCTGACTCGATTACATTTCAATCCATATTCCCCTGATTTTTGCATCCTTTCGGATTAATTCCAATCATTAATATGTTATGAATGTGTTGTGTAATTACCTATATAAATGGATGCATATATTTATTGTACCCAGCATGTTAGCTTTGCATGGATGTCTCTAACCGAGAAGTGTCTGTTTGCTTTGTGGATATTGATGAGACGTTGAATATAGTTAACAGGTAAAAAAGAAACTATATTTCGCAGATGATAGGAGTAGGCCGGGAAGATATTGGAAACCTGAGCATTTTTTAGACTGCTCAGGTGCGTTTGGTGGATGTAAATTCGGGAGAGGAAATAAGGCAGTGCTAGCCGAATTAAAATAGGGATGTTCATCATCACCTGTTATTTTCAATATACTTGTACATGGGGAGGAAATGGTGAGATACGTATGGGGAGAGCTAAAGTTTAGAGTGAAAGTAGGAGGGGAACCCCTCACATCAGTTAGATTTGTGGATCATTAACCGTTAGTTAGCTAGTCAGCCAAATAGTTGCGATTGTAACTCGGCGCATTTCAGAAGCGGAATGATAGACATAGTAATAAGCGATTAATATCACTTTTTTACCAGATATTTATTTTATCTACAATCAGTTTTGATGTCCTACGTCAATTCCAGAACCTGAATATGATGTAGTACAACAAAACTGGTCGTAGTTTAAATGCAAGTTCGTATATCGTACATATCTGGTGTAAATGTGCTATTATTTGGGAATCCCCCGGCATCACGTCTGAAACCAAGCAATTTGATGGATAGAGAATTAGAATTTCTCATAAGAAAGTGAATTTAATGATATTCTCAATGAATAAGAGGACAAAACTAAACATTCAAGTAGAGGAACACGAACTAGAACAGGCCAAACCACCCCCCTATTTGGGAAGTACGAGTATTTTGAATAGGGTGTGCAGTGCGGCGGTGACATTAAAATAAGAATTTTGTTGAAAAACAACCCTAAGCGTAGAGGACTTTCATTTTCACTTAAGAGAGAGAAAAATATCAAATTTTTGGTGCATTAAAATGAGTACATTTTTATGCATCATTAAATATATAAAGTTGTTTTACTCACAAGTTGATGACAGGTACCTGAAGTAAATATGTACAGAAACGGCCAGTTAAAATTTATGAAATGGAAGATAATTTTGTATGGCTCAGAAACTAAATATTTGAGGCAGAACGATAAGTATAGATTGGGGAATTTTTAAATTTGTACATAATAATGGACAAATAGAATATACGGAAAGGAAAATATCATAAGTGATGACGTTCTAGGCATGCTAGAGGAAGAGAGACAGCATTTGGAAGTTGTTATAGCTTCCCACAAATGGATTCAGGAGATGTTGAGAGGCAGAGCACCTTAAGTAATAATAGAAGGGATTTCGAGAAAGTAGGACATTGGGAAGAAATTAATATGAACTTTGAATTGAACTAAGGGGTGTAGAAAGTATGAAGAGATAAAGAATTAGTTATTTAAATTTGGGGTTTTTGTACATAATTTGCCATGTTTTAAAGATAGTTAAGAAGTACTGTGGTGTGAAGTACCAGGGTCCATCTAAATCAGGAGACTACTTGAAGTTATAATGAAAATGTTTTTGCTTTCTCATGTATATGAGTCCCTTAAAATTATTCGTATGCCTTGGCAAATAGCAAAAATTTAGTCTCGCAAATGAAAAAGTTTGTTTCAACCCCTAATTCATTTAGTAATTTATGCATGTGATTTAAATTGTTCACGGTGCAGTGATATTCAGAATATAGTTAATCTATTATATTGTAAATCTGTTGTAAGGGGAACAGAATTTACGAACAAGGTGCCTGAATGTTACATTTTTATCGCTAAAATATTGAGTAAGGAAGCAGGTAATGACAAATGGAGGAAATTTATTTTTTTTATCGTAATATTTAGAAAAATATATTTTTAAAGGAAGAATATGGTATTTCACAAAATTAAAATCGCACTAGGTGCTGCTCTTTTAAATTAATGTCAAGTTATGACAGCATACCTGTATGTTTATTTACTAATGTTTAGCCAATGGTGCGCTTAAATGATTTTGCGACCTGAACTCAATATACAATTATGAATTAGCTATAAAAATAGTTCATGAATTTCATGTTGCATCTTCAAATTATCCTAGCATAGTAATTCTTCAATAAATAAATCATTTGCTTCATACCTCTTGTGCGTTTTATGTAGTGTGTTCTTAAACCCATGCATATTATGTTACCTTGATCTTATATTTATTAATTTGACAATGTAATAAATTTTAAGTTGTTCTTTGAAACAATTTCAGGAGATAAAAATATTAGAAGTTATATATCATTGATTTAATATTCATTTTTCATAAAATTCTAACAATAAATAATATTTATATGTTAATTGTATTCTTTCTTGTAAGGCTGGCATTAGGTATCAATATTATAGAGATTCTCAAAAAGAGTTATTCTGAATAAACAACTTTCCCTATGCTAATATCTTGGAAATTTCTACATAAATAATAAAAGGATATGTAAATAATTTTCATTGAAACGGATTAAAACGGTATTGAATTCTTTATGGCTGTGAAGTGTTGTCAAGTAGATAGGAAAAGAATTTAGACACAACCAAAAACTAAAGAAATTGAAACAGAAGCTTTGGGTATTCACCTAGCTGTGAAACCTGGCGTAAATTTGCGAGACTATGTCATGCATGATACGTACATAACTTTGTTATTTTAAAATATTTTTCATTTTAAAATAAATTTCTACTTCATCCTTTTGAATTGAAGTTCGATGAAATATGATTTATAAATTTTAAAAAAGGAAATGGCAATTCTAAATATAGTATAATGATAAGCACCTAATTTCAGCCATCTGAAGGACATGAATCATAAGACTTGTTTTTTGACGTATCGCGTCCTGCCTCCTATTTGCTTAACTCCATAAAATGGGGCATCGTAAACTTTTCATTATTGCTATAAAATAATCGAGATATATACTTACTTTTGATTTGTAATTCTTAAGACTTATCTACGTAGTCACCATCCAGACTTACACATTTCTTACACAGCGTTTCTTGACCTTTCGAAGGCCGTCATTGTAGAACTCAGCAGGTTCATTGGAAACCTTTGTTTGACATCTTGAATGACGTCATTTGTGTTTTCAGATCCCCGAAATGTTTTTTTTTGAGCTATGAGAATAGAGAAAAGTCGCATGAGAGGAGATCGGGGGAATGGGGCGGATGTGACAAAATTTCAAAGTCACATCGCTTTCATTTCTCAACCGCACCTCGAGATGAATGAGCAGATGCATGGTCTGCAAGAAGACGGATGACTTTGGTGACCATTCCGCCCCGTTTCTTTTTGAGAACATCACGCCATTTGTTCATCGGTGAGCAGTAATAGGCACTAGTAATGGTCTGACACTTCTCTAGGTAGTCTTTCAAGATGACTCCACGGCAGTCTCAAAAAACAGACAGCATGACCTTCCCTGCAGACCTCTGCACCTCAGCCTTCTCGGGGGAGGGGGGGGAGGTGAGTCGCTGTGTTCCCACACCTTGCTCATCTCTTTGGTCGCTGAATATTATTGATAGATCAAAGGTTTATACATTGTTACCAGGCGACCAAAAATTCCTCTTCGTCTTGCTGCAAAAGATTCAACATCTCCCTTGAGAGGTCGTGCCGTGTTTGCTTCTGGAAAGGAGTCAGTAGTCTTGGAACCGATCGTGCTGACACTTTTGACATGTGCACTTCTTCATGAATAGTTTTTCTCACACTGCCGTAAATGAGATCAGTCTAATACATGACCATATGTATGGTTACTCTTCGATCTAATTGGACAAAATCCTCCACGTTCTTCACTGTGGCAGCTTCGTCCGTGAGTGATGGTCTTAAACTTCTTGGATTGTCTGTTATGGACGTGTGACCAGTTTGAAAGTTCTTTTTCAACCTCTCAGCTGTATCATATGACGGGGTAGTATTTTCATAAGCAGCCATCATTTTGCCGTGGATTTTTCGGGTACTGTTACCTCTCAAATGAAGGAATGGTCACATTGCGAACCTCTTATCTCCTCTATACTGCGAGATACTCCCACCTCCAACTTCTTGAAACAGAGCAAATCAATGTAATGTACAACATTATATACATTAGGATCAATTTTTCAGCAGAATAAATTTTTTCCACATATCTCGGTTATTTCATAGTGATACTTACTTAAAAACGATACCCCCAAGTATATATTTAATTTCGTATAATGTCATTTTGAAGCCTTCCGTTACTTGTTAAACGATCCTAAATGGTCTTAATATGATCTTACGTACTTAACCTCGAGTTTTTCTTTTTCTTAATATTCTTGGAAAGTTGCGGGGCCGTACAATGTGTTGTATTTCACTAAGGATCTAGGACAGATTTCACACAGTGAATTACCGCTAGGGGAAATGAGGTTTTAAATATATTTCATTTGGGTTTATCAATCTTTAATTTTAAAAATTTCGATCAATATTTTATTCAAAATGACTCTGAGGCAGTAAAAAAATTATTATATGCTCACTATTTATGCCTAATGCTAATAACAGTGTATTTATGGTATATGAGTACAAGCTGAAAAACACGCTTCTTTGAATATATATACAACTATAAAACATGTAGATGTAAGATTGAATGAAGGGAGGCAGGAAGTGTTATGGAATTGAAAAAACATTGTTTTTAGAAATTTGATTGAATATCAATAATAATTTATGACTCAGAATTATCACTTTAAATTTACTGATAATAATTCATTAAAAATTTAAAAGTACGGTTTTTCACAATTTTGAATCAATTGGAGGACGTATTGTACGGAACGAAATTAAGTTCGAAACGAAAATTTATAAAATTAAGTTGGGTCATGCCTAATGCCAGCACGTTCAACTTTCACATCAACAACCTTAAAAAAAGGACTATTCATTCATTTCATTTGTTGAAAAAAATCATCTTTTACTATTATTATTGGATGGTTTCAAATAATAGGAAGTTAACTGTGGCGTCTTCCCCTACCTTTTTGATTCCTTTGGCACCTCTACCCATGCCCGTCCCAATATATTTTCACCTCTTCCGTCTCTATGCCTCGTTTATTATATATTTCAAACCATCTTACCGAATCTCACGTCCCTTCGTGCGAGGAAACGATCGAATTCGACGGCTGGCTTCACCTGTTGTTACGGGTATCGAATGGGGAAAATATTTCAAATAAACATTTTTACCCGAAAACCCCTAAATATTCATTGCTCTTCGTCAACAAAAATTTCAATCACAAATGTACGTGTCGATCCCTCCATTGTTGACACATTCTTTTTCGTCGGGTCATTCGATGGATGAAAAAAACAAAAAAAAATAAACAAATAAACGTCGAGCTCGATTTGTGCGCGACTTCCAAAATGAAATAAATTACGAATTCTCATTTGGGGGAAAATAAATACGCGTTTCGGATGCGACGCTGTGCCGTCCGTTGTTATGATGCGATGTTAACTCGGCGTGCGGCCGACGCAATTCTTCACTCGTTCCCACGGCCGATCACGTTCGCGAATCTGCACCTGGGTTCGAAAATCAACGACCGGGCACGGGGTCTCTCGCCGTCATGGAAACGTCAACTACGCCCGCCACGGCGAATGATTCGCCCCCTCGCAGCAAACTCCTTACGTGATGATGCACTACGAGAAGAACTACACCGGCAACGCCAGGTTCCACGGCTTCTGCGTCGACCTTCTGGAGCGTGTGGCCAAGGAAGTCGGCTTCGACTATATCCTGGATCTGGTCCCGGATCGCAAGTACGGTGCCCAGGACCCAGTCACGGGAGAATGGAACGGGATGGTTCTGCAACTGATGAAGCACGTGCGTAAACATGGGGGGAGGGATAAGGCCAGCGGTGAACGGCGGAATATAGTGTGATAGCAGCTACGCGGATAATTAATTTTGTCAGCCTTCCCGGCGACAGGTATTCTCCTGTGACTTATTTCGGGTCTGTCCTTCAAGCCATTTTAAGTGTGTAAGGTGGGAGAAATCCCACAACAGACTCTCTGCCTTACATATATTGTTAAAATTTCAGGCTTAATGAAGTTATAAAATCAATATAGAAAGTAATTAGGTTTACAGAATCCTTACTTGCCTTAAGTGCCAGGTGCTACCGACTATTCTGCGAAGGCTCACAAATTACTGGCAATAATAACATAATACAGGTAAATCGATGTGTATTTCAGACAAAAATGTATACTATTCAGGTTATCTAGTTAAGGGAATTACCTCTGTGCTACTTCGGACTAAACAATTATTTTTCATTTTTTATCACATCGGAGCGTCTCACGTAGGCCAGGTCACATTATAAGGTCAGCTACTTAAAGAATTCTAGAGGTTATTAAATCAAAGTAAAATAACTTGGGGCAACGGAAGCTTAAGTCACTCTACGGCACTAAGTTTTAACTACTTTTTTGGGATGCGAGACGAATTACTAGTTTTGGTTATAAAACAATGAAGATTTTGGGTAAAAATGGCAAAAATTCAGGTAGCCTATTCAACTGAATAAGTTCGATGAACTCTGTTCTTTTTTATGCTCTTCATTTTCGTAGAATTGGAAATGAGTCTTCTTAACATCTCCAAAAATAATGAAACGGGTTCGTATTGTTTCCATGTCTGCTTTACTGACTTCCCACGCCGAAGGCATGGATTCAAAAGTGAGCGGCGAATCTGTTTGTGGTATCCCAATTTCACCTAGTGGCCAGCGGGGTGAGCACTTCACGTACAGTAGAAATTATGTATGCCCACACAGAATGGGCCGTTAAAGTTCGTGAATCCCTTTGCGCTTTTCATTAAAAGTAGAATAACGAGGAAAAAAGTCGCTTTGAGGAACAGACGATTATTTTTGCACAGGAATCGGCTGAAAATCATAGTATCCGGAAGGAATTTTAGTTATCCCTAGGAAAGGGTTAATAAAAAATAAAATTGCAAGATTTTGAAGGAAATGGTTTCCCTATGCGTGTAATCTGATTAAATTAGACGCATGATTCTTTGGGAATCCAATACGCCAGGAGCGTTGCAAGTGAAAGCACAACGGCAATCGTAGCTTGAGCAAGCTGCCAATAAATAAAGACCATTTGGTTGGAAAACTAATTTGAACGGAGTGCCGTCTGAGAACCCAATGGGATTTCAATATGTTTAGCACAAAATGCATGGAATCTGGAGGTAAAACTGATATTTGTGAGCGCGTTCCCGCAATTTGTGAGCGAGTTAGGTGATTTTTTTTCATTTCTGGAAATTGGCATCGCCCACCGATTACCATCGATGGTTCATGCGTTGTACACGAATGAAATTGGATGTTTAACTTACCATGTCACAACAGCTGTAAAAGTGAACCATCATTCATCAATACAATTCGAATCGATAACCGGTAACCTTTAGTAAGGATAACTTACCCTGGTTCATTTCCATGTGTCTGCCTAAATGAAAAGTATTCTACATTGTTCAAAAACTAATTTAATATCTCGTTTTGATTTGTAAAATAAGTTTTACTCAACAAATTTCTTCTTTCATTATTGATGAGCTGTGATTATTTATCGAAGTATCATATGAAGTTTGAACTTTTTAGGAGAAATTATAACAAATTATGTAGCATTATTCTAACAATTAGAACAATAAATTAAATAAATTCCAATTTAAATATGCATGGTCCGTCGCAAAGATAAGTAAAATTATTCCGAGAAAAAAATTAAGTGGATCAAAGTAAAAATTACTAAAATTATTCAAAATAACACCCTTGTGCATCGAGAAACCGATGCCAGTGCCGCAGTCAGTCGCGGCACGCTTTCTGGAAGGCGTCGTGAGGAACCTCATTCAGACACTCATAACACTCCTTTTCGCATTATTCAGCATTCCAAAATGGTTGCCTTCCAAGCTTCTTTTTATTCTTGGGAAAGAAAAGAAGTTGTGGTGGTCGCCTTCCTAACGCGTTGCACTCTATTGCGGAGCCTTTCGAGGACTTCCACGTAAAACTTACAGTTCAATGTCTGTACCCGAGGCACACAATCTGTGGATGACGTTTTTTGGGTCGAAAAAGGTTAGGAGAGACTTACTTTTGCGACAGGCCCTGCAGAATGTCATTAAAAACACAATGTTGTTAGCAAAATCTGAGGTAATTTCAAAATGTTTCAGCTTTCATACTTTTATTTACCAATTTGATAAAGATGTGAAACGAGTCCGCAATCGCAATAACAGCCGTAATGGATCTTGCACTTCAATTAATTTGACGGAACTCTTGCAAGTCAACTTAGCCTTCATGCATAATAAAATACTGACTCCACCATAATGAATACAGCGGGAAAAGTTTAAAAAAATTTCTTTTTTGCTTTTGCCTTCATGTTGATACATCTACAGTAACTTGCTGCTACGTACTCGCTCGAACCAAATAATGAGGAAAATCAAAAGGATGCACCCAAAATTCTATCAAAAATTGTACTTATTGAACTTATAGTGAACCCTTACTGAGTAAAGATTTAAAAGTTATTTTCAACCCGTCATTCGTCGCAGGAAGACGAGTGTTTCTTTTTAACTTTCTGTTCATATATTCTTTTTTTAATGAAGTGTCCTCAAGACTTAACCCAAACTCTGTGCAGAATTAATCCCCCGTCTCCTTAGGAAAGCATTAATGATAACGGTGGAGGAAGAAAAACTTAACAAAAGGATACAACCCAGAGGATGGGAAATGAAATGAAGATATCGTACGGAGTTTCAACTCAGTTCCAGGCAAGATAAAAGTCACTTCGACTCTCTGATAGCAAGCGAGATAAATGAATTTGACTCCACTTTTCGTGTCTCCACTCGGTCTTTTTCTTGTTTCTCCCACTATCCTTTTAGATATTAGGAACTCCGGGGATTTGGGTTATTATCTGTGGTAAATTTGCGACCAAACCACTATCAAAGGATTGCGTGTTTTTTCCCATTTTACGGAAAGAACCGAAATAAATACTTCAATGGTGAAGTGGAATTAATATTTAATCAATTACAACCTCTTCCCCGTAGGCCCTCCTGTCCAATCACTACACTTTCGCAAGCAAATAAAAACCTCAAAACAACTTTGAAAGCTGAAAGCAAACAAAGAATTGGCGGGTTAACGAGTTCCGGAGTATGTTTACCCCCTGGCGCAAACTGTAAGGCAAAATATCGGCGGATACCTGTACATATCGTATGTATATGAATGACATTAGGCACTGAGCGAAGCGGAAAGATTTAAATGATTTGAGACATGACCTTTGTTAAAAAGAATATGGGTGTCAAGGAAATGTATCAAGCATTTACGTCCACTATAAAAACAATATGAATTCCTTCTCATCCCCTATTCTCACCTAATCTATGATTTTGTTAAATCTATTCTCTTCGTGGGTAACGTCGCACTCTGGTATATGTAAGCGATCGCAGATTACATTCTGATTCTTCCACTTGATACGCAAATGTTATCCGCTCATTTCAAGGGAAAGTAACGTAACTTCATTCATAACACCATTATCTTTTAAAGAACTCGTAACGCTTAAATGTTTTTTATGATTGATGTTTTTAACTTAAATTTTATGAATCCTTTCTCTAGAATACATACTGATATTTCACGGGGAATAAAACTTGTTAGTACCATAAAGGATGGTTTAGTACCATCATTTTTCTGACTTCCACTAGTTTAGGTAGGCTGCTCTTATATTTGTCGATAGTGCTATGCCCAATACTTCGCTAAAGTTTGAGTATATGTATAAACAAATATGGTTAACATTTAATGTATCTACTTGGCATGATATGGTGGCGAATCCTACACTTACAATATGAAATGAAATACATTTTCCTGTGTCGTGTGAAAATTGTAAATAACTGTACGTTTGTGTGTCTCAACAATTGAAGAATTGTAATCGTAAAACATTCAATGATAAATAATTACCTTTAAACACTTCCTTTTGCGAAAATAAAAATATTCCAAGGTGAAGACACTTATTTTATTCTATAGTTGAGTCCAATAAGTCCTGCATGAACGCATTTTTTAGGTTCGGGTCAAGAAATAACAGTGAAAGTATGGTCCTTTAGGTGACATTTTTCACCGATTTTTTAATAGTTTCTGCCGAAATATCCATACTATTTTAATTCAAATAAGAAAGCCAGTCGTCGATTCGTTTCCTTTGCGCCTACTCCAGCTCTCACTGACTCCAAACCTTCACCCAATAATAACCCTCAATTCCTTCGTAACCCTCGTCTGTCTATGTGCCACTGCCCAAAACTGTGTGTGCTGTTTATATGTTTATCTCTTCACCATTCACCGCCATATTTTCACCAAAGTATGTAGAAAATGTGTCTCCCGATAGAAATAGATGAAAAAGTTCTTAGGATGTTGCTAGTTTTTACTTGTGTATGTGAGTGTTTCTGTGTAGCATTATTGTTGCTAGAAAATACCATTTCTCTTATTCTCATCCCTTGTTTCTCCTTTCACTCCATGATCCACACTCATTGCTCTAATAAGTTTCATGGAAACAAGTTCTATTGCTAAAATAATGGATAAACTCCAATATCCAAAATCATGTTTCAATTTTTGACAAATATTTAACCGATATTCCATTTCATTGTCATTCCATCATTTTTAAGTGGACCACTATTCGCAAGCGTCATTTTTTTAGTTCTAGTAATAAGTGTTCTGCACGTTTGTGTGTGTTCGTGGTTAGTTTTTAATTAGCGTTCTATTTCATACGTTTTACCTAGAAAATTCACTAAAAATTCGCCCTATTTTTCGACAAAGTCTGTTTTTTCAATTACATCCTTATCATTGCTTAGTTTCACTGTCAATATTATGCTCAAGAGTGGATATTTTTGCAATATGATATCCACCATTTCCGGTCAGCTTCATTGTTGTGGTACGCTCTTCATCGCACGCTTTTTTCCTTTTCCCTCTAACCCACCAAAAACTTTCTCCACCACTTACCTTCTCCCACGTCTTTACGTATTTGTTTTCCCTTTTCCTTTCTGCAATGGTTGACCATTGACGTGTCCACGCGTTGCCGTTTCACTCGACTTCAATCTTCACGGCAACAAACAATGAATCGAACTCTCATAAAATTCATACAATCCCTCTGTTTCTAACCACTGAACTCTCTCTCCGATGGCCATGCATAACGCATCTGAATTTGTTGAAATAATATTTGTGCGCATATTTTTGCACGCTTTTCTCTTATGTTTTTTTTGCCCTCTTCTTCCCCTCCCTTACTTTATGATTTTGGCCCCGGCGATAAACGTGGATTCTCCCGGACAAACGTTCATATATGAAACGCCTTTTTAATGGCGCTGGGTCGTATTCAATCTTAAATGATTTTCCTTACAATATCTTATATTCATAAATCTGATACGCCATAATATCTCTCTCCTTTTCTTGGAGTATTGTCCTTTATGTTCAATTCAAATCATCCATTTTTGACTGTTTAAACGTGAAAATTCAATTTCTCCTCGTGGGGACTACATTCAATCGGATTCGTAACGATTCCAAAAATAAATGTCTCCTTTTTCCGTCATTTATCTCTTTGCTTTTGTTCCAATGGGTCAAACCTTTTGTCTACTTCGGTTTTTTTTCAATCCGATCTGTGGGGGGGGGGGTGAATACTTTTATTCTTTTCTTTAATTTCTTTGCCTTTTCTTTTGTCCGGAAATCCACGGCCTGCATCACTTTTCATTTCCTTCTGGGTCATCTCGTTGGGTTCACGGCGTCATCCGCCGAGGCGCTCACTCTTTCATTTCTGCTGCCTCTCGCTATTCCACCCCTCTATTTCACCCCTCTCCCTTTTTCTGCCCTTTCACCTCGGCAAACTCAATCCACTCACATTCCTTCCCATGATCCATCACTCTTGTCTTTTTCAAAAAATATGAAAACTTGGGGTTTTTTTACCCTCGCCGCGGTCTCTTCGGCGAAACTCGCTGCTTATCATTCCCTCAACGGTCTTTGCGCTTCCGGCTACCGACCCTCCACCTCCTTGATTTATTTAATTTTTACCATTTTCTCTGACAATAAAATCATTTTCCTTTCGAAATTAAACCTCTTTGATTGATGCATTGAACTCCATTTGCTCCGTGGAAATTTTGATGAAAAATATTTCACGGATTCGAAACGCGTTCGATATCCAAAACGGTGTGCTCTTCGTTGTGATAATTACTGCAAACAACATTTGGCAAAAACGAAACTATTTTTTTTCAAATGTGAAATGGACGATTTTAAAAATTAAATACCTCTTCAAATATTTGTTTTCAATCAAACCTGATAATGGCAACACTGTGTAATCACCTTATATCGTTCTTTTTTTCTACAAAACTATTCCCTCACGGCGACACTCACTCGCTTTATGAACGGCTTATAAATTTCTTCTTTTCAACGCGGATACGACTTTTACGTCCATTCGAGTGGAAATGTCTGTTTCTATGACATTTTCTTTCCCTTGTCTTCGTTCTGGTATGCTTCTAATCTTCCTTAATTATTTTTAATTCCGTTATTTAACCTTCAAATCGAATTGTTCCCAAACTAAATCCTTTTCCTTACACTAACAAGCATTTTATTATGATATAACAAAACTTATGCCGCTCAAATTACCTTAATACTTTCTGTTCAATTTCATGACTCCCAATTGGTACCTTCTTCTCTTTCAATATCTCGTATTCTCCATCACATCCCCTAACGGTCAATTAATCACATTTGAACACAAATGCGTTATTCAATATTTCTTCTGCCTCGTGACTCATTTCTATGGAATTCACTCCATTGTTTTCATGAGATCAATTTTAATCGATGCTTACATATTATTTCACCCTCACTCATTTTACGGATAACTTTACTACCATGCTCTAAACTTCATTCTACTGCTTATATGTCGATCACTGTCCTTTGCTTTCATGCACTAAATTCATTTCGGTTTGTGCACATTGATAATCCTGCCCTCAATTAATAATGGATCTGTAATAATCCTACAAATAATTGGATTCCGGCTATCTGCACCGCTATTGCACTTTTTATGTATGCTGACGTATATCTCAACTTTCATTCAATTATCACATTTGAGAACACTAAACCCTTCTGATCGGTCCACCGATGATGAATAACCGTCAACAAACTTACTCAAAACCCCACGAATCTCACTTTATTTTTTTGTGTGGCCATATCCTCGCCCTAACCCCCACTGTTCGACCATTAAACGCCTGTTTCACTTTCTTCGGAAATCACTCTTTTGTTTAACGCTCATTTCAAAATTAATTTTTTCCTTGGACTTTCTGTTATCTTCTGTTTTCTTCGCTCTCTTCTGTGCTTCACTCCCTTCCAAACCTTTTCTTCTGGACCCTTTGATTATTGGAAAAAATAAACCTTTCCCACTCCACTGAACGATCCAATCCCTCTGCTTTTCCATCTCCTCCTCCCCTGTTCTCCAATGCGGTCCCCTAAACCAATCTCTGCCTCTTGCTCTCACTCTCTTGCTCTGTCTCATTCTGTTCCCTTCTTAATTAATCCTCTGTCGTAATGTGAACATAACCCTTTCCGACACCCCATTTTGAATTCATTCCCCCTCATTTCCCTTTTATTTCCTGCTTCCCATTTTTTTCATTTCCAACCCCTTCCCCTCACTTTGAAAAATCCCCATCACGGATCCAAAAAAAATCTCCCACTTGACATCCCAATCCCATTCCCCCACCACTTCTCCTCCCCGCTTTCGCCGTGCAAAAAAACCTCCAGGAGACACCTTACGTCATGATCAAGCGCAACGCCAAGAAAGCGGGTGGACGAGATTGGAACCAAAATGGCGGCCAGGTGGACAACGCCACCGCCACGTGGTCGGAGGGCGATAAGGAACCAGATGACGACCCGGAGGACGAGGAGGGAGAGTCGGGCAATGACCGCTACGAGGGTTTCTGCATCGATCTCCTCAGGGAGATCGCCGGAATGGTCGGGTTCGAGTACCGGATCAAGCTGGTGCCGGACGGCAAGTACGGAGTTTACGACCTAGAGACCGGAGAGTGGAACGGAATTGTGAGGCAACTGATGGACAAGGTGAGGGTGGTGTGGCGAGCGTCCGGGGCGCTCTAGGGGGGAGCGGGACCTGAAGGGGGTCTCTCTCGCACTCCTTCTTTCTTTCAGAAAAGGGGACCGCGACGGCATGAGGCGGCAAAAGGTTTCCAATGGGGACCTTCAAGTTCGTTCAAAAGGGACAAAAATCATGTTGGGAAACCAATAAGTGCAGTGCTGTACGAAGTTTTTACGCGGGCTCCTACGTATTGTAGGGGTTATGAAAGCATTAACTGATAAGGAAACAGTAAATCCTCGAAATAAATGCATAGTGGCGGCAGATCCTACTTAACACCTCTTAGCAGCACCTTTTATTCTTCGCTAATTACATTCAATCCACATATGCCATTGAGAGCTGGAGTTTATTAGCATTTAATTTTTTATCGTTGAAGTTAAGGAAATTTAGAAATTTAGTCTGTTTGCTTCCATTTTTTGTTGCATTTTGTGACAAAAATGCCATTTGTTAAAGTGATTTTAATATATAAGAAATATAATCGGACATTTGAAAAGAATAAATCATTTTTTTTATTAATTTCATTTAATTTTTCATGTTACGACAGTAAGAGGGAATTTGCCCAATTAAACAGTAAAGCCACATTTCCTTCCTAATCTTTGGGTGAAATATTTTTAACTTAGTCCATGGTTTTCCATGCCTTCCAAATTTCAATTGAAAAACTGCACCTTCACCGTTCTTTTGTTTCGCCACTATATCTTGACGAGAATGATGACCCTGATGCGAATGAATGGAGAATAAATCGCCATTTTATTTATTTAAGATAAAACAGCAAACACCATTTTTAAACGATGGAAGAGATGAATTCACATTCGTGTCATACGGAATGTGTTCCCGTTCACGTCCCGAACACATTGAAGCACTTGAGCGTCAAATTCGCAGTTCCGTTTCCGCTATATCGCTTCAAAGCGTTTAGTTGCGGGCGTCAAACCGATTCAGCCTTTAGGCTGAAGCACTTGGTGCGTTTAATGCGAGATTGTGTACTCGCCTCGGAATCACGTCACGAGAGCCTTGAAGCTCCCTAAATGCGAGAACGAGAGCGGCGAAGTAATGCACTTCGGCATGCTTTAAGCGAGAAAAGGGACGCATTCACACCGTCTTGATAACTTCATAATGAAGATTCATCTTGTCAGAAGTTTTCTTGTCTTGTCAACAACAGCCGTCCAGCCACTATAAGAAACAGCCCAATAAGTTACCACGGGCTCCACATCGATATGTAACGATGCGTGATTGCAATAAATATGCTGCTGTTGCACGACAGTTCCAAAAGTTATATTTAAGATATTTAAGGGTTATAGGCCAAGGAAGTCGATATTTTATTCGTTTCTCCCCCCAATAAAAAATGATATGCTGAAACCTTTTTAAAATGCTGGCCATAATTTGGTAATGTGTAGGAGATTTTTTAAAGTTAAATCTCTACATTTTCTCATCTCTTCTGTAAAAACTTAGGCGATAAAATTTTCAGGTAAAGTTTTTCACCTGGATAAACTGTCGAATTCATAAGTATTCATATTGGATCGCATGCTTCATAATCACTCTCATCCCTTCATGTTCATGAGGGCATCAACTGATAGGACACATGTCTTCCATGTGAGCATCACACTTACTTCAACAGAATATTTTAATCATAATACAGCCAACCCATCAGTTTTCATGTTCCGGTCAATTTAAAGTCATATGCTGCAAAAAAAGCAAAATATTCGTGCTTACATTAAAACAGGAAAGCTCATTATTAGATTACATGTTTTACTGATTATTTTAAAAGATTAATTTGTGACAAGTTGTTAACGATGATTAAATATATTTGAAAGAAGATATATATGTTGCACTCGCCATCAGTCCCAAAATTATTAGTCATAATGCAGTATAGAGATTTATTAACATATTTACAAAAGGAATATTAATTTATTTCTGATAAATACCGAATTATACGAGTACAATGAAAACTGATCCGCCTTTCTCAACTGTTATTCCTTTCAGTTACTCGCATAATGAATCATATGAACGGAAGGTTGAAAACTAAAAATTTAACAGCATATGTGAAAGCAATTTTTACCCAGTTTGATGCTTTTCAAAAATTCTAAAGTTTCTGCAGTTTTGGTTGATATCATACAATGCAGCTTGTGATATATGCTATTGAACTTTCAACCTTTCAAAAACATAACCTTTGTTTCTTTAATCATATTTCCACTCTTCAAAATTAAGCTCTCTTGAATATTGAAACTGAGTGTATTTTTATGAGCATACCAGAAAAATATATATGCTGTCAGAATTTAAAAAATCATACTTTTAAAATGTGCTACAGTCTATATCGTAATTGAATACGTACATGTATAGTATAACGTAATATTAATTAAATAACTTCTATCATATAATATACTAAATGGCATTCGTAGTAAAAAATAGTCAAATTACGTCATCCTGTTGAACCACCGGTCTTTGCCAGGAATACATTTCATCAACGCATATGAAAATTTTATCTAGTTTTCGGAATGAAAATAGCAGGAATTTCTTCATCAGGGCGGAAATTAGCAGAACCACTTTCTTTATCAGGGCGCGTGATTGATATCTTAGAGCTTTGGTGAAACCTCTTGAAGTACCTATGTGTCGACGTCTTAATGTCTAACATTCTAGGATTTGCTCTTTTTCTGCCAACGAAAGCTTTCCCATATAATGTTATCGTAAATTTTATATAGACATGTTTGAGTTGCCTTAATTTCTGATAGTGCAACATAGGCATGCTTTTATGATTAAATTTCATTGCGCATGTTATCAATAAAATGAATACTCCGATTACTTTTTGTGACTTAAAAATTTAGAATCTTCAGGAAAGAATTTTTATTTTCATATTCCTTTGAACAGTATTCAAGAGATAGCCTACGAACTCATCTTTATTTACCCTCTGCCATTCATTCGTTTAGAAAGCGGACCTCGCCGTAGGATCAATGACCATCAACTACGCACGAGAGAGTGTCATCGATTTCACCAAGCCGTTTATGAACCTTGGAATCAGCATTCTGTTCAAGGTACGTGACCTACCTTAATTGCTTTTTATTCAAAGCGGGGTGAATCGTCAAGCATGTCATGCCGGGTCAACATGGTTGACGCTTCTCCGTAACAAAGGGAGAGGTATATTTAATCTAAATTTCAAGCCCAATCAATCAGGACATTGATTCCAGCACCTCCACTTCGGCAAAATTACTGTAAAAAGTAATAGATTTTTATAAATCTAATACTTTTTTTAGTAATTTTACTGCTCTTTAATGCCCTAGAAGTGTCTCAGATCGCAGTACTTTCTAGGTACAAGTACAATTGACTTTTCCCCTGCATTAATTGGAATTCAGTGCATAGAACATTTATCACCCTTCTTTTTTTGCTGACTGTTATGGTCAAATATTTCCTGGTGAATAAATTTAGACGAGAAAAATATAGGTGACTGTAATAAATTTATTTGCTGGCTGAATCCATTCCAGGCTAATATTAAGGGAAATATTGATGGCACCGATTGATCCAAATATCTTCTTTGGCCATGTTCCATGTTCACCCAGCTTGACGAATTGCATCACAGTTCTTTATTTTTTCAAAGACTCATCCTTTAAATCATATGTGATATGCAAAACGAGAATTTGTGCTTACCTGATTATTTTAAATACCTTGTTTTGAGGAAAATTTGACTGTGTATATTATATTTATGGTAGTAATTCTATTGGCCCCAGTATTTAGCACTTGTTTTTCTAATTCTTCATTATGCTATGGTATCGGATTTTTGTCTCTCATACACTTTAAATTTTTTGGTCTACCCTAATTTTTCAAAACTTTCATGACTAAATCTCAGACCAAAAATTTCACATTCCCTGACTTTTATATGGATGACATTATAAAAGATACGTGTAAATAATGTATGTATTGTGTTAGTGAAAATTTTTCCCTTATTCACATTTAATATGAAAATTTTTCTTCTCGTATTTATTATTAAATTTTACTCATACCCTTAACGAACGTTTAAATGCCAAAGGCGCGTCAGAAATTAGTGGGTGTGTGTTTTTTCAAGGCATCCAAAGTCAATTTCTCATGTATAAATACTTAATATTTCATTAGCTTTTCAAATATCGGCCACGAAAAATAATTACACATTTTTATGCAATCTGAGATCCATTCCTTGTTAGACAGTTCTAAAAAACGAAATAAGGTCATTTTTGGAAAGGAGCAAGAGATATATTTGAACTCTTACGGTACTAGGAATGCATATACTAACAACCGCTTGTAATTAACATTCACGCTGTCCAATCTTTTAGCGTATAAATCACTTCAACCCTAATTAAAATAATGTCCGGTTTTAGAATATATAGCACTTTCACGACAAAAATATTGCTTTCAAATTACTTGGGAATGCCAGATTCTGCGATCATATGACACATTAGAGACATTTTAAAGTATTAATGTGCCGAAGCTCATTATTATTATTATTATTATTTGGGATACATTGCTGTTAGGCGATAAGCCGGGTGGCAATGACATGATATAACAAACAGTAGTCATTCTTAAAACATACTACCTTGATCAAAAATTTCCCGGAATTTATTCAGAAAATTAAAAATACAAGTTTATTCATCTAAATCTATATTGTCCCCTTCAAAGTAATCCCCATCGACTGCAACACACTTATGCCAGCGCTTGATCCAATCCTCGAAACATTTTTTATATTCGGTTTTCGGTATGTCCATCAGTGCTTCCTGCGATTTTTCCATTACTTCCTCTCGGCTGCTAAAACGCGTTCCCCGTAATGGTTTTTTAACTCGATTGAACAGAAAGAAGTCACAGGGAGCCAAATCAGGTGAATTCGGTGGCTGTTGGATGGTATTTGTTGCATTTTTCGTCAAAAAATTACGAATAATGATAGCACTGTGCGACGGTGCGTTATCATGGTGCAAAATCCACGAGTTTTCTGCCCACATTTCTGGTCTCTTTCGGCGAATTGCTTCACGCAAACGTCTCATAACGCCCAAATAATACTCTTTGTTTACTGTCTGGCCTTCTGGCAAAAATTCATGATGCACTACACCGTTGTAATCCATGAAAACCGTCAGCATTGCCTTCTTTTTTGACTGAAAACGACGTGGTTTTTTTGGTCTCGGCTCATTTGGTGAACGCCATTCACTTGCCTGATGTCTGGATTGCGTGTCGTACTCATAAACCCACGTCTCGTCTCCAGTAATGATCCTTTTGATGAATGTGGGATCGGATTCAGCCTCGCAAATCATGTCTTTTGCGACGTCAACACGGTCTCTTTTTTGCATGAAATTGAGGTCTTTTGCTGCTACACGACGGAAACCCAAATCATTAACCACAATGTCTTGGGCGGATCCATAGGCAATGTTCAAGTCCTCCGCTATTTCTCTGATGGTTAATTTGCGGTTATTGACCAACATTTCTTTTACTTTATCAATTTTTTCACCGACTTTCGATGTCGATGGTCTGCCACTGCGTTCATCATTTTCGATTGACTCACGACCACTTCTGAACCGCTCGTGCCACTGGTAAACGACCGTTTTTTTTAGAGAATCGTTGCCGAAACACTTTTCCAACATTTCCAACGTCCGTGCGCCACTAAATCCGTTTTTTACGCAAAATTTAATACAAGTTCGTTGTTGCAAATTTAAATCCATTTCTGCAATTGTAAAAAATCGCCAACACACACAGAGATAGATGTACTCTTGGCTACGTAACTTTTGCAAATGTCAAGTTATGACACTAAGATTTAAAGGGAATATCAACAACAGATGTGCCAATTTAACAAAAAAAACAGAACTCAAATCGGAACGATGGGAGCGCCACACGGTGGTTATTCCGGGAACTTTTTGATCAAGGTAGTATCACAGTGTCATTAAATAGTCGTATAGTAGACTTACAAAATAAAAAAATGAGAAAAAACAATATATTTTGATACAGCCATACACCTTCTGCCGTATTGCATTTAACAATCCCATCATGTATACCTTTTGCATTCACGCCTAAATGATTTAATGCTTTTGGGTAAGGGCTTAAAGAGTTCATCAGGCAGCTGGTTCCACTCTTTGATTCCCATATTTAGGAACGAAAACTTGGCGGTGTTTGTCCTTTGGGGCATGTATTTGATTTTAAGCGGGTGATCATTCCTGCCGAGATAACATGGCTTATTTACACTCTCGTTCAGTTCTTTCCAGCCTCCGTCAGCTTTCAATATTTTAAAAATGGCATTATGAAGAATCACTTGATTGGGACGGAATTCGACCCATCATCACCCGATTCCCAGTATTCCATTTACTTTCAGTGTCCAGCCAATTCATCTTACGACGAACTTTCCAGGCTTCAATTTGAATTTCGCCCATGTAAAATGATTTTTCATGGCTAACGTCCACGCCCCGGTCATTTGCCTGCTCACGCAGTCCGCGTTGCCGTGTTTTGGATTTGTCCCGAAGTAATTGCACGCAAATTTTTCTCGGCCCATACTTTCCTCCACCTTGGTTGAAAATAGTCCAACCATATTAGCTTCCATATAAACGAGAATTACGTGTGCGACTATAGGAGCACCTCATTCAAGTGCGAAAGCATTCTTCCCTCCAAAAAAATTGCCTCTGCTCCACTTGGGTGACTGGTGAAGTCGACTTTTCCTTGCATTCACTACCTGAAGAAAACGTATTTTATAAGTATGTATTATTAAAATTCTTCAGTGTGCATTAAATTTCATGATTGTTAAATTGTTGACTAAAATGGACACGTAATCATAAATATCAGTAATTTAAAGATCATTTTCAATCATTCTCAGATTTAGTTGCATATTTAATTCCTTATTTCTTCAACTGGTTTAACCTCAACTAAATGGGAGCAGGTCTTGAAATTGCTCCATGTCCTCTAAGGAAATTTTCATTTCTCATATTCAATTGATGCATAAGTTATTACCATTCTTAACGGGGTATTGATTTAATTTCTCTTTACTCTTAGTAAAATTTTCATCCAATTTTTAGGGAGGCATGCTGCTGTGGAATATTGAGATTCAATGTGCATTTACATGAACTAATTCATTTTGCTTCTCCTCCAGGACAAATCAAATTGGTTTAATCACACTCGCCTTCTTCCTTTGATTGTTTAATTGCTTTTATATTCCACGGATGGCCATATGCGGCTGAAGAACGGCGAATTTTTCACCCTCATTCCCATAAACTATAAACAGAGGTTGCCAAACGTCATGCCACGTCATGCCTCACATATACTAATATCTGCGTATCGGGAACCGCAAAATATTTTTCGTAAATATTAATTTCATTCCTACAGGAATTTATCTCGATATTCTAAAAGATATTTAATTTACGTAGCGATTCAGAAAGGGGCGAGGTAGGCGTGATGCCGTAGTAGTAATGAGGTCAATCATAGAGAAAAATAAAGAGTACATTCATAGTATGTTTGTTTGTTTTTATATTTCAAGAAGGCATTTGGTAGAGTGAATTGGGTAGCATCAATTAATGTATTGCAGAAAATAGGAGTAGATTAGAAATATAGGCGATTTATTCGTGACCTTAAATATACCAGACTGCTCAAGTGCGAATGGTGGGTGGAGAGTCTGAACGGACAGTCTTAGGAAGAGGAGTTAGGTAGGGGTGCCCATTATCACCTATGAATTTCAGCCTTATATTTTGATCGAATTTTATACTACAATGTTTTATTTAAAAGGTCATGCTCTAAAATATATGAGGATTTCTAGAGAATACCAATGGTTCAAGGAATATCTATTGGGAATATGACCAATGAAAAGAACAGCCATCAGCAAGAAATTGATTTTAAGGAGTGAGAATAAATATTTAATACCGACTTCCGCAGCGAGTGATATTCACACATCGTGAAAGAGGCGCCAGTTCCCTACCCTTACGGTTAGTGGTTTTACCCGAAATTCTGGCACGGAGTATATTCACGCTGCTTGGGTTTTGAATGGGTGTGTCTAAATAAATCACCCAGGTTGGAACCGAAAACCTACTTGTTTTCAAACTTTTTCCTTCTAATCTGTACCTTTACCAGCATTTATACCAATGCGATCATTTTTTGATGCCCAATATTTTGAAGAGAATTTACCTAAATACCTAGAATTTAATTAACATTTAATATTTTATTTGTTACTTACTTTGAAGAGACCTCCTATGGAGCATATGAAATATATATTCCCGCGATATAATCTGTAGGATTGGAGTGTAGATATAGGTAAAATGATAGACTGCTGTAGTAATCCTTTTATATCGACGATAGGGCGTTGAATCCCTGGGGGATTCAAATCACTACCCGGACCTGATAGAGGGCACTCTAAAATAATAGCCGCAGGCTCTTATTCATCAGATTACTGTGCCATCTGACACTAAAAATTGGATTGTAATAAATTGAGCATTATGGGAATGTCCGAGGGAGGATGCCATGGGAGAAATTTCGCGCCAGACGCAATCTTCGCTTCACTCTGGCACGGGCAGGTAGTAATGTCCTCAGGTCGCGCCTCCCTTCCCGTCCCCTCCCAGTCTCTCCTGTCACTCTCCCGCCTCGCAAGTCCCATTCCCAGACTCCCTCAAGACGAAAGTTTACCCAGCGCGGTGAGGATTATGGGTTGGCAAGGGAGGGAGGAGGGTGTTGCGGGAGGGGGGTTGTGGATGGGATAGTGAACCTTCGGAAAGCTTGCGACACTGAGCTCTTGTGAACTCGGATAAGCGGGCCTACGTGAGGTATCCCATGGCAAATACCCGCAATGCACCCGACTCCTTCCCTCTACCCTCTTGACACCTACGTGTTTGAATTGGGTGAGAGAGAGAGAGGAGGGCCCTCCACGACCGAGGAATGTGGCCAGGGTTGCGGTATAAACGGCAGGCCTCGGTTGTATGTCTGTTGAATGTACATAGGAAGGTGGGGAGCGTATATTCGCACGCATTCGCAAGCAAAGCGTGGGTCGCGTCCCCTCGGCAAATGCTACCCTACACAAACCTCGCGATAGGACAACAGTTTTTGGGACACGGGGAGAGGAGTTTCAAGGCATGTAGTATGCATAAAATTGCCAGCATCTTAGTCATTTCATCATGAATGTCTTCTTAAACCTTTCTCCAAAACCACCAATAGAAAGTTTGAGATATAGTGTGGACAGATTTTTATACGTATTTTAACATAGATATTATCCAGTGATTAATGATTACTCCTTGATACAAATATGAACGCGTTTCTGTGTATAGTGGCTGCAATTGAGCATTAAATGAATGCTATCCAACTATGCTGACAGAAGACAAAGGTTCACTATTAAATTCGTCTAAGATACTATTTATCCATCGGATCAAACTAGCTTTTAAGGAATATCATAAATATATCAAGTTTATCGCTCACCTTAGTTGTTGGGGTACATTGCACACATATGAACAGCATTAAATAATACATTGCTTTTTATATTCATCGGCACATTTTACGTAGCTGGTAACCGTGATGTGATTCAGTGACTCCGAGTTACCAATATTGTTGGTGTACACTTTTTTGTTGTTTTAATAATTCAAAAGGCTTCATTGAATCCACATTCATTTCACCAATTCAAATCCCATCTTGTCAAATATTGCATAAATTGGTAAAGAAATAACAAGCGTTGGCAAATAGTCAATAGTCTTGATCTAAAATAACAGAAGGGCAATGAACCATGAGGGAAGTTCTTTGCCATCTTTGTAGAATGTAATATAAAAGTAATAATAATACAATATAATATACAATATAAAAGTATAATGATTTAGAATACAATCTACGACATTGAAGTTTTTAACCGTTTTTACTTATATTTTTTTATTTAGTTTTTTAACCGTTTTAATTATAAAAATATTAGATAATCGGGAGCAGGGTTGAAAATAAGTAAAATTTTCTTATATTTACTCTAAGATGTAGATGAATTCGATTCTTAATTATTTTGTTTTCGTCGTAGCATATACTAAAGTGGAATATGGTTAGGAGTATAACTATTTCACGTTGCCAAGAGTTGAGGAAGACTACATACTCACAAGTTTAATTTCGCATTCCACGTAATTAGAGGAAAGGATTATTGGCAGAAGTTTGGAGAACTAAGGTTCATCCATAATTCATGGGAATCGGGTTAATGCATTTGAGCAGTACTTTGAAGGAAATCTTTATTGGCCGGAAGAACTCTCAGGGCAAAATTTCGTTGGCAAATTAAGTGTTTTCTAAAAGGAGGAAAATGGCCATGAATCGGAGCACAGGATTAAAAAAGCGTTATTATTATTTTTAGCACTGAACTTCGTGTTGCATAATTTAGAAACTTAGTTTTTAAGTAAGGAGGCTGATAATGTTGATTTGTTATTCTCTTGTGCTCACGGAGAAGATTAAAAAAAGCCTGTTACTACTAGATTGAGGTTAAGATAAGCGATGAGACGAATGAAGAGACTTTTGGATTAATTCCATTCCATGCCAATGCATGAAATGGAAAAAATTAATTTGATGGATGAAATTCCATCCAGATTGGTGGATATTGGATGTCGATGATATGTTTCAAAAACATTTCACATTTGTAAAAAAATTATTCATTTCTGGGTATAGGGAATAAATAATTCCAAAAGATCATTTAAAATGGGATAATAATGTAAAGTTTTACTTGTGGAGCTGATGCTTTTATAATCTGTGAAATAAGGTTTATAGAGGGCTTGCATAGATCACATTTACACAGCAGATAGCTCACAAAAATACATTATGCCATCGCATCAAGATTCAAAGGAAAAAGCTGGGATTTTTTACTATTTTAATGAAAGATATCTTGAGGAAGTGTGAGGTACCAAAGTCAGTTTGAGTTTCAGAAAGGAATGCTTCTCTCTGCCAAATCCTGCGATGCGTTCATGCCCAAATGCACTCGTTCGAGGGGAAAGCCGTCGCCTCGGAGAGGTGGCAATTTTGGAGGAGTTTCAAGCATAATATTGAAACGGGTGAGGCATGGGTAACCTGTGGATTCCACCGTCTGATGATGTTAAAAGGCTCCTTTGTCCAATTCCTCCGGAGGGGTTAAATGAAGGAATTAGCGCGATCAAATGGTCTCTGGAAGCTGTTCGATACAATAAATTTTCCACGGCGTTTGCCACTCAGTCAAGGCCAAACCATCACCTAAAAATTATTTGTCTCCCGTTCAGCATGGTGTCCCATTTCCACCACCGCGAGGTTCCCACGCTATATAAGGGCAATTTACACGTACAGTACGAGAGCCATCTGTAGCATTTGCCCTCAGGGTTTGATTAACTAAACCACTAATTCAATTAGCTCAGCACCTGTATACTTCTTCAATTTATTTAGAGCGTAAAGTTTTCTGCTGTCAACAGTTTTATTGAACAAAAACAAATAAAGTCCAAGTGTACCGAGTTTCAACAGCATATGATATTTATTTGATTTATATTGTGTTTGATATTTCGATATTAGACTCGCGTTTTTCACGTTAACTTTAATGTTTCTTAAAAATTGCACTTTCTCATCATTTTATTGGATGGATAGTAGTAATGAACTTCATGTGAAATATTTTTGTCGTCTATGGGTGGAAAAATCGTGTATGATATACAGGTAGCATATTTTATCATGTTTGCGCATCCCACGCTTAAGCTTTCTTTTGGGACCTTGATGGATTATTTAGCTTCTCGGTTTCAATTCTTCCATTTATAATCCATAATGCTTTTGGAAATATAAAACAAAATTGCTACGCGAAAAGTACTAGTTACCATATTGGGACCTTCCCTTAGGTCCACAGCTAGTCGTCATTCTGCTGAGCTTGTGCAGGAAAATTCGCGAATCTCTACGATTGAGTCCATTTGTCTAATTCTCTTTTAATATACAAATGTGTTCTAGTGTTTAACAATAAATATTTCGTTAAGAATGGGAAGTTTTTGCAAATTAAAATTTATCTGTTCCAGATAGCGAAATTCCGTGGAGTATTACAGGATAGGCCACGAATTTTGTAATTTTTTTTCAAGCTCTCATTTTCCGATTGTTTAATTCGATAGCTACATGCTCCTTATTGTTCCATAAAAAGTTTTGCAGGCATGCGTACCAGTTTAAATTATTTAAACAGCGTATAAAAGCATATACCGATCCATCTTACTAAAAGAAAGTGAAAATTCAATGAGCCAGGGTATGCAAAAACGGCGATTAAATGTGTAATTTTTATATTGTAAATATTAGGTATAAGGGGAGGAATGAGTGGGTATTAGATTAACGTGAAATGGACGTATATTATTTTGTATATAGTGTGCTTCTTTGGCTTTGCCGTATTGAGAGAATGCAGATTACTGTAATTGCCAAATAGATTTTAAAAAAAAGGAAGGCATAGGATTTTAGAAGAAGATAGGACCAAAAATTCCATGGGTGGGCGTGGTCTAAAAGACTTTCGGGGCAAAAAAATATTGAAATCCCAGGAACACAGGTCATTTAACATAGATTTAGCAATAAAGAAATTTTATGAACCGAAACGTAAAATTTGGAAACTTTTGATTAAGTGAGTCTTTTGATTTGACTGAGCCTATTCCTAATTACGTCGACCGGTTAACACGTACGTACTCGTATGTAATTACATGAAAGCGAACACGCTGTGCGTAAAAGTAGGCGAATTGCAATTTATGCAAAAGCATGGTTTATTCCAGCAAAAGATATAGAAAAATGTGTTTTTTTAGTTATCTGCGATTCAAAATTTCGTTTCAAAGGCTTTGAAATTACTCCTGTAAGAGAGTTTAAAAGAAAACACGAGTTTTTTTCATTTCGAAAAAAATGCATTCCTTTTTTCTCGCGGCCTTAATTAACTATTGTTAGAGTGAGAAATTTTAATTCCTCATTAGGTTAATTATTTCGCCTTAATGCGGACTTTTAACTGTTTTATTACGGGTAACCGTTGTCAGTATAATGGGAATTCTCCAAGGAAGTTTCTTGCACCTTGAAAAAAATCATGCCGTTTGAAAAAATAAAATTAATTTGTTCATTTATGTACTCAGAAGATTGAAGAAAATTCGTACGCTTGTATCTACAGTTAATGGAAAAATCAAAAGACCGGGCTAGACGGTTAAGTTCTACTCTTGTCAAAATATAAATATCACGACTTTACCATACCAGTGTAACATGAGATTAAAATAATAGTTCCTGATGGAGTAACTATATTCTGGTGTTGTATTGGGACTTAATATCAACATTTATGTAGATGTAAAGCTAAAAAGTCATGTATTTTTTCGGGCTAGACGGTTAAGTTCTACTCTTGTCAAAATATAAATATCACGACTCTACCATCTCAGAGTAACATGAGATTAAAATAATATTTCCTGACGGTGTAACTATATTCTGGTGTTGTATTGGGACTTAATATCAACATTTATGTAGATGTAAAGCTAAAAATTCATGTCTTTTTTTCGAAACTGATCAAACGTGCCTTCTTTTAAAAATTATATTTTTTCCCTCGGCGATTATCTCTCCACTGTGGTGACAGGCAGCTAACCTAGAGTTAGCGGTGTGAAATCCCGTAAGGACCTCGTGAAAGTTTCCTAGCTGGTTTAGATTTGCGATTATTGGAATTGCAGATTGCTTTGGAATGACCTTAACCGTTGTAACACGTACTCATCAAATTTTACCATCTCATCTAAGTCCCGTGCCTTCGGGACTGAACGTAAATTTCATACACTTAGGTTGGTCAAACACCGTCGGCAAATATCGAGGAGGTCATCTGTTTCCTATGCAGAGGAGCAAGTATGATCATAGAGATTACAACGAAGCACCTTCCTCAGACTACGGCACATGAGAAGTAGCTCCGTTTCATAAGGGGTACGATTCAGTCCACCGTATGAGGTTCGCATGTCCTTTAACCTAATGGGTCGTTCACTTGGCGCTGCGTTTTACTATTAATGGGCAAGAATCTTAATTTGAGGAAAAGAAAGCGGAAAAATTTTCTTGACAGTATTCTCTTATTCGTGGCTTGTAGAGTAGTGCCTACGGGTGAGCAAACAGTCGCAAGATTTTTATCTGACGCATCAAAAGAAACGCCATGTCGGTCCGATAGCGAGTGGATTAGCCAGGCAATAGTTTGCGTGTCAAACAAAACATTTTTTTAAAACATTAGCGAATTCATGTCGAGAAGTATCGATGGTTTAACCTTGGTGGTTTCACAACCCAAACACTTGTCTTGGGAATTGCAAGAACCTGACGACGAAAGAAGGCAGCGACCGTCGCCTAGAGCAGAAGAGCGTTAAATTGCCTTATGTAACCGGGCGTATCATAGGTCTGAGCTCTGAAAAAGGGTGAATGAGGCTTTATTTTTTTAAGGAAGGGCTCGTGTCAAAACGAGATTCGCCTGCCACCACCCACCCGTGTCTCTCATAAAGTGCGACGACCGCAAATCGGCCGATCCCCCAAGGGCTGCCACCGGAAAAAAGAAGAGAATGGTGCCTCAAGATAAAGTGCCTCTGACCTGTCCACGTGAGACTACTTTTGTTAACTTGATAAATGTAGGAAGAAAAAATAAAGCAGTAGTCATGTATTGAGGCTTATAAATTAGAAATGGCATTATGCCATTGATATGATGGATCACTATAGATATTAATTATGACCTTTTCATGGTATATATGCGTAATGGTGTAACTTGGCTTCAACTCCACTCCTAGTGTATCTTAAATATCTTTGATTAAATCGTAAATATATTACGGCAAATACTAACTAAATAATATTACTATACATTTCCACTTTGACATAATATTCAATTTCCAAACTATCAAGTATCATATGATCACCAGTGCATTTTGCCTTATTTATTTAACTTTTTCATATCCTCCTGCTAACTGTAAAAACTAGCATGTGAAAATTGGCGCCATTTTCAGTGGATAGTATTTTTTTCTAGAATTCAATTATAAAAAATAGGCATCTGCTAAACCAACTGCAGTTGATTATTGTTGGCTTAACATGATCAATAAATATCAACTTATTTTTTATCAGTTTTTATTTACATATAGAATATGTTTACCTGATCAAATTAACGTTTCCGGAAAACGGAAAACGTCTAGAGTGTGTCCCAGAAGGTTCTCAATCATTAAAGCGCCAAATTTAAAAAAAATCATACAAAAAGTAACTCTGGAAGCCCATTTTTTAATCATCCAATCTGATAGGATTTTAGTGATGCTAAACTGAAATCTTCAGAATATCTTAAATAATTGACCCTGATGTCACCTACTGAAACTATGCTGAAATTATAGACATGAGAATGACCCCGAGGTCCTTGCATACGGGCTGAAACTAGAGAGCGGTGAAATTAAATAACCGAAGGAATTTTTTCCGCTAATCTAGACGTGGTATGGAAACATTTACGGGTGAAGCCTCTTTTGATTGGGCAACTAAAAGGAAGGATCTCTTCCACTTTGAATGTGATCAATCGAATAGCAAAATGCGGGTGTTCGTTATTTTGTTCTCCGATGGATTATGAATTAATTTCCTCGAAGTGATACAAAACGCTTAAATCCATTCGTTTAAAACTCCATTAATTTGATGGACCAGATGAAGATAAATTAATTTTCTTAACAAATCCATGGATTAATTAAAATTATTTTCGATAGATCGATGGCGAGTTTTTTCATTTAATAATTAATTCTTTCTTATCATTGAAAAAACATTTCTTTCACAGCGCCCCACAACTACAGATTCACCCTATCATAGGGTAGAGAGTAGAAAACTTATAATGTTTATATTTCTGTTCTCTGGCTTTCATTAAAAACTAAAATATGCATTTTCTGTCCATTGGTTTGCCCCTTCTGATGGTTTTGGGCTAGAATGTAAAGAAAACGTTTGAACTATGATATGGACTGATGTGAGCTATGAATTTGAGCGAACCAAAGGTAATACGTTTCTATAAAACCCAAAATGCGACACTCGGTATTGAGAAACTTTCGAAAGAGTGTCCGGCCTCTTTAAAATTTTAACTGGGGGCTCATTAATTTTATTTAAAGGTGAAATAGGTTAATAAAATGATTTCAGAAAATATACCTAACGAGGTCAATGAAATTTCTGTTGCCCTACGGCTCAAAAAACGGATTTCTAATATGAAAAAAGAAATAATTGAGTCACAGCTAAGAGGTACACGTTGGAGTTTAAAAACTTTCATGAATAATTAGGCATACGCTTACCTTGAAAAACATGCATAAAAGAAATTACAAATGAAGGAGTATAATAGCCTCTGCTGTAGTTGCGTGAACGTTAATTTCCTGCCAATATCATCTTTAAGCCTCTCCATCTCGCCACTTCACCGGCAAATGGGTTCAGTGGAGCGGCTAGCTTAGGGGGGTGGGGGAGGGTCGATTTACGTAATGTGCATTCAAAAAGCTATTAACCGCTCTTGCTTCTCAACGCTTAAATCTCGAGGGTTCCTTTGCCTTCCCAACGCCCCCAAAACGGTGGCGGCGATGCTTCCTTTCCCGTTCGATACGCCTCCTCCCACTGCACCTTTCGTGTCAGCGATTATTAACACGTTCTCCTCCTTAGACCTATGCACCCATTACAAGCCGCTCCGTTTTCGTCGAAGGAGAACAATAATTTAAGCTCACTTATTGACTTAATGGTCTCACGAGCTGTGTGAACACAAAGGGCGTTCGATGGGAAAATTGGCTGGCAATGCAAAAAAAATTGGCGGTACGTGTGCCCTTCCCCCGAGATAACGGTAAGGTGCATTCGCCTCTTCATCTGGTTTCCGCTGGACTATAACACTTGCTCGATGTGGGGCACGAACCTTCGGTCTTCGTGTTAGAAGTCTAGGTTACCGTCTTGGTTAAGTGGTCGATTTAAGGGACCAAATGGTGTCTCCACCTTAAAAAAAATCCTATTTTCAAATGTTCGGTCTAAATCCTCAACTGAATTAGAAAAATTTAAAGTATTATTCCGGAGAATTTAAATAGGAAACGAATGGAAAATTTAAAGTGGCATTCCATTAATTATTCCAAAATTGATCAATGTTACAATCACCTAGATCATTTTCTACCACTCGTTCTTCCTAGCAGTGCATGCTTCCTCCCTCTCTCTTTCTCCTGCCCCATTATTATTACTAGTAGTAATCTACCGACTTAGGGTAGGTTCGTCTACTGTGTTGCCTTAAACGAATATGTACTCAAATCGGCTATTTTTCCTTGGATGTATTGGTCAGACGGTGGATGTCGAATTTTATATTTTGCGAATTGCATAGCAAACTGATTGCGGTCATCTTTAGTATTTCAAGCAGAAAATTCAAGATACAGCTATCCTGTCTTTCTTATCCAATATTAACTCTCTGATTCACGAAGATATCACAATAATACATGCAATATTAGTGATCTAAACCATCCTTCCTAAACCCTTCATATTTGACCGGCGTATCTTGATCCTCTTTACCTGCTGATATACAAATTATGTCTACTACTGTGAATAATTAATCAGTACTCCACGGGTTTATTAATAAATGTGACTATTAGTGACTATTTGGGTTATCAATTCATCGATCGGTTAATGGCATACCAAGGAGGTAGTTTGCAATATTTGAAAATGTATCTTTTTCCTTCCTTTTCTAAGTCATTATTCCGTTCCTCTCTTTCAGATACTTTTTAACTACATTCATAGATGTACCTTGTGAATTCCAAAATAATCATGTAATGCAGAGCCGAGGTGAAATTCGGATAGCGAGAATAATTGATCATTCAATTGGCGCGGGTGTATGTTTAATTGCGCGCGGAAGTTGGTTTGTTAAATGTAATGCATTAAATAAATACGTAACAGTATTTTAGATGATGCGTTTTTCAAGTAGAAGCAAGTGACGTTTTTACTAATGGAAGAATCTCCTTTGAGTTTTTCGTCAAGAAAAAATATGTCGTTTAATGCAATTCATGCGTAGTTATCCAAATATTTAGATACAACGAATAGGGAAATAATTCCAATACCGTAAAAGTGAGTTACGATGCTCAGTGGTCTAATTGAGTTTTAATACTGCAAACTATGAGGTTTATACCTGTGTGTATTGTGTTTCAATCCCTAACTGGGGTTCTCGCTCATTATGCCAAAAAGGAAAAACCGTGAACCGTGACAATTAATTTCCATATATACCTATAAAGTTTTTTAAACGTTTGCGATTTCGCGCTATAAAACTATTTCCGGTAAATTAAGTATTTTAATTGAAAAATCTAATGAAAAAAAAACTTTTTCTTAAACGTTTTCATTCCTGTTTATGCTTAAGTAGACTGCTCAAGTCCTGAAGTTGTGTAATGGCATCTTATATGCGGAATCATTTTACAACTTAGTAAAACGTAAGTATTTATTTTATAGCACGAGTCATATTTCAACATTTAAACTACATCATTAAGGACTATGATGTATTTTCAATGCATCTCATATTTTGGGAGTATCGACTTAAACGTTTCATTATCAAGTCAGAGAATGAAGTTAGAGGAATTTTACGTGCTATTCTGATCAAAACTTGCCTATTCAATAAGAAAGAGCCTTCTACGGAGAGCTTTTTAGGGATTCGTGTTAACAATATCTGACGCAAAACTAAGCAACAACGAAGTGAGTCAATTTTCGCACAAATTATCTTCAGATTTTCTTTTCATTCTTCTTTTCTTTTTTCTCTACTATCTTATCTTTTAAGCCTTCCTCATGATGTTTTACCTCATAATTTAAATTATTATAAGCATCATACGTATGCACCGTTTCTGATAAGAAACCTGCTGATCGGAGTATAGTTGATACTGAAATAATATCTCTATTCTTTTTTATCTTCCCACCCTCTTATGTGTAGAGTCCGGCAGAGTTGTTTTACTTAATAATCACAAAGTTATCTTTGAAAAACTCCCGGTCGAATTCAAAATTCTGTATAATTATTGCATTGTCCATAAAATTCAGTACAAAATCGATGCTGCCAGACAGCATTTTCGTTGAAACTGCAGGCTGCCTCGTTAAAAAATATTTTCCCTTGTGATGGCTCACTCCCTCCAAGGTCGCGTCGTTTACTCTGTTCCCGATAGCCATTGATCGATATCCTCTCTTTGGATTTGACGCTCGTTGTATTGGATAGCTTCGGGTGCTTTGTTAGCACACATGCGGTGGGACCATGGCTCTCGCTATCCTAATGCCCCCATTAATTTTCTCTGGGGGCAACATCGGCTTTAGTAGCTGCAATCTTCCTTAAACTAATGCCGTGGGAAGACATCGCTACGAGTCAATGCAGTTAGCTTATCTTATCAAGTGTTCACGCATATATAAGGAAATGACGGGCGAGGTGGATATCATAATGGTACGTAACTTTTTTCTTCAGTACGAATAATTCCGTTTCTTACCAATGGATTATTTGGTACCAAAAATATTTGTTAATCATAATAAATGGATGCGTACATCAACCAGAGTACTTGATATGGGACTACCTAGAAGTTTAGAATCATTTCAAGTCTTGTAAAAAAAATCGGAACAGCCAAAGCATAAATTACAGGCACTCGAGTTATAGCTCAAAACAATCGTATAATTGCAATTATCAAACATTTCATTCCAATAATTAGTTCTATTTTTTCATATTTTTATCGTCAAAAGAATTGATCTAATGAAACCACTGGTGATGATGACGTGCTCTTCTTTCGGCATTATTACGATTTAAACATCACCTGGAGATTACAAATGGAAGTGGTTAAGTCAACCATTGTTTGACGAGTTGGTAAAACCAATGTTTCATGTCGTTTACGGAAGTTTCATTATGAGTGGGCTTATAATTGGGCAATTTCGCTGATCTTATTAATCGTATTTCGATAGATTATATTCTGATCGAAGTTGCAACTTCATTATCATCCATTTAATCCTTGGAGATAGAATCCAGATTTGATGATTAGATAGTCTCTGTGTGGCAATGCTTTCTGTGGTCTCCTGGATTTTAATTGATACGATGATCAATTCGCTCGATGTACACGATCGGCATCGAAATGCATTAAATCGAGATCGGTCATCAAAGTTTGATGGACAATTTTGATCCGTTTAAGGCTTATTAAATGCAATCGCTCCACATGTCGTTTCAAATACAGATAATAACTGAAACCATCAGTTTTCATTTAAGCTCTACCTTCTTTCTAACTTTAAAGCTCTTCAGAGCACATGACCCATTCTTTTATCACGTTACCTTATGAAAATTTTGTAGTGTAATTTTGAGTAATGAAAATTTTGGAACGTTTTTAAAAATAAATTTCTTTTTTTTCCTAATCTACTCTATCTTTCCTCTTCTTTTACAATCGATCAATGAGATATAAGACTTTGGTTGGAAGTAGCCATTTCTTTTGATAGAAAATAAATTTTATCAAAAACCTTGATTTGCAATTTCAATCTTCAGCACCTTTTTCTCCTTTATAAAAAAGAGATTTAAGTATTTTTTCCACAAAATAAAAAAAAAACTTCCACATTTATTTTGTGATTAAGTACTCAAGTCTTTTTTTGATTATGACCTCCTCCGAACACATAAAGCCCGAAAATGCGAACCTTTTTACCGCCGCAAATTTCAAGAAAATGAAAAAATATATTTTCTTGAAATAAAACCATGTTAAAACATATGCAAACGTTTAAAGTAAATTGCGCATTTTGTGCTTTCGCCGAAACGACATTAAAATGTGTATCATTGAATGATGATTTCTTGAAATTTTCGCTTGATAAAGTTTTTAAACTTCAAAATGTATCATAATTTGATTCTGATATTAAATAGGCCTATAACCTCTTCACGTAGAGGAAGAGTTTTCAGCTGAAGTTACCGCTATCGGTGTAATTAATAGCATTAGTAGTATAACAAAAAAATGAATATAAATTGCCGCCAATTCATTTTTACAAAAACAGTTCAGCCTCTAAATAAATATATAATTTGGAAGAATACGTAGCATATCTAAATTTTTAATTTCATTATTCAAGTCAAATCCCTTAAAACGAACTTCAATTGTTAATGCCAATATATTAATTTATCTTGGCTGTTAATATTCATATTTCATTTAATTTCGTATAAAAACACATTATTTGATATGGTTGCAACAGTTTTAGACATATCGTAATAAGTAATGATAATAATGGTAAAACATAATGCAAAAGCTGTCTCCTAGTCTGAAGGGTGGATCTGGATTTTTTTATTCCAATAGTCATTTCTTTTTGCCGATCATCCCTTTCGAGATATTATTTGGATATTAATACCATTAAAATTTGTTTGTTATATTAGCGACTGAAAACCTATGTCTCATTAATCCTTGCAAAGAAATTCAACAGGTTGTTTTAAATGGGATGTAGCAACATCTATATCCATGGAGAAACTAGTGGTATATTAAAATATTAACTAGATAGCATATGTCCCGCCAAATTATTCCCATGATCGTAGAATCTCAAACACCATTCATTTATTAAAATTATTTGACATTTTTCCTTTTATTTTGTTTTTGAAAACTTTTATCGACAGTTTGAACGAATTTTGAAAATTCAGTAATTAATATGTAAACCGTTTTACGATTTCTGAGCGGCATTCCCACCTCGTCTTAGATATTGATTCATTAGTTAAAGATTTATTGAGCATTTTAAATATATTTCAAATAGGATTCGGAGGTAAAAAGCAAACTAGTACTTATAACGAGAAAAAGATGTGATTTATTCAGCAGGCTATCCGCTGTATACTCCGTCAGATTGATTAATCCTCTTTGGAATCGTAAATTTTTATAATAATCTTTTGGTTTGTCCAACTTTTTCAATTGATCAGTCAAAATACCACCAAATGCTGAGGATACACTTCTTTAGTTTTCTTCTTGCTGTGATAATCATAACTAGAATAAGATACGCGTATATGGCCACTTCTTATTAAATTGTCATCTCCTTATCTCATATTAATTATTTTAGCACTTCAATATTTCACCATGTTGAAGATATTTCTTCCATTTCACTTTAATCTATGCTCAGCGTATCGCTGAGACGAAATAGTAGTTGTGAATTTTCAATAAAGAAAAACTAAATTTACCATATATTCCGCTGCGGGAGGAATTAAATAATGTGGTACTTCATTGTGTAGAAATAAGACGTAAATTATTATATTTTGACGACATCCTAAGTGTAAATACAGTGTGTAAAAGAACAATGTTTCTAAGAGAAGCAGGAAAAGGACTATTTTTTGTTGTTTATTGACTATGTTATTTTGAAACGTGTAAGATCAAAAAGAAAAATATTGCTTCTAAAATATGAATTTCTAGTTTGTCTGCGCAATACATTGGATATCCAAATCATTTTATAATCAAAGCCTGGCAGTTTCTATTTGGTAATCGTGTACATTTTTGAATTTCTGAAAAGTCAAACTATTAGTTTACTTACAGAGAAGGACTGAATGGTTTTCCACTGATATGGTTTTAAAACTCAAACCATCTCTCCCAGGATCCTGCTTTTCGGAGAAGGGTGAGCATATCTTTCCTCCAAAGTATCCTCCACACTCAGAATCAAGTGCATCCTAGCAAGGCCCTTTATCCCTGAAACCCTTTTTTAGGCGGAAATGCCCTATTTTAGATCCCTTGCTGTCCCTCCTTCGTGAGTTATCTCTTCGTGGGGTAATTTGAACCCTTCGTAGCTTGGGTCAGGGTTGCCCTCAGGAAGCGAAAGGGATGTAAGGAGAGAGAGTGGAAGGAAAATGAAGTGCCTTCCCATGCCCTTCCTCACCGACTCTCCGTTAGAAGCCTTGAACTCAGATGGAGGCATCAGTGACCATTCCCTGAGTACGATGCCCGGGAGAAGGTTCAAAATTGGTAAGGAAAAGTTAGGAAATTGGTATGAAAAAGATATATCGCGCTTCCATGACGTCCCGAGCCAGAAAACGTGTGCTACGGTAATGCTAAAACTTGGCGTTGCCGAAAAAAGATATTAACGATAAAATAAAAGGATTTTTCAGGCATATCCTTCCAGTTCCCTCTACCATAGCTGTCTCGTGAACGGAGTTGTTTCAATAGAAGTCTTCCAAAAGAATCGCAGCGCCGTCTGCAGCCTATCCCATGCCCAGCCTATCCCAGCCTATCCCGTGACTTATCACTGGAATTATATGGCTCATCAAATCCAAGGCAGGGTATTAATTACAGGAATATTTATATTTGAATACTTTTTTCTCATACCTAGGTTTGTTTAACCTGGAGATCACGCATAAACTATGAGAGAATTAGATTATATATATATATATATATATATATATATATATATATATATATATATATATATATGCGGAACTATTGAAATGTTTAGGAAAATGTGGGAGGAAGAGGATATATGGTATTCGTAGTATTTATGAGGAAGGAATCTGGCCGGAAGACTTTGTGAGATCAGTTTTAGTTCCTATTCCGAAAAAGGTAAAGGCTACATCATTTGAAGACTACAGGACGATAAGTTTGATATCCCACGCAGCTAAAGTTGTTCTCAGGATCATAAGCAAAAGGATAGAGAGTAGGGCAAATGATTACTTAGGGGATGAGGGGATGATCAGTCTGGGTTTAGGAAGGGGAGAGGTACGCGTGATGCCATTTCAGTAATGAGATTATTAATCGAAAGGAATATAGAACACAACCAGGAGGTATTTGCCTGTTTCGCAGATTTCTAAAAAGCGTTTGATAGAGTGAATCGGGAAAAACTAATGAGTATATTGCAGAAAATAGGAATAGATTGGAGGGGAAGGAGGCTAATCTGCAACCTGTACATGTCTCAGACTGCTCAGGTGCGGGTGGAAAACGGGGAGTCCGGTTGGGCAGTGTTGGGAAGGGGTGTAAGGCAGGGTTGCCCATTATCGCCGTTGCTGTTCAACCTGTATGTAGAGGAAATGATTAAAGAGGCATGGGAAGAACTGGAGGTAGGAATGAAAGTGGGCGGGGAATTCGTAAAATCAGTTAGGTTTGCTGATGACCAAGCTTTAGTTTGTCAGTCAGCCAAGGGGTTGCAAGCATTGCTGAGTGAATCGGAAATTCAGTGCGACAGGTATGGGATGAGAATCAATATAAATAAAACAAAGGTTATTCGATTCTCTAGAATGAAAAAGGCTAAGCTTAACATTAAAATAGGAGGGCAAAAACTAGAGCAGGTAGAACAGTTTACGTATTTCGGAAGTGTTTTGGACCAACACGGTCAAAGTAGTAGGGACGTAGAGAGAAGAATTGCGCTAGGCAAAGAGGCTTTCACAAGGAGGAGGGAGTTGATGACAGGGACGTTGAGTAAGGACGTTAAGAAAAGACTCGTAAAAACTTGGATATGGAGCGTGGCTATGTACGGCGCGGAAACGTGGTCATTGAAGCAGGAGGATAGACGTAGACTGGACGCTTTTGAAATGTGGGCGTGGAGAAGAATGAAGAAGTTGAAATACACCGAGAAGAAAACAAATGAGGAAGTACTGCGTATGGTGGGCGAAGAGAGGGGTTTGTTGGGAGAAATCCTATGGAGGCAGGAAAAGTGGATGAAGGCGGTATTGACCGGCAGTGGGATGTTGAAGACTTTAATAGAGGGGAGAATGTTAGGCAAACGAGGAAAGGGAAGGAACAGGATAGGGATGTTGGACGGGATGAAGGGAGGAAGAAAGTACTCAGAGATGAAGAGGGACCTGATATAGTGTAGGATGCTGGATTTTTTGTTTTGTTAGGAGTCACAAAATGTTTTATTTAGTAGCTGTGTCCATCCAAAAACCTACCTTAACCGGTAGATTACCTAATAATTATATATATATATATATATATATATATATATATATATATATATATATATATATATATATATATATATATATTAGGAGGTATAAAGTATGCATATATACTCGAAGAATAATTTGCATAATGCTAAGGCCAATTCTTCTCAATTTTATAGCAGAACCTACCCATGGAAAGCTGCTATGTTCATGAATTGCTGTGGAAGAGAGTAGTAAATGGTAGTAAGGGAGTCTATCTACTAGGCTTCCCGGATGAACTGTATAGAGCATCATATTTCTCTATATGTTGCTCTCAGTTACTGTCCTTAACGTCGAAAGAGTAGTAAGCGTAATTCTGAGTAGCAAATAAATACAAGTTCTGCGTAAACAGCAAGTAAAATTCAATCGGAAAGAAACGTAAATACGTCAACAGTAAATCCCGTGAAAAATCATCTCTGCCATACAATGACCGCAGGTCCAGCGGGAAAAGTGGGTGCGAACGTGCAGGGAAGTTTCTTGCCTCGTCTTCTTTGGCAACGAAACCACTCTTAAATGCAAATCCGGCGGCCGTCCGAAAGCGCCCCGCAGAAAATTTCCCTTAATGTCCCGGATCCCATTCAGCGTCGGGAAGGAACCCCCAGAGCTCTTAACGGCCAATTCACTTTTCGGGTTTCCCCGCGAAAAGCCCTCCCGAAACGGAACACTGTTTACCTCCCAACCCTACGAGAGTGATCCATATATGTATGGGTACTCTCTCCACCGTCCCACGGTTCGGGTCTCCCACCGACACGAAATTCAGTCGAGTCCCTTATAAAGAGACCCTCGTAATCCCTTTTCGCCTCAATCAACCGCCTACCTACTCCCTCACCCCCTTCCCCAGGGCTACCCGATGAAAGTAGGCCCTCAAGGAAATCTCCCCCCTGCCTTTCGCACCCTGGACCAATTACTACCCTCTCGTTGTACCCCTAAAACTCCTAGGCGACTCGCTCACGAACTACTCAAAAAAAATATATAAAAGGAGATGGTAGGAGACCCACCTTCTCTGTCGAAGGTGGCCACTTGCCTGTCTCCTCCTTCGCTATTCCCTCTTCCTCCTCAGCTTCTCAGCCTCCCCCCCCCTGAACCCCGAAATAAGACGTGAGTGGGCGCTGAAGGTGGTGGGACCCTTCCCGTCTCTCATCCTGGGAAGAGTTGTGGCTGAGGAAGTTGTCCTCTCACTAGGCCGGGGGAGGGAGATGGAGTTTTCTTGCTCCCATCAATAGAGGACGGACCCTCTCCCCTTATCCCACCCCTATCCCTCCCAGTTCCCCTCTTCCCTCGCTCACGCACCCTTCCCACATCCCCGCACCCTCCTCCCTACCTGGAAGAGAGCTTTTTTTAAGTGGGCTTGAAGGGATTTCAGTCAGAGAAGAGGAAGGTGGGGAGGGAAACGTCTTAGCTAATCCTCACGATGTCCCTTTGCACGATCGGGACCGGGTGAAGGCACGCGCTGCGCGGAAAATTTACGGCCCCGTGGGTTTAAACCGGTTGAAATTACAGTCGGGTTATATTAGATGGGAATCATGGTTCTGGCTAATCCGTCCCTCGGGTTCATTCACGCGGGAGAATCAACGTTGGGACAGGACACGGCGACGCTCCCGTCGACGGGATGGAGAAGCGCGCGGTCCACGAATTAGCGCTCGCCCAAGCCGCGTCCCGTCGTGGTGTACCTCTGGCTCCCAGTACAAGAAATGGGTGAAAATCGCTCTTCAACCAAAGGACGTCAGCACTTTTCCGCCTCACCTTGCCCCTAGGGCACCCGTCGTAAGTGACGCCTGGCTGTCATTGGTCGTTAGCAACCCACCTCCTTTCTATCGGCACAATGGAGTGGATGTATTGGTGTAGGGATGCGTGAAAAGCTTCGGCGAAAACTGTAAAATTGAAAGAACACAAAATGTATGCCGGAACATTCAACAGAAAATGACTGGTTTCGAGAAAGTAAACCCGTCGTCTATATGTGAGGCAAAAACATCCTTCTCTAATGGCAACTAAAGAACGGCAAAAAGACTTCCCACAATGGCACACAACATACAACACCACCATTAAAGGATAACATATAAAGAATTTGTTACAAATGCATGGTGAACTAAAGCAAAATTTGTAGAAGGAAAACCGAAGAGTGCATATGAAGTGCGCAGTGATAGGAATAAGAGAAAATTACAAATATTTAGTAAATGACAATGTCTTTATTGGATACCGACCCAAAATAACTCCTCCAGCAAACGTACAGCTAGGCTAGAAAGTGTTATCGATTTTTGGGAAAGTACTGAAATGCAGTGGAGGCGAACTACTCACCCATCCTCCGAATTAACATTTCTATAGCCTCCATTTTTACCGCATCCAAAATTGTCATTTCGATGAGTTTCCCTTACTAATCGTCGGCTATAACCGAAAAATACAAGCAGGAAGAGCAAACAAAACAGTCCTGAGATGGCTGATCATTGGTTGGAAAGGGATTATAATTTCGCCAGTCCTAGGTTCTCCTTATAATGAGATATCGTCGCACGATGCGTATTGAAAATCGATTACGAAAAATGAAATTTCTATTTTGCATCCACATCTCAAGCGGAATTCGGATCCTGGCCCTCTAGGTGGAATGCGGAATATTTATTTTACTACGCAATAGGTCTTCTAATTGTGAATTATGAACGACGATGTTTCTCTACCCATTCATTTTATACCCAGCGTATTTAAAGTAATTCTGAAAACTCGAGAAGTAGATCTTGATGCGGAAGAATCGTTTTCTGGATTAATATTCGGAATTTCAATTGGAATAAAAACATGGAAGTCATAGTGTATTCAATTGATCACGATAAAATACTGGTAAATGTAAAATATTAACATTTTGCCAAAGACTGTCATCATAACTCCGATGAGAACCACACCCATAACTTTAGTGCTGGATAAGCTGCGTCACTTTAAATAATCCGTGATTCGCATGCATAAGGAATACTTCAATTGTATGAATGAAGATCTTTATGAAATATCGAAATATCCTTTCGAAAGGGCAACCACAATTTTTCAAGTAATACTATCGAGTCATTGGACACAGGAATATTTTAAATACCGACGTGTTATTAATATCAAATTTTAATGAATCCCTGATCATTTATACGAAATTCCTAACTTCCGTAAAACCCCCTATTGTATTCATAAATATTTCTATTTAGTTAGAGAATAACATGTGTCGTAACAAATAACTTTAGAATAAATGTTTCATATACTAAAGTGATGGTATTGCATAGATTATGACACAAATTCATTATTCAATTCCATATATTATGTGAAAATTTAGGCACTTTCATAAATGAACTACGCAGGTGATAAAAACCATCGTCAGAAACTTCATTAAATGATATTGTTGTGTTTCTAAGCATTTCATATAAATATATTTGATTTTGCACCCACTGAATTCAGAAGTATTTTACTATTAAACTAGTTTCTGTGTACTTAAATTTAAAATACACAGGCGATAACGAGAATTGTATGGACTAAAAATGGATTCGACCACCTGTTCAGCCGAATCTTTAAGAAAATGCCAAGTTGTGCCCATTTTTTTATTTCCTTAAGCCAGTCTAGGTAATTGTTAAATTCCTAGAAACTGCGGAAGATAACACGGCAGTAAATTTTAAGGGAGCATCCGATAAATGTGCATTACAATGCAGTAAGTACAGAGTAAACATCTTTCGCCTTGACCGGGATACCAACCCGGATCCCTCGATGTCCGGCCGGGTGCTTTAGCTATTGTTATTGCAGAGTAACTGATAATTAATAACTTTTAAACTAACTAAACTTTTTAATAACTAAACTTTTAAAAATATTTTAATGATGATTCCAGATATTCCCTCCATAAGTGTATGGAGAAAATTGGAGCGCCAAATTAGCATTGCAAATATATTAAAAACTAAAATTTACGATAGCAAACCAAGATTTTCTAAAATTTTATCAAAATTAATAACTCTATGCTTCGATCGGGCAGAGAAAAAAATGTACCCCTGGGGGGACTCGAACCCCCAATCCCCGGTTTAGGAGACCGATGCCTTATCCATTAGGCCACAGGGGCTTGTTGAGGGTGGCACGAAAAGAAGGTATATATTTTACATTTACTTTCCGTATAATGATTATATCCATAAATGAATGTCATTTTTAGTTTTCCCATTCGTGAATTATTCAAAATTTTGCATTTCCCAAAACAATTTTTGGGCAAAGGAGTTACGCTTTGCTCAAACCATTTGATACTTACGAGAGGCCAACGATTCGCTGGTATGTGGGCAGGCTTTCCCAACCGTAATGAAATTTACTCCTGTTGTTCGGTTAACAAAATAATTATATGTTGTCATTTAATTCCTAATACTTTCAACTACATTACTTCCTTTGATAGGAGTTTTTATTTGCTCCATGGACTTGTTCGTCAGAAAACGGGCTTCTTTCTCACAATGGCGTTAATAACAAACCGCAACTCCTACGTTCCAGAAATATTTTTTGTCTTGATATGGCCTTAAAGTTTTTTGCTATCTTTGCAGCAATTATGGATTCCTTTTCTCTCATTGAAACGGTACTCTAGTGTTGTTTTCATGTTTTGTCATTTTAAAAGAAGATAGGAAATTTCTCATATTCTCTCACTACAATTATTGCAAGAACTTACAGCCCATTCACTGTGAACGTCAGTTATAAAAACAATAATGGAGCAACACATGAATAACCTACATACACCTGTGATCCAGCCATTGGAAAGTGACCACCCTCTTGCAAGTTTTCTTCACAACTTCCCAAGACGTTTTAGTCTTACAACATTTTGCCGCGACAATCATCTGGTGTTGATAACACCAGATAGTAATTTCGTATGGTTGTGTTTAATAAATAAATGCGTAGAGATTTATTGAAATTTATTTATTCTTGAGGTGATATTATTCAAGGATATTTCTTTGCAAATCCATATAGCTTTTTGGAAATATCCGAACTAATGCCTTTTCAAGTATCCAAACTTTTTTCAATTATAAGCGTTTTTCACCAACTATTTTCATTTCGGGTTTGAAGATTTAAGGCTCACAATCACTTTTCGAGACAAATATGAAAATAGCCATGTATGCCATACCTCAATCTTACACAATCGAAGCACTTAACGCACACAAAGTTGCCCTTATCCATGAATTAATAACCATGTAGTCACTACGCTGCTATTAGCTGTGTCCGCGAAGCGATCTGAATTCTCCACGGGCACCACAAAGGTCCCATCGTCGGCGAATCGCGCGTTCGCGAAATTTGCGTTCCGTAGAAATTCTTCTCCCACAACCAACGAATCCTGAGACGTCGCCCGCTGGATCGAAAAGGTCCCAATTCAACCGCAACGCTGAAGATCTCGTGTTCCTTACGCATGAAAGCCATGGAAATCTTAAAGAATCGACACGAATATTTTTGTTTTCAATTAAATCGACTCGAAAAAAACCAGATGCCGACGGACAAGGAGTCGACCTTCTTCACCTTCCTTGACCCCCTCGCGCTGGACATTTGGCTCTTCGTGGGCGCGGCGTTCCTCCTCGCCGGTTTCACTCTCTTCGCTCTGGCCCGCTTCACCCCATACGAGTGGCGGGACCCGAAACCTTGGCTGGCGGACACGGCCCCCGCGACCCGGGGAAAGAGAAAGAAGCGCCCGTGGGAGCGGAGAGCCCTTGCCGTCCGCCGGCAAGCCTCCGCCCACTCCCGGCATCCCCCGTACGTGTTGGAGGAAGAGTTCGGAGGGGCGAACACGAGTGGAAAGGGGGGAGCAGGAGGGACGATGATGATGATGGTGGTGGATGGCGATGGGGGGTCGGAGGAGGGCCAGGACGATGGTGAGGAGGAAGAAGAGGAGGAGGATGCAGAGGAGGGGGAGATGGAGGAGAGGAGGCTGGTGAACCAGTTCACGCTGTCGAACAGTATCTGGTTCGTTACCGGGACGCTGCTGCGACAGGGCTCCGGCGTGGACCCGAAGGTGAGATATCCCCTCCAGCGGCGTTCTCCAGAACCACACCAGGCGCCGCCCCCTAGCTCTCATCGGCGATCCAATTTCTTTTTTTCTCTCTTTCTCAGTAAGTTCCTTCCGCAGGTGTCGTTTGAGGAAAGGCGGTGGCGTGGCAGAAAATCTATCGAAAAGGGAAGGAATTGGTGCTGATTTCCTCGTATTCTCCAAATAGGGCCGGATTTAGGCAAGAACCTAACGATCCCAGAGCTTAAGTCTCACAAATTGCCATGGGGGCCAATAAAAAGGGTTGCCTTTACTTTCGGATCACCGCGGTAAGGCAAGGCTTTTCAGCCGGCGATCCGTAAAATCCACCGCTCAGCCTCCCTCCTACAGGGAGATAGACCGGATTCTCTCACTCATTTACGTTATCTGTTGGTTTTGAGGTAATCTGCGGGATGCCGTCATGTTTTTCTTCGTTGCCGAAGCTGCGGGTAAAGATCTGACTGAAAGCCCCGAAATACCGGTGTCAATCCACTGAGCCAGGGTATTATTGCAGAAAAACAGCAATTCTTCCACTGCGATCTCAGAATATATTACAGAACTTATCGTCCGAAAGATGCAGATGGGAATGGTGTCAATTCTTGCCGCAACTCTACATGCAATTAATACTCTTTTACTTCTCAAGATAGAGAAAACTATGCTATAAATTTGGCATCAGTGTGCTTCTTTTCTCTTGAAACGTATTGATCTGATGGCGAAGTGATAGGCACCTCTATTCCCATTCTTGCGCTCTGCACAAGAAAGTTTTAATAGTGTGCACTTGGTTCTTATGCTCAGGAGACCCGTGATGCCTTCAGGTCTTTTTCTAAACATTCCGTTCATCCTTTCCTGCCTTAATCAAAATCATGCCACGTCTCTGAAAACTTTTCATGAAACATAAGCTCTGACGTGACAGTGATTGATATTTTATAAATTCCACAAGTGACTTCGAAGCAATCTACGGCATGCCCTGTATTCTCCATCAGAATTCTGTACAATCATCACTCAAGAGGTGAGCCTGCCAAACTCTTGGTAGAGGTGGAGACTGGGCCTTTGAATTAAAAGTAGCCCGTGCGTCGGATGTCCTAAAAAAAGTGCTCTCATTAGTTTCTTTAACAGTCGCCAGCACCACAAAATAAGACTTTATTTATTCCGGTCATCTCGTTAAATCACTAACCACTCGCTCCCGTGCTTGATAATTGCGATAATTGTTTTAGGGCTTGGAAACACTAGTTAACAAAAGACTCTTCCGACATGGCACTTACTCGTGCATTCCCGATATTTCAAGTGTATCCTTCAAGAATTCCTCTTTATCCGATGTGCTCTCTGACTTCCCAAATTATGAAAATACTTATGTAACTTAAGAAGTTGCCCTTATTAATTCTCAGTTTTTAAATCGAGCTTTTATATTTTTTTCTTTGTATGTGGTCAAAAAGCGACAGTTGGGCGTAAAGGACACCGACATCTGTTCTGGCTTAGATTCTTGTCGAAGTTCGGTCCTGAATTTTTCCCATCCTCACTTTTTATCGTTCCAACTTTCCGTTCAGGTCAAGCACGAGATTGCAGAGCATCAAGCGGATTGCTCCCGTCTTAGTTTCTTAGAGTTCTTAATCTTATTTTCTCTCTTTTTTTTGTCCAATTCTTTTCCATGATGCCCTCTTCAATATTCTCCACCGCCCACCTTGTTTCTTCACCCTTTTCTGCACCCGGTTCGATGTACTCGCCCCACTTTCTCACTCCACGGTTTGGGTGTCCCCGTTTCTCTTTCCTTATTTTCCCTCCCAACTTCCCGAACCGCAAAACTGTTAATGGCATTAAAACTCTCCGGTTTCGTCCGATCTCCTGATTTTTCCTTATGGTTTCAAAATATGCTGTTAAATATTTTTTTTGTGAAACTATCATTCATACCACTGATTTTCAAAACTTCTCTTCCCTTCTCTCCGCATTTTTCTTCTTTGCTCTCTGAATTGCATGCAACTTCGCATGCCCTCTCGCGTTACTTGCTATGATGCTTCTTGCCTTTTGTCTCTCTCTCTTTTCCATGCTGTTTTCTCTCCTCTCATTACTTTTTCTTTGTCTTTCTTTCTTTTCTTTGTCGCCCTTTCTCGCCTCGATATTCTTCTCCATTCATCCGTACCTCCCCTTTTCACTGCTGGTCACAATGTTTCCAAATCAAACTATCATTTTGTAATGGATCCTTTTATTCCGATTCCTCCCTTTAACGCCGACGAATTTATTTCGCAACATTTTTAAAACGCATTCTTGTCTCTCTGACTGTAAAAATTTTATTTCTTTAACTACCCGGTCTTTTGTGCATTTTATTATTTTCACTGCGTACCTACACTGTTGTAACTACTTTATTAAAATCACAATATTCATGTTTAATTTATCACAAACAATGACTCCGTATATTTATTTTACGTTCCAAACGGTAAAAATGCCATTCCTTTATCATCAATTGGTTTGCCTGTTTCCTACCACCCGGACCTTTTTTTATCGCCTTTGTTCGTTCAAATGGACACCTTTTTATACCGATCTCGGTCGGATTTATACGCTATCGCCCGCCTCCAAATACCTTGTTGCTTCCCGTTAAATCCCTTTACGTCTTCTTATCCCCCATCATCTCTCCTCGCATGGCTTTCCTCTCGTCATTCCCTCAAAAACCTTCTTTATCTCTTCATGCATGCTTAAACTTCCGAACGGCTCTCACTCTCCGCACTCTGGTGTGTCATCTTCTTCCCCTCCTCCCTCATCGCTACCTCAAACATCCCCGTTCTTTTTTTATGCGCCGAACCTCACCAAAAAATAAATCTTTTGATCGGGTTTTGATAACTTTCAACGCCGCCGCCCCTTTCTTCCCCCTCCTCCGCGACGTCCCTCAAAATCGACCGTAACTCTCCGTGGTTATCCCTTTCCGTCCTCCTCCTCCTCCCACCGCCCCCTCCTGCTCATCCTCCCCGATTACCCACCGCCACTTGGTCGACTTGTCCCAGGTGCCCACATCCCAGCCCACACGCCTCTTCTCCTTCATGAACCCCCTAGCGGTGGAGATATGGCTGTACGTTCTCGCGGCCTACCTCCTCGTATCGCTCACTATGTTCGTGGTGGCCCGCTTCTCCCCATACGAGTGGCACAATCCACACCCCTGCCTCACCGAGAGCGACGTGGTGGAGAACCAGTTCTCCCTCGCCAACTCGTTCTGGTTCACCATCGGCACTCTCATGCAGCAGGGTTCAGACCTTAATCCAAAGGTATTATGTCCCCGACTTCATCTTTGCATATGTTTGTGTGTGTGTGTGTGGTGTCTGTTATTCGACCTTAGCGCTCGTCGCGCCTTTTATATATTTTACGAAAGCTTTTGATGCTTCATTTTGTGCTTTCTCATGCAGAAGTAAATCGCGAGATACCTACCTTAGCCCGTGATGAAACGATCGGGGAATTATTTGAGAGAAATTAATGAAACGCCCACGAGTTTTGCATAGAAAATCTTGCGCTACGGAAATGTGTGCACGTTTCAAATAAGCTTCTATATCAACGTCACACACGAATTTAAGGAAATGGTGATGGACATTTTATGATGATGCCATTTCATCACATTTTCATAATAGTTAATTAAGTGGTTAAAGTTAAATAAAATGTGTTTATTCGCTATATTCTATACAAGCGAAGCAAAATTAGGATAAATATATTTTTCTCGGTATCTTGATTTTTTCATCTAGATACAATAAGACATAAACATACTTGCTAGAAACACTTCAAGGTAGGGGATTTACTTTTCTAACTTCGTTGAAACTTAGGTTGAACGTCATGTTGAATTTTACTCTCGACAACATTAATTCATGTTTGGCAAGTTTTTCTACGTTTTATTTTGCGAAAGCAATCTGTTTGGCGAATGACTTTTTAGAGCTTCGTTCATTAACGTAATTATTTAAATAGCTATTATTCCGAATCAAAGAAGACCATGCCAGTGAATAACTATTAAATAAAACCAAATTTTTGGGAATGCTTCTTTTAAGAGCACTTTCTAACTGTCAGTTATCACAAATGTTAAGTGTCAAATAACATCGTGATTCATACGATCATGAGTAACGTACCCATTTGTGATTTTCAACAAACACCTGGTCTACAAGCTTCACTCTTGAGTATTTCTCGTTATTAAATAATGAGCGTCAATAATCTAATTCTTTAGTAAGCCCTTTTTTCCCGAAAGATATCCCTAGCCGAATTAGCCGAATCTCTTCGTCATGGTCCCTTTTAGTGTGTCTCACTGGATCAGCATTGATAAATTTCATCCGTGAATTGAATTTTAATGGGTTCCATAGTTCCTGCATGGTTCATAGTATTTAGTTCTTTATGGATTCGGGAAGGGTAGATACAAGTTCCAAGGATTACAGCTGTCTCCTCAAATAGGGGTTGAATCTTTAATTTGTCATTTTTAGAACTGTAATAAGTTGGCAGTGCTTAATACATTTGCAAGTTTTTGATAAGATAAACCCGTGGATTCATGGGCTATTGGTGGTGTCCGTAGAAGTTTCATTTAGATTGAATTGTTACCAAGCGATGCGGCTTGCTCTTCATTTCATCTTAATCAAAATTAATTGCCAAAAAATGCACAACCGATTACTCTATAATGAGTAAGGATTACCTAAAAGTTAAAAGATTGCATCCAACTCTGAGCGTAAAATGTCGCAAATCGCTCCATAGATAAATATCGAAATACAAGCAAATGAATTCAAATAAAACTCCTCAAAAGTCAATGTTGCTATTTTTTGTCGTGTTTTGGATTGGCAATGAAAAATAGAGCTGTTTTAACTTAATTTGAATACGTGCATATTCATCTGCCAAGAATTGAAGTGTTTCTTTTAAATGTATACTCCATATGCTCTGCCTTTTTTTTAAGTTTTCCCGCTATTGTGTTTGCTTGCATGCGTATAAATCTTTTGGGCTTGGCGAATGATGCATGAATTACCAAGCATATTAACAGCATGAATGCCGAAGTAGACTATAATAATAGTTCATATGTGCTTAAGTAGACTTTTTCAGCCTTACCGTTGCTTGAAGTAAAAGCTAAAAGATTATTGTGTGACTATGATTTCCAGTGATTCAAATTCAGTCAAGTAACTATGACCTCATAAATACATGTGCGAAAGGAAATTTTATTATTTGGCGTTGCCTCTGGTGAATAATTTTTATCGTTACATTTTTCCAGAATATTACATATCTATGGCCTTTACTCAAGCAATGGGTATGCATGAACATTATCCTATGATATTTCAAAACATGGCAGCTCAAAATAACAGAATATTTCATACATCGTGTGCATCACTTACCTCTGACCAAAATTCAAACCTTTATAAAACTAAATTCCCCAGTCTTTTGACATATAGATGTCAAGCTCCAATTTGTAAAAAAAAGTATGCCCTCCAAAGGCAATGCATGCATCGAATGGTGATTATGAGTTAACTGTAACGACCAGATTTCATTGATTAGCTCTCCTGTGAGCTACATTTGACCTGCGCACACTTCAGGAGAAAACAGAACGTGAAATCCAGTTTCAATCAATTAACTCGAAAAATCTATTTTGGTGTGCGACTGATCCCACATCCCACCTAAAAATTTGAGCTTAAAATAATGTTCTCAATGCAAATTAACGTAAATTCGTAAGGCCAAGACAGAGATACATTAATTCTTTTTAGATAGTCCGTCCCTCTCTAAACAAGTGTATTTCCTCGTCCACTGAACTTTAGTGTTACATGCCCCTTTCAATAAACCATTTTGTATTGATCCACATCGTACGCACCAGTTAATATACCATACATGTTGGAATGTGAATTTTTGATTCACTGCAAGGAGCCTCGTGTCATCACCAATGGGCAAATGTTGACGGTGAATTCAAAACGGAAAGAACAGCCTCACTATCGGCATCTGCACGGAAACTTGCCTACTACTCTTTAAAATGACTTCGCTCTCTCTTTATTTCTTCCTTCTTTCAGAGTTACCGCTTCCCCCGGGATGTGGATATATTAATATATATATATTTATTGCATGAAAAAATATTTCCCAAAGCTTATACGAAACCAACTTAAGACTCTTTAAATGGCTGCTGGCTTTTGAACTTTTTCCTTCCTTTGTTATATTTCTGTTTTTCGTTGGAATGCTCTCGTTTGTTTTTCTTAAAAATTCTACTTCAAATGTATTCGTTCACGCGACGGGCGAAGTGTTTATCGGTCTCCTTTTACGTATTTACCTATACATGTAGAATATATAAATATATATATATACATAATATATAATATATTATGTATATACATTATATATATACATTATATATATATATGTATGTATATATATATATATATATATATATATATATATATATATATATATAATTTCATTTGCTCCGCTAAATTGAGGAGTCATTATTTGAAATCTTTTTGCACTTTTCATCTCACAAATGAAGTCTCATATGTGAATGTGGTCCCCATCGGCGTCCCTCTTTAAGAACGTTGCAAAATAAAATATCTTTCCTAAACACTTAGAACTCCATTTTTTGTCATAAATCTGTTTAATGTATTCATATATTTTCCCCCGGAATCAGCTGGCCACCACGAATGACTCTTTAGAGGGATATGCAACCTCTCAAAAGAGATAGAGAGAGAGAGAGCGATGAAGCAGGGTAATTTAAACAGTGTTTTGCCGCTGCACGTTTTAATTCAACGGCATCCACATTACGTCAAAAATCCACATTTCCACACTTCTGTTCCTTAACACAATGTTCTCTTTACATTATTAGTTTTGAACTATTGAATATTTTTTTGACCATCCACGACTTTGTTAGTCTTTTTTGACCCCAAGCCGGCCTCGGTGGCGGCGGGGTAACGTCCTCGCCTACCAACCCAGAGGTCGTGGGTTCGATTCCCACCTAGGAGGATTTCCCTCCATCTACGGCTTGGTTGTATGTGATTGTTTTCAATGTAATGTCTGCAATGTAGGGTTAGGTGGAAGAAGGGACTATTAGTCTCAACCTCGCCCAATTAAGTCGATAAATAAATAAATAAATAAATAAACCAATATAAATTAAGGGCCATGAAATAATTATTCTGATTACTCCGAAGTACTCTATTAATATGACGCTGCTAATGTCAAGATGTGTCGCTCTTTAGTGGTCCTGGAGGATTACTTGTTGATGGTATTGTCGGAACAAATTAAGAGGAGTACCTCATTGAATTATATTTTGTGCATGTCAGGTTGAATCTATGTTTTTACATAATTTCAAAAACACCTTAATAAACTGTACCTAAATATTAACGTGACATTATATTTATTCCCAATTATATGAATGCATACTTTTATATTTCAATGATGTTAGTAATTAGTTACATTCATTTCTTTAAACGATTCATTAAGGACGTTTTTATCACCATTCCGAGGGTTCAAACTTTAAATAATTTTGACGAGAAAAACTCTTATGGTTATTGTGATGATTTTTCAACTCTTTACATTAACAGTGTAATTGAACTCTCTTTTATGTATAATGTCGATGATATTTTCTCCTTAATGATTATTTTGAGATGTCAAGTGAAACATCCGTGAGGCGTGTTAACTCCGGCAATGAACCCAGTCCCTGCCTGTATTTTAGCGTTCCACAGTTTTCGGTGAATGCTGATAAAAGAAAGCTTACTTGGAAAAGCCCTAGTAGTACCCCTGCACGGTTTCACCCTTCTAAGCCTAGAGGTCTATGCAAGCACGGAGACTTGGTCTGTTGTTGTAGTGACTGCCTGAGGTAATCTCCAAAGGTAAAAATTTAGGTAACCATATTTGAGTATTCTGCATGTACCATTTGTACGTTTTAAGATATCTTTAGTTGTAAAACATAGAATTAAAAAGCATTCAGTAACGGTAACTAGTGGTAAGAGTGCATCTTGTAAAAAATTATTTCAAATGTTTATTTGATTTCACTGATATTATTTTCTTATTTATTGATTCATTCATTGTAAACTAAAAAATCCATGATATTATCATTCCAAATTCTGCTTGCTCACGAGGAATTGGTGTATTACCTGCTCCCTTAAACGATATGGATAAATGTTGTATTCATTCATCAGTAAATTTGCAATGATGTTTGAAAATTTTCAAAAATTTCATCGAAATATTACCATTTCCCTGTAATGTATATTCCATCATTTGTAAAATCGCAACTACCACGTCCATCCGCTGATATATTTTGAAGGAACTTTCACCTTTTCCATCCCTTTATAAATGGGATATATTCACATAATTTACTTAAGAAAATCAAAAATCATGCCTTCTTGACCTCGGTTTCACGGTGACCATAACCCTAATCCTTCTCTGCTCCTTGGTCCGCGCTCCGAAACCCCCTTTGCCCCCCGGCTCATTCTGGAACAACGCCGTCGGTGCCCCAGGCGACCTCCACCCGCATAGTCGGAGGAATTTGGTGGTTCTTCACCCTCATCATAATCTCGTCTTACACTGCCAACTTGGCGGCTTTCCTCACCGTCGAGAGAATGATCACCCCCATTGAGAACGCCGAGGACTTAGCCGGGCAGACAGAGATCTCTTACGGGACGTTGGACAGCGGGTCGACGATGACTTTCTTCCGGGTAAGTTCCGAGGTCAACCTCGCCCAAACGCCCACTTTCACTCCCCATCCAACTTTGACAGTAGTTTTCCAAAAATGTTTACGCGCCTTGAAAACACTCTGAAGGGGTCAAATATAACCTTTCATCTGTTCCATCGATCTTGTACGCCATTATTGGAAGAAGTAGAACATTACTACGACGGTGACATTGTGTATAGAAAATTCCCTTCCTGAAACACACCATCTTGGAGTTTGTGTTTCTTTGGAATAGTATAAATTAATACAACTGGTAAAACTAATTAAATTAATAAAGGTTTTATTGGAAGAGAAATAACTATAAATCAGTCCCTGTCAAAATAACTAAGGCTGACAGTCGAAAATTATTTATCGAATTATCACAGATTGGCGAATCTGTGAGTTTTTTTATTCCTATTTAATTTGATCATTAATTCATTGACGGGGAACGATCTCCGATTCTAGAATCATAAGTTCCACTTACACGTATTTCAGTCCCTCCCCTCTTCTGCAGAAATTTTCAATTGAAGATGTAAAATGGAAAGAGTAAAATGGGCCGAAAGGAAAACCGACGAAGAAGTACTAGGCATATTGGGCGAAGAGAGAGAATTGTTGGGCAGAATACAAAGGAGGCAGGGGTGGATGAGGAGCATTTTGATTCCTGGTAGAGTAGTGAAGAATAATAGAGGGGGCAACTTTGGGCAAGCGAGATAGGGAGAGGAAAAGGATAGGCATGAATGGAATGAAAGGATGTAGGGAAAATGCGAATTAGAAGAATTGAAGCTTGCGATATCGGTTTGTCTTGTTAGACAAGGGTAAGAAATGTAGAGCTGCTCAGTCTGTGCCCAATCAAAGGTGATCTTAGAAGGGATGACTTAAAATAATTAATAGAATCAAACTATTAGCCACATTAAATTTTATCATTTTTTAAACATACTTTATGTAATATAAAATGAAATATCGTATTTGATATGTTTTCAGACAATTAAATTTTATATTTGATGATTTCAAGCAGAGCAGCAGCTGTCATTTCGGCACTAATATTTCTGCCAATACCTTGTCTATTTTAAATTGAAAGCCTGTATTTTGATGACATTTTAAAGTTTGGCCTTTCATAATTTTATTGATGTGTTGCTTTGCATAACTATTTTGCGTGTTCACTTTATCTGGCCAATTTAACTGAATAATTTTAGCTATTTAACTGCCTAATTTCACTGTTCCAGAGCAGATTGCCGACGTTTTCTCATAGTTTTGCCTGATATTCCATACTATTATTAATTAATCTACCGGTTAAGGTAGGTTTTTGATGGACACAACTACCTGACAAATATTTTGTGATTCCTAACAAAACACAATCCACCAACCTTGTCTACATCAGGCCCCTCTTAATCTCTGATTACCTCCTACCTCCCTTCATGCCGTCCAACATCCCTATCCTGTTTCTGCCCTTCTCCATCCTTCACACCCACATTTCAAAAGCCTCCAATCCACTTCTATCATCCTGCTTCAGTGACCACGTTTCCGCGTCGTTCATAACTACGCATCCATATCAAAGTTTTAACGAGCCTTTTCTTAACATCCTCACTCAACGTCCCTGTCATCAAAACTCTTCCTATTGAATTTGCCTAGTGCGATTCTTTTCGTTATTACTTTGACAATGTTGGTCAAAAACACTTCGGAGGTACGTAAACTGTTCGACATGCTCTATTTTTTGACCTCCTATTTTAATTTTCAGCTCAGCCCTTTTCTTTCTGGAAAATCGCATAACCTTTGTTTTATTAATATTGATTCTCATCCTATATCTGTCGCCCTGAATTTCCAATTCACTCGGCAATGCTTACAACCTCTTGGCTGACTGACAAACTAGAGCTTGGTCATCAACTAACCTAACTGATTTTACGAATTCCCCGCCCACTTTCATTCCTACCTCCAGTTCTTCCCATGCCTCTTTGATCATTTCCTCTGCATACAGGTTGAACAGCAACGGTGATAAAGGGCAACCCTGCCTTACACCCCTTCCTAACACTGCCCATCCGTACTCTGTTCCCCACTCGAACCTGAGTAGTCTGAGACATGTACAGGTTGCGGATTAGCCTCCTATCCCTCCAATCTCTTCCTATTTTCTGCAATATCTCATTAGTTTTTCCCAATTTATTCTATCAAACGGCTTTTCTATGTCTATGAATCAGACAAAAAGGTCCCAATTGTTTTCTATACATGTATTCCTCTCGATTAATAATCTCATGACTGCAATGGCACCGCGCGTACCTCTCCCCTTCCTAAGCCCCAACTGATCATCCCCTAAGTAATCATTTGCCCTACTCTCTATCCTTTTGTTTATGATCCTGAGAACAACTTTAGCTGCGTGGGATATCAAACTAATTGTCCTGTAGTCCTCACATGACGTGGCCTTTACCTTTTTCGGAATAGGAACTAAAACTGACCTCACAAAGTCTTCCGGCCAGATTCCCTCCTCATAAATACTACGGATCAGCCCATATAGCCTCTTCCTCCCACATTTTCCTAAATATTTCAATAGTTCCGCGAGAATGTCATCCACCCCCACGGCCTTATTTAGTTTCACCTCCCTTAATTCCCTTTCCATCTCATCGTCGAGTATGCCTGGACCTAAGCTATCGTCCTCTATGTCATGTTCCTTTTCTATGTCTAACTTTGTTGGTCTAGGTTCTCTACCACACAGTTCTTTTACATATTCCTTCCATCTCTCTTGGATCTTTCCTGTATCAACTATTATCTTACCCACCTTATCTCTAACTGTTAGCACAGATCTTCCCTTCTTACTTCCAGATAATGATTTAACCTTGCTGTAGAGCGCACCAATTTCACCCTTTTTCTGCTAACTTTACATATCCCCGCTCTACGTCTTCCACCATTCTTCTTTTGATATTCCATACATTTAACTTTAAAAATATCAATAATGCATTCACTTCATATGCTCGAATGAGCAAAATGTAAATCGTAAAGCCACACAAGGAAATTATTTTCTTATAATGGAGTACGAAGCGTCAAGAGTTTTTCCTCATCGCTTTCATTCGCAGCAATTTTTCCCCTTCATTACAAGAGTTACGAGGCTTTTAGACGAGAAATATCAAAACAAAGAAAGTATTGTTTCATTTTTCAGATTTGAGTGATGAAGAAGAATCTGGATGACGAAATGTGGGTCACGCCCGTCCCATTGGACGCCTAGGATTCTAACTTCCTCATGGTCAGGAAGCGCTTGCAAGACGCCAGGATTTTCATAACGTTTCTTGGCCTTGTACCATTAATCTCCCATGATATAATCTTGAAGGATGAGAGGAAAATACCTCGACACTGGGGAAGAACGCCGGTGCCAGAGGATAGTGAAAAATTATCTTATTCACCGAGTTGTTGCCGCGAGAAATTTGTTGATGCCATGATACGTGCAGTTTTCCTACATTATCGTGTCTAAATTTCTTCCTGGCTTGATTAAGAGATTTCTTGCAGCAGAACTACCACGATATTTTAGAGAACGCGGAACTATTTCGTGGAGCATTTTAACATAAGGCTGCTTCTGTACTCGTAAAGTTAGTTAAATGGAAGCAAGTTGGCCTTGTTCCGATAAAATATTTTTGTTTACCCGACCAGTTTACTTATTTCGATTATCTTTGCCGGAAAATCTCAACTTGAATTTTTTCATAGACATAAAGTATTTTAATTTTTTGGGGAGAGTGAAAAAACAGTTAAAACAAGGTTGAATCCTTTAAACCAACGGCAAATGAAACAACTGCAACTTAAATTAGTGCTAATCTTAATATTACAGGAACAGACTTATATGTATAACGCATGACATTAACGCCGGCATAGTGATTACCCAAGTCATTTAATAGGAAATTAAATCATAACAAACCTTACTGTGAGGGGTATATTTATATTTGCATTTGTTTCACATTGTACCGAAGAAATATTAACTCCCATCTTTGAAAGTCTCATAAATGCTCTTGATAATGACCACTGAGAAAAAATAAATATTTTTTTCTAAGGGACGCAATAAACTAAATCCTGTAATTCACGCCCCAAATATGTGTATAATTTTAAAATAAAACGCATTGTGCACTTACATTTTGTAGCCGTTTTGATGAACGTTCACACAAGATTTGTATAAAAAGTATCGGGAACATTTTCGCAAGAATAGATTTATTTCAGATTCGTATCGCTACTATGCTTCAAAATTCTTCAAATTACATCCCTTGAGTATCGACACACTTTTTCCACGACTCGGAGGATGCCTGGTAGGCGGATTCTGGAACGGAATGGGACCCTAAAGGGTATGCATGCAAGTTTCTTTGACGGTACTTAGGGTCCCATGATGGTGTCCTTTGAGCTAGAATTCCACTTTTGGGAATTGGAAATGGTCCGCTGAAGCCAAGTTGGGACGGTAAAGGGGTTAGGGAATCATTGCGATGCCGTTTTTCTTCAGGTAGTCGGTTACCTAGGAGCTGGTTTGGCTGAGTGCATCGTCGTGATACAATTTCCAATTTTCAATGATGACTGGTCTCACCCGGTTGACCCTTCTCTTCAGTTTTGTTAACACTTCTAGGCAAAAAGCACCATTCATTTTCGGCCCCTCAGGTACACGTTTCGTAGTGGACCACCCCTTTTGCGCTGAAGAAAACGATGATAATGGCTTTGATTCTGGTTTTCAAGACAAGTGTCAACTCTTTTTCTCTCTAGCAATTTTTTTATACGATTGTTGCATTAGACGTCTCTCGTGTTTCTCATCCAAATGGAAAAACTTTAATTTCGTGCGTTCAGAGAATTCTTCGTTTTGAACGACTTAACCCGTAATGTAATTCAACCGAAGTTGACTAGAGCGTACGGGGACTCTGCTGCTTCAATGTCAATCGTAAAAAGAGGGAAGCTGAATTTAAACGTGGTCACACATCCCTCGAAGTTGACCCACGTGAAGGACGGCCAAAAATGGCAACCACACCGGAAACCATAGAAAAGGTGCACGATATCGTGTTGGACGATAGGCGAGTGAAGATGAATGAGATAGCTAAGGCCGTAAGGATATCCGCAGGAAAGGTGCGAAACATCTTGCTAAAAGAATTAGAAATGAGACAGCTCTGCACAAGGTGGGTGCCGAATTTTGCTGAATGCCGTTCAAAAGTAACTGCGTAAACGATTTTCGCAGCAATGTTAGGACCTATTCAAGAGGGAACCGACTGATTTTGTGCGTCGATTTGTCACCATGGGTCCAATACTACAGGCCAGAAACGAAACATCAGTGGAAACAGTGGGTGGAAGCCAGTGGTTCAGCGCCAAAGATAGCGAAGTCGACCGCATCTTCCCGAAAGGTCATGGCCATGCTTTGGAATGCGAAAGGATCCTTTGAATTCACTATCTTGAAAAAGAGAGAACAATAACGAGCGAGTAATACTCCAAACTTCTTGACCAACTGGATGCCAGAACTCGCGAGAAGAGCCCTGGCTTAAAGAAGAAAAATACATCTTTCACGAGGACAATGCACCTACTCACAAAGGTGCGTTGACGATGGGAGAACTACGAGATTTTGGGTACTATTTGCTCGGCCATCCTCCCTATTCTCCTGATTTAGCACCCTTACATTTCCATCTGTCCCCAGACGTGAAGAAATTTGCTTCTGAGAAGCGCTTCGCGTCCAATGAAGAAGTTGAGAGGGTCATAGACGGATATTTTCACAGCCTTCCAGACTCTCACTTCCGGGAAAGAAAACTGATGTTTTAGAAACACTGGAGCAAGTGTTTTGCAGTCAAGGGAGGTTATGTAGGAAGATAAAATCATTTTTTATCTGAAAATCGCAGTTTCATTGTCAGGCCGAGAAGCTTTCGCCTTACCCTCGTATTTAGTAAAAAACATCTATCAAATAACGTGCAAATTTGTGTACCTGCTTGAGAAAGACTTAATTCAAAACAAAGGTTAATTTATCCAATAAATTAGTTATCTCTTATACGAAAAGAGGGAATAAATATACTAAAACCTAATCATTTTAACTTGCATATTTTCTTATCCCCATAAAGTAAATATGAGAGCTTTGACTTACAAAATTGAAAGATTAATTTTTCATGCAATGATCAATGAGCCAATGGATATACTTTCAGCATTGCATCCACCATTTGCTTATGAAAACATAAACATTCAATTGCCAAGTTAGCAAAGAAGTAAAAAATACCTCATCTTCGACCTGAAGACGCCGGATGAAACTTCGGCGAAACTGTTGTCGGCTTCAAACAACAACGCGGTGAAAACCCGGACATGCAGAATTCTTCAAGTAAAAAATAGGTTATATTTTAATTTTGAGGAATGAAAACATTATTTTTAGAAAGGTGGATTTAAGTGAAGTTTAGAGACAAAATTGTCTTAATTTAATTCGGTTAAAAATTTGGGAGTCATCCTTGATGCACGACACAGTTAGCTCCGGAAACAAACCTTTGAGAATTTCAAATTTGATAAGTGGATAAAAATAAATTCAACGACTATCTTTTTCATTAAATCATCTTTATGATCTCTAAAGAGCCAGTTTAGAATTTTTTACTTACACAAAAAATATTGTTCCCCAAACTCAATTGCACATGTAATTAACGGATATATATTATAAACATTAAATGAATTAAAATATTTACTTGATAGTTAGTGCTAGAGATAAAACTGTAACTCCGTAGTTATTGAACAAGTTCAGTTTGAAAAATTTACGTTCCTTGTTAGCACTAAATTTCAACTGCTAAAATGGTGGTATGAACAGCGATAAGACTTCACTTTCGGTAAGTGAGTATCGGCAAAAAGTTTTTTTTTCCTTAAATAAAAATTTTAAGAATTAAATTTGAAACTGCACACATTTATAGCTTCTCATTTAACGGGTTCGCAAAACCTCAATCGCACCAATAAACATAACATAGCACACACATGCAGACACGAGGGCAATCATCATTGGAGAAAATGGTCAAAACGTGTTCAAGGCACATCAAAACGTATGTTTCCGATGTAAGCCCTCAGTCGATTTTTCTCCACGAATGCAGCCCTACGTATGGACGAAGCAAAACAGCCACTGGTTCGAAAAGAATTCGCGAGAAAAGATTATGATTATAGTAGTAACAATAAAAAGTAAGTATCCTGCCGGCTGGGGAAAGCTCTCACGGTGATTGCCAGGCGGGAGGAAGAAAGAAGGGGAGGGTTGCAAATAAACGAAGATTATGATAAAGGAAGAATGCCGAAGATAACGACTCCTTCACCCGCGAATCGCGAGTATCGGGTATTTGAGTTTTAATAGGTTAGCGCGCGGAATGGAATGAGGTGAATGGAAGAATAACGAGGAGTGGGAAGACAATTTGAAGGACCGTAGATACATCCATGGTCCCCACAAGGGTCAAAATAAGGAATATCAGGAAAATCGAGGATCTTTATGATAAAAACAATTTTTATTGTCCAAAGACAAGCATTGGTAAAATTCCATAGTAAAGGTAAACATGTCAGGTCATATGTAGAAGGAAAAATTACATTTCATATAAAAGGAACAATTATAAAATAAACAGCATAGAGAAATAATACGAATTACAATGAAATAGGAATGACTAAAGTAAGAGCTACAGAATCAAAAAGGTAAACATAAAAGCAATATAGTAATAGCATCTATCGTATACCTTCTAAATACTCGCTCAAGGTGTGATTAATATTCTTGTATAGGATTTTTTTTAGCTTGGGTTAAAAAAATACCCATCCTATTAACACATTATAAATTTTCTGGTAGTTTAATTTAAAGTCTTAAACCCATTTTTTGAGGTCCAAGTTACTTCACTAGGTTCGCCTGGATTCGCATACGATATCTTGTGAGCCTCGCGCATCACTAATGCATCACAAAGTTGCACTATTCTGTTTGGCAAGGCAGGAAAGTTCATCAAAATGACTTCAATTTGATGAAACATTATAAAAACTTAAAAATGAAAATGCCCTGTAGATGAAATGATCGCAAGTGCGGGCACGACAGCAGAAGGTGTTCATAATTATATTTAATATAATACAATTCCACATTCTTTTAAATACATCCATAATATTGACAGTGAGGCCACACATTATTGGTAATAGAGGCGGTCTAGTACTACTAACTTTCATAGCCCCGCATCGCCATTCCACCATGATAATCAAATGGAAATTTTTATTTGGAAAATTTTGAATTTTTTATTAAAAACATGGATAAACAGGGATCATTCGAGAATTCAGAATCCTTTTTGTCAACTTTTACTCTACGATGCGAACTATTACTCTAATACGATGCCATAAGTGTCCTCGAATTCCTCTTCATAAGCCTGGGTTCCACAACATCACTTTCCAAATACCCGTTTTAGAGTCCTGACCCCCAAAACATTCAGATAATTTTGTTTTCCAACGACCCTATTTTGTGTGCGAAACCATTTGTTACCAAACTTGGAGCATTCCGGCGTGATGTAGTGCATAATTAACGACATAAAACATGCAATTTTCCGCCAAATAAATTGTTTGGAAATGGTGTTCAAATAAATTCGATGTTAAATCGCATTTTTGGTCGTTAATTATATTCACATCGGCATAAACCAGTCGATGGTCAATGGCAGTGCGGGAACGAGTTGCTATGAAAGTTGAGGCTCAACTACAAATCTCACTCAATTTCCACTGGCCCTTTCACAACCAAGCCTCAGAAATTTTCCCGATTTTATAGCCCTATTGCCGAAAAATCAATATCGCTAATTGCCCAAAGGCTTTAATTGAAAATGAATGTAGAGCCAATGATTGAAAATGGAAATAAAACTCATCAAATGAGATCCTTTTGAAACGAATCTTCCCGAACTTACGCAGAGAGCAGAACGTTCTTTAAACATATTGGATATTTTTTTATATTAGTATAGGCAAACGTTAAGGAGTTTTCAGAAGCTTATGCACGAAATAATATCTTCTTGGAGTTTGTTTACATTTGCGAGGGAAAATTTTCCATCGAGCTTCATTGACTAAAGTGTTGCGGCTGCAGACTTAAGTGTTGCCCTAGAAAAAATCATCAAAACTATAGTGTGCAGTTGAATTGATATTTCTAATATGAATATTAGCAACAAAAAACGACGAAGTAACAATAATAATTCGATTTAGAAATCTATGAGTATAATAGTACAGAGTATGTTGATGACCAAATGAAGTGAACTTTTCCGATGGGTCAAAAATACATTGCCGACCAGGTTTTGATGAATTACCTAGAAACGTGGAGGTAATTTTGTTTTAACCGTGTAAAATTTTTATTACTTTGTTCTTTGTTACAATTCCACCATTTCGTGGTTTAAACTACACAATTAGCATTACAGTATTTATTTAATTATTCTTAAGAAATGAGGGTGGAAGGTCGTATTTTAAATAAATGTATCGTGCCCACTCCTAAACGAGGTGATTGTTAATCATGACCGATGTTTATACTTGGAAGGAGTGGTCCCTGTCCTAGGCACCAACTGAATGAACTCGCATGCTTCGACATCTCATAATTCAGTAAATAAAGTAAAAATTGATTAAGTAAATTACAATTATCATGCTCGACAATTACGCGAACTTCAGCGTTACTTCCCTGCAATTGTGTTGTTTGATGTTTTCAAAATTTATTATTGACATTTTCATAATTTTTTTAACGTTTAATGATTTTTACGTATTTTTAAATGTCGATGATTCGCCGTACTTTGTTAGTGACTCGGTCGTCTATGCAAGAAACATCGGTCAGGAATGAGTCCGTCATCGCTTCTAAGCAGTAAATCGTCACTCTAAATTCCATTAAAAAAGGGCAAAGTACGCTGAAATACGAAATACTTTTATTGTCGCACTGTCCGTCGTGTTGGAGGCAATCGAGCGCAATTCAGTCATTTGTCGTGTGTTGTCGCCGCACTTACTGTAAAGCCGTTTCCCTTCGAAAATTTCACATTTTGAAGAATCATCCTTTTTCCTTTGTGGGTGACGTGATATATATAGACAAACTCTGAAGGAGAGAGCAGGAGGAAAGGTTTGAGTGTGCGTGAGCAGCGATTACAAAGAAGTGTTGTGGGTGGTGGAGAAAGGAAGATGGCAGTAAAGAATGCGTGGAATCTGATGGAAGAGGAAGGAAAATACGGAAGGGGGATGTCTCTCTCTCCTCTCTCCATCTCCTTGCCTCACCGCTTCCTCCTCCCTTCACCCCCAAGCCAAACCTCCCTTACGCCGTCGCAGATGGAAATGACGGTTTTGAGAGAGAAAGGGAGGAGTTCAACCCTCCACCCTCTCTCTCTCTCTTCTCTGTGCCAAACTCCTTGAAATAAAAGGCTGTGGAAGAAATAAAGAATTTTAGAAGAGGAAGAGAGAGGACCACGTCTTGCAAAGAATTCAGGGAACGGGGAATCGGTTCGGTCGGTCTTCGATTGAAATTTTTTTTAAAAAATGCATTTGCAAATAAAAATTCTTTGGTCGCTTGGACCCTCCCCCTTTATTTATTTTCCTCCTCGGATCGCAATCGACGTGGAACGAGGGAGAGGAGGGAGGGGGGACGGATTCGAATGGGGGAATGGAAATTGAATGCGAGTTGGACGTCGATCGTCCCGCCTGGTTTTGTAGGGCGACGGCCCACCACATATGGTAGTCGACAGGTTTCCAAGACGAACTAAGAAACAATTCTTCTGACGTATGTTCAATTAAATCATTCGGATGGTTTTCCAAAATTCTAAAGCGTGTTTCATGTCGAATATTTCCTTCTTACCTGGTTATCAAAGACAATTAAAAGCGTTAATTTCATATCAAATGCGCAAGAAAAAATATAAAAACAGGTATTAACTAATTATCAAATGTTCAATATAAGATTCATATGTTTACATAAACCCAACCACTCATATCTCCAGATTCTATTATTCTCTCACCGCCGTCACTCTTATTCAAAACATCCTTCAATTTGCCAAAGAACTTAACCTTCACGCTTTCTGACTCGCCACCTTTTGGTTAATAGCTACTTATAATCTCAATTCTTAGGATGCCAAATTTCTTGCGAATTTAGTGCTATCTATTCGACGCAATACTGCTAATCTTTATCTCATTTAGCATAGAGCATACACACTGACTGTAGTTAATATGAGAGATCGGACCATAATCTCAAACGGTTTTTATTAATTTCAATAATTCACATCGCTTGCGTTTTCTTTCAGCTAGCCAGGGGATATCGTATCGTCAGGATTCGTTTCGCAGCCATTTAATTCACTAAATTCACTTTTCCCTTTCCATGCACACATCACATTCCAAAAACCAATTTTTCACGTATTTCGGTGTCTTTTGAACCACTCTCCTACGTACGATCTACGGCACCATCATCAAATAGCCCGCCCGCGGTTTTTCGTTTAAGTTAATTAGTATTGAATGGTATGGTATTCGATGTAAATATAAAATGAACGTACCTACGGTCATGAGGCGATGAAAAACGAAATAGCCGATACCGTAAACTTGATTGGCACTAGGTTTGCAAAGGGAGGGAGGTAAAAACAAAGTGACAAGGGGAAAGATAGGGAACACACACTAGGTCACTTAGGTGTGTTTGAGAAACAGTGACCCACGTATACCTCACTCAAACACAAAAAGGCAAAATTAATAAAAAATAAAACAAACTTACAACCACTCGACCACTTGGGTGCGTTGAGGAATAACATTCACTCTGTTGAATCGCATTCACTCACACTCAGGGTTTGCCAGGATATCTCCTATGCCAGGCACCCATTGTACTCACACAGGAATGAAAAACAATTGAAATAAAAATGAAAAAGAAAAGGCCAAAGTTCAGGTTCGCAATCACTCAATCACTTAGGTGTATTAGACCTTTGCGAATCGTACTCACTCACTCGTTCAGTATTTACAAGGAGTCCTGCTATGCCAGTGACCCGTCAGTCACACAGATGAATACAAAATTATGAAAACGATGTGCCCACGTTTTCCCTTATTTACTGTGGTGTGTTCGAAAACAGGGACGTTTGCGATTCACAAGTACTCACTTGTCGAAAGAAACTGCGGGAGATGCCGCAGCAGTAAATTTTAACGGAGTCATCCGCTAATCCGAAATTGTTGCATTGAAGTACTCACTTGTTCAGGATTTACAATGATTTCTCCTATGTCATTGATCCGCCAATCACACAGATATAACAAAACAAAACAGAAAGGACTTACGTAAACGCACCATCACTCAATCACTCGGGTGTATCAGACCTTAGTGAATCGCACTGGGTGGGTAAGTGCCAGGAAAAAACCTGACACTAGGTGGTTGAGTGAGTACGGCTACTCTACCGATCAGCTTTGGTGCATTTTGCAAAAAAAATAATTAACACCTCAGAATGCTTGAAAATTGTGTATTGATATTTTATCTGTTAACGAACTACGTATGCCCTGCGGCTTATTATGGACTAGTTTTCTGGAGCAAACTTTTGAAACCTTTATATTCCGGTTGTTTTTCTACACATATTAATTAATATCATTTGAACCAAGGCTAGGTGGTTTTGAAGGTATATTTGAAGGGTGGTATTGAATGGTAGGTGCTATAATTTTAACGCTATCCCTACTCTTATATGATTGTATACATTTTATCAGTTTTTCATGAGTACTACAAGTATTTCTTCACAATCCATAGTTCTTTTGGTGGTAGTTTACTGCTATAAGAGCATGATTGGTATCTTGGATTTTCGATTTCAATTTCCATGTGAGCTAACACGGGAAGACCCCGTTGTATCATACTGCTTCAATAGCGTGCACTTATAAATACGAATGCAGAATATTTTAGAAAAGCAAAATGACATATACTTAACATCTCAATGCAGTCTCCTTAAGGTGAGAAATTATTTTTAGCAGATTGTTTTACCCCTAAGGTTATGTCGGAATAATTCAATGGTTAATGTTCATTTTTGTAATTTAACATTTGTTTACTTGCATTAATATATTAAGAGACATGGAGGACTAGTGGTTACATGAAGTATACGGCTACTTACAGAAAGGGCTGGATTCAAATCTAAGTGACTATGGGCACCCGTATCTTCGCATAAATCACATAAGCCCTCGCGTTTCCTGATTTTCCTATGAAACTGACTGCGGTAAAAATAAAAACGTTTACTACTCCCCACCTACTCTGACGTGTGAAATTCACATTCCGCTGAGCTTAGTGCAAGATATGCTGGACTGCAAATTGACAAGAGAACCAACCATAGGACTGCCCCGTCGTCTAAAAAGAGATTGAGTGATTTTCGTTTGTTCTTAGGCAATTTAATCAGACTTGAGGGTTTATATAAATTTAAATTCCAATTAGGGGTAGATGGTGGTCACCTTCCACTATAGTGACCAACGGTCCTTTCCGACCGATTCTTCGCTAGCTTGCACTTTAGTTGAATGACTCCCGTCTCAGTCTCAGCAGGTCCTTCACAACGCCCGCAACACTCTCCCACTGAATGAAAATGAAAGATTGCGTCAAAATTCAGATTTCCCTCATTGTAATACGAACAGTAATTGAGGCAAGTATTAGGGCATTCAGACAGCCCCATCTACTTTAAGCCACGGATTCATTTTCCTCCCGCCCAGTTCACACCTCTCCTTCACTCAGCCCGTCTATATCGCATCCCTCCCGCTAACGCCTCTCCTCTTCACCGACGCACTCATAAATATGTAGATTCGAATTTTTTCTCACAGGCTCCTAGGGAGGCCGAGATAGGAAGGAGGTGGGTAGCGAGTTCCTTTGCTTATGGAGTTTTCTAAGGCGTGAGTTAAGAGTCAGCACACAAAAAATCGCATCTTTCAGTACGAGTGGGAGAAATGGTAGGGGAACAAATAGAATAAGCGAGTTGCGAAAATGAATCGCGTAGAAAAACGGAAAGTAAAAAGAAGTTCATAATTGGGAAGAGGGGAATTGAGGTTGTCTGCGAGTGAGAATATAAGACTTCGCCAAATGGTGCACCAGGGAGTCTTATGTTATCAGGAAAACCTTAACTCCCGACTCAATACATGTGTGCTACGTACATTTCGACAAATCGAAGCAGAGAAATCCCGACTGCCGTCGAAAATTACTGGAGCGCACGTGCACCCATGCGGAATGAATACAAAACTGTCGCGTGAATGGATCGTAGCTCCGCTTCGATTCCCGCGAAGGAGGAAATACTTGAGACCACTTTCCCCTGCGACAAAGATCCTTCTCCCCAAGCTAGTTGAAGCCGAAAGAAATGAAGCGTATTTTTTTTAATCAGTACGCCGTATAACTCCGCTGGTACTGGTTAAAACACTCAGCTTCCTCCTCACGTAAAGTTTTCTTGGAGAGACAGTCTAGCGAAAACTTACCAATCCCCTCCTCATTCAAAAGACGTTCTTTTTAGGTAAAAAATGCAGCATTCGAGTATGATTGGATTAGAAATTCGACGACGGTACGTAGCGTAATCGGATGCAAAATATAAAAATGTAATGTAAAAACTCAAAATGCAATGTTCACAGACGGCTAACTACCAGAACTCCAGCTATCAGATAAATTTGAGACTACTCGCAAAAATGAGTTGAGATCTTCAAATTAACTCTTTTCTAAACTATTACCAATTTGGATTTTTTACCGAATGTTCGAGTTTTAATAGCGTAATATGACAGCATTAATCAAGCTACTTATTTTTGTTCACCAAAACTTCTTCCCAAAATTTCCTAATCACTTAAATGTTGCATTATTCCCATTTTTGATTTGATTTTTTTCTTTATTTTAACCCTGTTGCCAAACTTTTGAAGAAAATATTTTATCGAAAATTTTGCAGAATATATTAAATAGTTCTTTGATCACAATGCTTTGCTAGTGGAGTGAAAGTTGGATTACTACTTTATCTTTCTAAATCTTGGTCCAGTCATTAAAATTAATTCTTTGAAATTTTTATGAACCTAGATGTGACTCTTATCTAAAGAGGTCATCAACAGTTTGATAATTACCATTGTACATCTCTACCCCTCATAATGTCTATATGGGTAATTTTTGATGGTGAAATGCAGGTATGGGCTCTGGTATGAACTGACTAACCTCATCTCATTTATCACTATGCCCTACAGAAGTTAGATTTCTTATGAATCCAAGTTAAAATTGGTTGTAACTAATATAATTATCAAGATTATTTAAAAATAATTTCATTCTGGTATATTTCCTTATCACAGCCCATGATTCACTAAAACATTTTCTTGCACAAACTTCAAATCTATCTGTTTCTGAAATGGGCCCATTATTTAACTGCAGGACTCCATGATTGAAACTTACAAAAAGATGTGGCGTTTCATGGAAAATAAGAAACCATCTGTTTTTGTGTCTACATATGAAGAAGGAATTCAAAGAGTTCTTGAAGGAAATTATGCTTTCCTAATGGAGTCCACAATGCTGGACTATATAGTTCAGAGAGACTGCAATCTGACACAAATTGGAGGACTACTTGACTCTAAAGGATATGGCATTGCCACACCTATGGGTAGGTATCGTAATGATTTCAATTCATCAATTTCTTATGCATATTTGGACTTGCACACACACACACACACACACACACACACACACACACACACACATATATATATATATATATATATATATATATATATATATATATATATATATATATATATATATATATATATATATATATATATATATATATATATATATATATATATATGTGTGTGTATATATAGATATATATTTTCCTATATTTATACACACAAACACAGAATGTGTATGCATGCATATTATTATTGTTATTACGTAATCTACCAGTTAAGGTAGGTTTTTGGATAGACATAATTACTAATTAAATAATCTGTGACCCCTAGCAAAACACAGCATCCTACTCTACATCAGGTCCCTCTTCATCTCTGAGTACTTTCTTCCTCCCTTCATCCCGTCCAACATCCCTATCCTGTTCCTTCCCTTTCCTCGTTTGCCTAACATTCTCCCCTCAAATACAGTCTTCAACATCCCGCTGCCGGTCAATAACCCCTTCATCCACTTTTCTTGCCTCCATAGGATTTCTCCCAACAAACCCCTCTCTTTACCCACCATACCAAGTACTTCCTCGTTTGTTTTCTTCTCTGTCCATTTCACCTTCTCCATTCTTCTCCAAACCCACATTTCAAAAGCCTCCAGTCTACGTATATCCTCCTGCTGCAATGACCACGTTTCCGCGCCGTACATAGCTACGCCCCATATCAAAGTTTTTACAAGTCTTTTCTTAACATCCTTACTCAAAGTCCCTGTCATCAACTCCCTCCTCCTTGTGAAAGCCTCTTTGCCCAGCTCAATTCTTCTCCTTACCTCCGTACTACTTTGACCCTGTTGGTCCAAAACACTACCGAGATACGTAAACTGTTCTACTTGCTCTAGTTTTTGCCCTCCTATTTTAATGTTTAGCTTAATATATGCATATATATATAAAGATCATATGAAAGTCTATTGGATGTGAATAATAATGTATGCCAATATAGCACAAGGGAACCATATTCCAAAGTTTGGTGGCGCTGTCACCTTTCTCAAGGGAGAGAAAGCACAGAGAAGGTTTCAACAATAGAGGCCGGGGACACTGGATGAAAGGGGAAGATTTCTATCTATTGATGAACTATCAGAAGAAAATATGAATAACATTGAAGCAGAAGCACTTGCATATAGTATGTAGTTAAAAGAATTAATGGAAAATCTATCAAAATTAATGCTTACTCAAAAACACTTTTCTCTTTGAAAACTTTATTTAAAGAATGGAAGGTGTAACAAAATTTTTAAATTTTCAATGTCAAGTGTCTAGTGATAGCATTCAAAAATATAATTATGTTATTCACCCACAAGCTTGATATATATAGGAATCCTGGCTGTACCAACTAGTTTTTCCACATGTCCCTTTACCTTTCGTAATTATCTGTTAGTTCCATCAATTAATTCTTGTTTTATCTCTAACAGCTTGTTTTGAATCTCATTCCAAAACAGATTCGTCAAACCATCATCATGCTCCAAAATTGCTAACAAGAGAGGTGGGACTCAGAAAGGTTTTAATACCACTTTTAAATTTCCACAGAATGCCTTGAAACCAGCAATGGTTTTGTCAACTTGAAATGCAATAGATGCACAGATGAAATTAAAACATCCTGCATAGTGCATGGTAACTCCATAATTAGAATATTAATTTAGACCTTCTAAATAGAGTGGTGTGGGTCGCGGTAGTCCAGGGGGTAGAGCTGGACTACTGACCGGAGGGTCCCTGGTTCGATTCCCAGGCAAGCTTCTCTGAACACCTGCAGCTCCAACCAAGCTATGTGATTTTTGGGTACCAGATCTTCCTGGGAAACCATAGCCAGCATAGGGAAAGGAACTGGCCCCCCTACCCTGATGTGTCAATTTTCACATGCCATATAGGGCTTATTACTCGGTGAACTCTACCATCACCTACCACACCAACCTTCGGGTTGATAACTATGCTTATGGTTTAAATAGAGTGGTCTGGGGTTAGATCTTTTTTTGTTTCTAAGCCAAACTTTCTAAGTGGTGTGAAACCCAATACCTTCCTCCCTCCTCCAATATTCCTCCCTCCATCACATGGGCAATCCCATGTTCTCTCTCCTTCTCCCCATTTTCTTTTCCACATCTTCAGGGAAAATCCTTTGACCTAATGCATAATTTATGCTCTATTTTCTACAGTACTCTTCCTTAACTTCAGTGATTCTTCGACTGCTGTTATTGAGCTATTCACTTTATTTTTTATAAGAAGAAATTAGGCCTTTTCTTTTGGCTTAATAAACCGAAATATGCATCTGAGGGAATTTGTTGTTATTGGTCGTTTCAGGATTATAATAATGAAAACCATCGTTTCCATCCAAGGGCACCATGAATGCTTTTTATGTTTTCTTTTGTCACTAAAGAGGAACTCCCAGTCCAAGACCTAAAACTGTATTGCTTGGATATCTCCACACATTTGTGTCTCAGCTTCTTCCCCTGACCCTCTTTCCTTTCCCCTCCATCTTACTCCATGAAGGGCATACATTGAAGAATATACCATACAAGACATACTTGTAATCTTTCACCACACACCTCCAGTGCCAGTTTTATAGTTTCCAGTGCTCAAGATAGTAATGCACATGTCATGGAGATAAAGAGCAGTATGGGAAGCCAGGCAAGATGTAAGGCATAAGAATTGAGAACTTCATCTGTGTTGTTGCTTGTTTCCAGAACTGTGGGAACTATTTTTCTCACATTTCACTTTTTATTCCTGATCCCTGTAAACCTCTATGCTCCCTCTGCCCTCTGGTGTTCAACTTCTCTTCTCCTTCATATGCTTCAATTATTATTGGATGCCTGATGGCTAATGTACTGGCTTTCTACCCAGAGGGCCCAGGTTTGAATCCCGGTGGCAGCAGATATTTTTCAATGGTATCCCGATCCTTACTTGAGGTGCTTTGTGGAGGGCACTTTGAGTGAGTACGCCATCAGTTAAATGGGACGCTGAGCTGCGGATACTTTGGCACCTTTCCTTAAGAGTAGGCTAATGCCAGGTTTTTCTCCATCCGTCATCCTTTCCTGTCAATCCCTAATGGCACAAATGACCCCAGCTGTCAGTCGCCTCCCATAAAACTACTACTGAAATAGGCATGCTCACACAATCAATGGTTATGAGATATTATTTTAATATTGAATTTTAATGTCTGTGCAACATTAATAATGACATGATTTGATAACAAATGCATATCTATTTAATATTATATATGCTTTAAAAAAATAACCTTAGCCTTTTTACTTTATCGTGACATAAAATTGTCACTGTAATAACATTTCACTGAAGCAATATCTTTATTTTTTCAACAGGCTCACCGTGGCGCGACAAAATCTCTCTTGCAATATTAGAATTACAAGAGAAAGGCGAGATACAAATGCTATATGACAAATGGTGGAAGAACCCCGGGGACACATGCACACGTAATGATAAGGGCAAGGAATCCAAAGCAAATGCCCTAGGTGTAGACAACATAGGTATGATGATAATGATAATAATATATTTATTTGTCCAGCAGACACAGTGAGCAATATTGAAAATACATGACAGGTGTTCTCCACACCTTCTACACACCACTTACTTTCTGATGTTTTTGCATATTTATAGGTATCATAATACGATAGACAAACCATTGTTGTATTTTCCATAAATGTTTCATCATTGGATATAAATTTTATATGTATTTACTTGTGTGTATTTTATTCACCTCCCACTAAATTTAAGCATTAATTATAATCCATTTCATTTACTTTAGGTGGTGTCTTTGTTGTTCTACTCTGTGGCCTTGCTGTTGCTGTTATCGTTGCTATCTTTGAATTTTGTTGGAACTCAAAAAGAAGTGCATTACTTGAGCGAGTAAGTTTTCACAAAAACTAATAATTTAATATCACATAATTTCCACACTATCCATTATCCTTGATGAATAGGTCTTAAGAGACAGTGGTCAATGTATTTAATCTAATTTTTTTACTTATACTATAACTCCATTTTGGAAAACTATGATATAATTTTGCTCGGTGCAAGCATTAAAAAAAATAGAAAGTAACTTAAAAAAAATCTCAAAAGAGTGATGATTGTCAAAATATGAGCCAAACGCATGAAATTTCCCTCTAAAAATTGATAAAATATATAGGTTCTACAAACCTATGATATTGCAAGCTTTTTATCCCCTACCATGTGCAAAATTTAATATGTATAAGGCTAACAACAATCACTGGAAAATAATTTTCCTTGACAAAGCCAAAAAAGATGATACTTACTTACTTGCCTATTTTGTTACCAAGGTAATGACTGTTATGAGCAGTAGTCCACCAGCTAAAGATAGGTTTTTGATGGATCATGGTACTGCAATGTTACTGTACTCCTAAGCACTAACTAAAATACCCTTAAATGTCATACTATGTATTACAATAACTCATGTTTTAGCTCTGCATACTTTCTACCTCTCTTCACCCTATCCAAAATAACTATTTTTTCCCTCTACCTTGCTTTCCTAGTACTCATTAATTGATAATTAAGCATACCCAAAGGTAGGTACATACATTTTTCCACTTCTTTTTTGAGTGACTTTAAGAAATGATTCAAAATGTTATGATTTCTAAAATCCACATTTGTAAATTAGTTGGTGGACACTCAATGATGGTGGGAATAACCATAATATTTGGTCACACGAGTAATATATATTGATTTCTGTGCAAACTCAAAGATGAGCATTCAATGATAAAACTGAGTAACTTTGATTTATGTGCTGGACACATGGCCCAAAAGTTTACAGGTTAATATCCGTCACACCTTTGCAACAGAGGCGGTGATTCCATGAAAAGAATTAATTTTTCTGAGTGCATTTTATGGTGCCACATGGTTGGATACAGGAGCATATTGAAAGCATAATTATTATTATAAAAGACATTATTAGATGTCAGTATGCATCACATGCCTGCCACAGTAGTGATAAACAGTTATTTTGAGAATTAACGGGTGATGAGAAATATGTACATCCCACATTCCTGCATAGATACATATGTTTATGCCCTATCATTAGGTAATTAAAATAATTATTTTCTTCCCTTTATAATTAGAGGCCAGTATCGGCACCCCAGCAATCCCTCTGCGCAGAAATGGCTGAAGAGCTGTGCTTCGCTTTGCGGTGTCGAGGCTCAAGGCAGAGGCCAGCACTGAGGCGACACTGTTCCAAGTGTGTCCCAGGAGGGGGTACAACATATGTTCCAGCAGGACTGGACCTGCCACCCCCACACCATGCCCCTCCTCCTCCACCCCCACCACCACCTCCCCCACCGCCCGGCCACTCCATGCTACTGCACCATCACCACCATCATCACCAAATACTAGGCTCCCATGCAGCACCAGTTTCCACCAATGGGCTGCACTCTCAGGTCAGTTATTAACGGTAGCATGCTGGTTAGAAGTCATTTTTTCAGTTGGATAAACTAGTGCACATTAGTGCTGTCAAAGTTTATAAATCCTAAAAATTTTCTCCTCTTTTTTTACATTTCTTGAGACTCATCCTAAGAATGTTCCTAAGCTTTTTTTTATTCTTCAATTTCTCCAACAATTTCATTACAGTCTCTAAGAATATATAGATTTGCATGCACATCCTCCCCTTCATCATCTGCCATTATCATAGTATGTCATCAACATGTAAATTTGTGTCACACAGTATCAGTGGTTTTTGTTGCTGTTTTCGCCACAATGATTATTGTAATTGAAAGAAGTTGTTTACTCACATTGATGCACTTTTCTGGATGAATAATTTTTCTAACATTTACATTTACAGAGCCTGTGTGAATGAACTTGGTACTAGCACTGCAAAATTCTCCTTCTTAAGGCCAATCATTTCACTTAGCATCTATGTCTGATCCCATTCTACAGACCTTAATTGATACATATTCTTCTCCCCATATCCCCAGAGTGAACAGACGTTTTATGTTTTGACTGCTTTGATTAATACGCCAAATTGATATTTTTCAATATACTATATTCTTAATTCATGCCTTTCCTTCCACATTCCTTTCATAAATGCATGTTTATCAATTTCAGAGAAAGCAGAATACTACCAATTTTGAATGTATTCTAGACAATGACGATTCCACAACAGTATCTGACTTTCAGCTTTCATCAAATTTAGTACTTTTAAATCGCTGTGAGCTCTAAAATATGTCCTATCTTTCACTCCTGGAGCTCACATTCATAGTCCTAAAATTTAAACCCCATGCATTTTCCATCATAAAGCACAGTCACTTCTTCAAACTTTGAACTGTGCTTATTGCCACCCCATGCATGAAAATATAGGTAAATACATATAATTCTTCCAAGCGATCCTGTACGCCAGAAAATGAATTCTTATGAGAAAGTTCTTTCACAGCTTTTTATTTGTTATTTCCATGTTTTGGAGCTGACAACTTCCACTGAATGCCACAAACAGACTCTATTGATATTACCTTTGTAGTAAATGTATTTATTTCCAAATTATTCAGCAAATGAAGTTATTGTGCAGTACTTCTGGATATATCCATACAATTGAAATCCTTCGTTATAGACAAATATTTCCATGACATTTTTTCATAGATATCCTGTTCTTTTGATGACAAAAATTTCATATTCCAAACAGAGAGGAACATTTATTTTCCTCTTTATCTGTATCTCACATTAATTTCATCATGCATTCACACATCCCAATTATTACTGGGTCCTGATTTTCAAGCATGTCTAAACTCAACAAATATTGTATATGTATCTTTTTGCACATTCATTTTCCATTGAATAAAAAGCATCATTGTTTATATAATTGCAGCAACAGTTATGACACAAATAAAGAGATTAAAAATTTTCATGAAATTAAAAAAATTTAATATATACTTCATGATAATTATACACTTGTTAAAATATTTTTGCTTTTCAGAGAAGCAGTCTTGGTCTTCCAGGGGATCTGCTAGCACACAAATCTACCCTGCACAGTGAGTTTGACTCTTAAACTTGTGGATATTCAGTCAATAACACAAAGGAGGAGTGAATGTTGCATCACAGGAACTGGATCTGAGCTGAAGTCGTGACCGTCCATCGACTTCATCACATCGACTTCCAGTGTTGCGTGAAGAAAGTGTTCTCATGATTCAGCGAGAGTTATGAGAGGAAGAATTAGAATGAGTCTACAGCCACATATCTTTGTGGCAGCATTTTCCATCTGAAAAATTTCATATGCATCTATTTCGAAAACATATTGAGGCCAGAAATGTTGTTCCTCCTCTTTAGTTTCACCTTTTTTTATTACCATTGCTCAAAACATTATACCATCAATGACTTCTTTAGATGGTTGCATTGAAAATGACTGAAAAAAAATTTCAGCCAATTGAATGAATGAGTAGAAATGAATGTGATGTTTTAACTTTTCATATGCATTTTGTGCTAACATTACACACAGCCATTCTGAGGGAAAAAACTATGACACAGTGGACATTTTATTCACAATGAACTGCAAGAGAAATGGAATGGGTCTAATGGAGGAATTCAATTTATGAGATCAATGTAGAACATATTCCCAAGTTGAATTAGCACTTCACTAAAACCATTTCAAGTAGTGATAACTGTATAGGTTAGAGACAATCATGTTAGACTAGGGACCCCATCTTAATGACTTACTCTGTCCTTAGTATGGAAGCAGAAAGTTATTTGAACATGTGCTTTCTATTGCTGATTGTTGTAATGCCATGTGTCTGTCAAATCATTCTTGTACATGGTGTTCTTAACTCTAATTGTTATAATGTAAGCAATATGGTGTATCATAATTTTCAAATTATACTCAGATTGTGTACAACTAATTGATTTTCATGAAGCATCAAATGGTGTTTTGATATACAAAATAAAGAGAAATGCAAAACAAAACTTATCATGCATTCATTTCATAATACTTGACATTAAAACTGTCACTTAGTTTTTCAATTTAGTGCAGAATGTTCAAACATAAATGCTGACGTTCATCCTAACAGCAAAATTTTCTTCTAACTTCTTTCAATGTTTGCATCCTTTATTGTGGGTACAAATCACTGAGGTAGTTTTCCAGGGTCATAAGAATGCACAATTCCTTCCACCACATCAAGGTGGTAATCTATGGGGAGAGATCAGGGATTTGATGAGACAATTATTAATCAACCAAGAAAATGTTCTGAAGAGATGGAAATAATGCATTGGAAGAGGTGATTAAATCAGATCAGCAAGTGTAGACAAGAAAAGAGACATTGATATTAGAGAAAAAATTTAATGAGGGCATCTTAACAGATTAACCATATCCTGAACTGAATTTTAATGCATTCAACAGATTTCTCTGTTGTATTAATGAATGTCATGATAAGTTTTAAACATATTTGGAAGATCCATCTGACTGATGCTAATATAAGAACCAGTGATTTTTGCTTTTGGCAACTAGGGATATGCTTTAAGTTAAAAGAAAATATTCTTTTACATTCTGATAATAAACCTTATCCATGTGAATGAGGATGCCAAATTGTAAGGAAAATTTTCATAATTTGGTGTGGAAACTCCATAGTACCAAAGTTAGAGGCACAATTTTGCCAAATTATAAATTAGTGGATCTTAGGTAGCATATACTAAGCTTCATATTTGCTTGACTGTGCTTTACCATGGCAAGGTTGAGAGAACATTCAACCTGCTGACAGCCAGCGCTGGATCCATGGGGGGTCGAGCAGGCCATGTCATACCCCCCCCCCATTCAGTTACATTGAGTGCCATTAAGACTAATTATATTTCCCAAGACTACAGACTCTGACCCATTCATTACCAATTATATTACATGTTGTGTATGAGATACAGTGATAAATATAGGGCCAATCCTGGGAAACCATAACCGGCACAGGGAAAGGAACTGGCCCCGTACCCTGGTGTGTGAATTCCACAGGCCGTCGGGCTCAGTACTGGGTGAACTCTATCATCATCTACCAAACCGACCTTCAGGTCGATTACAGTGTTTATGGTTTTTTTATATATCAACAGGAACCAATGACTTTTAATATTAATTAAGGTGTGGGAAAGAAGGTTGGATGCGCTAGTCTATTCACAGTCAAGGATGACAACTATGCCTTCAAGCTTATCCTTTTATGCAAAACATGAAAGATTTAGATGAAATATTCAGGAACCAGAAAGTGGTGCAATTAAATTGTCTTCCCAACCCACAAGGTTTTTATCTCCACTTCCACACTCCACCAACCTCTGTCTCCCATATTATTTTCAACAGTTGTCATCACCTGCCACACACTCTGCACTTCCCATCCTATCCTGTGTCCCGTTCACAGATCCTCTCTTCTTCACAAATGTAAATTTATATATCCCTCCTGTGAGATTTACATCCCTTCTCAAAAGGTAATCAAATACATACTCTTATATCATTGTGGATTGGGTTTTTCCGGTGGCTAGTGCACCAACCTAATCCCCAGCTTCCCACCCAGAGGGCCTGGGCTCAAATTCTCAAGACAGCAGATCTTTATCAGTGGTATCCCCATATCCACTTGAGGTGCTTTGTAGAGAGCACTTTAAATGAGTAATCCATCCATTTAAACGGGACATTAAGCTGCAGACCCCTTAGTGCCTGTCATTATGAGCACGCTCATAAGGTTTCTTTCCACCATTCTCCTTTCCCATCCATCCCTAATGGCACAAATGACCTCAGCTGTCAGTTGCTTCCCCTAAATTTATTACATTTTCTATAATGCAAACTGACAGTGTAACATTCATACTGAAATAATATTGAGCATAGGGAGTTGGCGTGTACCTCTCATATTGACAAATAATTTCAACGCAATGCTATAAAACTATTATGCAGAGTAGATTATGAAAGTAATGTGCATGATTTTATTTATTTCTCTGGGAATATTGATTTCTCTGGGATTTATTGATCATACTTATATAAATGCTTAAAATTCTTCATAATACCTACTTTCATCCTGCATCAATACACTTGCGGAGACATATCTGCCATGCCTGGAAGTTACCCTGAAACTCCTCAGCGGAAATGTCTCTCAGGAACATTATAACATGCTTTTAGATGCTTTCCACAGTCTCCCAATACATCCTTTCAGCTCACTCTTCAGTTGGGGAAACAAAAAAGTCACATGGAGCCAAGTAAGTACTGTAAGGAGGCTGTGGGACCACTGGGGTGGTGCTCTGAGCCAGGAAGTTGGTAACGATGAAGGACGTTTGGCTGGGGGCACTGTCATGGTAGAGCTTGACTGCTATGCAGACCGTACGTTTTTCCAGATCCTTGGTCATTATCCCCTGCACCGCAAAGTGGCAATGTGTGGGGTGTCAGTAATTTGCAGGATGCTCAATTTATGGTCGGAAGGCGAATCTTTGTGCCCACAATTGTTGTTTTCATCAGTTCCGGCATATGTTGGGCGTCCAGAATGCATTCATTGGAGACCTCCTCCCAGCCCTCCTTGAACGCCTTGAGCCACTTCCTAGAGGGTGACCTTGTGATGCAGTCATCCTTGAAGGCCTCTTGAAGGATCTGGAATGTTTCGGTACCATTCTTCCCACGCTGCACTCAAAACTTGATGGCATATCACTGTTCAGGCAAATGCTCGCATCACCATGTTACAAAGTCAAAAAACACACTTCTCGCAGAGGCACATCTCTCTCCTGCAACTGCTTGGAGCAATGTGGCAACCAACTGTGTCGGACGGGCAGACCCTCCACCACATTTCCCAACCAGTTTTATCGTGCTGCCATGGATAGTAGCATCACAATAAAATCATGATCAATGCTTCCATAAATGATCAATTCTAATTATTGTGTTTTTTCTAATTAATGATGAATCATTTTTTATATTTTTGATTGAACAAACTCTTTTTCCAATGTTTGTTCAGGATGGTATGTAAGAGAATGTTAACTAATGACCTATGCTACACTTCACTCATATTATACACAATTTATTTTATTATTTATTTACCCCACTATGCTTCATTTTTTAGGTATGTTTATTTTGGACTATATTCTGTCAGTAACTTTTTTGTGTCAGCAATTTTTCATTTCAATTATGGGTCCCATTAATACATTATTGGACTTATGTTGGTTCACTATTTATTACTAATAAATGAAATTATTCACCCAAGTACTTCAAAATGTAAGTATATAAAAATAAGTAGTCAGTACAATATTACACTGACTACTTAAGTGAATACAATTCCTTTTTGAACTACCCAGTTAAGTACCTTGTTCGACATTTAATATGGAAGTACAATTTTTGTAAATGAATTAACTATTACTATTAATATTGTGAAATTAAAGGATTTTGATTGGTGATGCATGGCTTTTTGGTAAGTTGTATTGCTGGGCCATCAAAAGCCAAGCTACTGGTATTTAATTAAGTTTGAAATCATGTTCTTTACAAATGTGATAACTGTATGAGTCTTCTTCCATTTATTGTATGCACGACTTGTAAAAATAATGGCCAACAATGCATTGAGCCCAAAGTCAGATAATATAGGACACATTTCCGTATTTTTAAAGATTCTCGGAACTGCAATATACATAAAAAAGATAAAATGTACAGTAAAGTTTTCAAACTATCATTGAATAGGCCAACGTGCGTGCACCGCATCTAATGAGTAAATAACAAGCTATGTACACTATCCAATACAAATCGTAAATGCAATTATTTCATGATACTCATCACTTCAAGGGAGCATGAAGAGAAAACTAGATATTATGCAATATATTGGCCTAGAATACCTACCATAATAGACCCAAATTACTGGTATAGAATATAATATACATACATACTCTTTTTAAATTGAGTGCCATTTCGTATGACGTCAAAAAAGTAAAGGGCCCTCCCACCTCTCCAATACTTGTGAACAACTGACGTAAGATTGCGATGACATTTTCAATCAATTGATGATCGTTTTGGAATTGTTGGAGGGCTTTGAGGAGCCGTCTCCTGTATCTTCTACGCTTAATCGTTACAAGTGTACCTTGAATGTGCATTGGAAATCGAATGGCAGTCGTATGTTGATAACGATTTTTTAAATTTAGCAACTGGTGGTCGTCAGGTCAAAATGGACGGGCCTTCTGTGGTTTTTACACAGACGTCCCATTTTGCTGCTAGTTTTCCCATCATGGAAGAAATTCGGCGACAGGGAAAACTTTGCGATATCACATTGAAGGTACGGATAGTTTACCGTTTAAGTATCATTCCATTTCAATCCTTTGATTGTTAAAGGTGCTATAATATATCGTGTTCACTACGGTAGGTTGGAGATCATTCATTCAGTGCCCATAGAATAGTCCTAGCAGCCGCAGTACCATATTTTCATGCCATGTTTACGCATGATATGGTAGAAAGTCATCAAAAGGACATTACCATGAAAGGAATTGAAGCTGTGTAAGTTAAAAGCTTGTAGTATTCAATGTTTTCATGGAAAAAACATTCATCGGAACTTCTCTAACCTAGGTTGACTTTTATTTTGTGTTTTCATATGTTAATTCGAGAGATAATGTATTTAATACTGTCCAATTTTGTTCCAGTGCTTTGGAAGCGTTAATTAATTTTGTTTATAGTGGTAGAATTTCCATAGATCCCAATAATGTGCAATCTCTTATGGTCGGATCCTCCTTTCTACAGTTAACAGAAGTAAGAGATGCGTGTGCAGACTTCCTTAGCAAACGGTATGTATATTCGTTAAAGATTAATGCTATCATATTAAATAACAGATTGAAAAAGCAGTTTAACTCAAAACCCATGTATTTCAGCTTGCACCCTCAAAATGTGCTGGGTATTAAGTCTTTTGCGGATGCCCTCTTAAGTTTTGGACTGGTGAGAGCTGCAGATGATTTTATTCAAGAGCACTTTTCTGAAGTTGCTAAGGGAGATGAATTTTTATCCCTTGAGCTCAATGCTTTATTAGAACTCATCAAACGAGATGATCTCCGAGTATCATCTGAAGAGCAGGTGATATATCTTCCTGTATTATTACAATATATTAACTGTGAATGCATGTTATTGTAATATTTATGGTAGTATTATTATTTTAAGACAAGTCTTGTTTTTTCATTGTTCAATATTGGCAACTTTGATTATTGATATATGCGCTTCAAATTTTTTTCCATTAATAATTGTTAAATGCATTAGTATGCATTGCAGATGCCAAAAAGCAAATTAATTAAATTGTTTTCTGTAGTACCTGTCATCCTTGGAGATGGTTGTATGGCATTGGGCAGGTTTCATGATGGTCCCCTAAATATATATGTATTATTTTAGAACTTATTTTATTCAATATATCTACTATCTCTGTATTTTACAGCAACATTTTAGTCCATTGTGGTTACCAGATTAGTCCAAAATAGTGTTTCGGCTATAAAATATTTTTTGGCAGTACTACACAGATTGTTCTCTGTAAAAGCATTTCTACACACTGCAAACACTTTAGTATGGACTATCTCCCTTTTCAACTGCTCATATATGTTAGTGCCCTTTTTTGTCATCACAAATGTTTTTTCTCTACCTAACTCTCCCATCAACTGGACATATCCCATTCTATCACTGTCTTCATCTTCTCCCTGCCTCTCAATATCCCCAGCGTCCACTTTGTCTGCTTTCTACGAATTTCCATTTGTGATTTCCTCTCTCTTCTACCATATGTGGCACTGCCATGATCCTCTCTTTAGCCTCTCTTCTTTGCTCTTTCTTAAATCGGCACCTGAGTTGTCTCTAAGTTCTATTTTCCAAAGGCCTAGTTTCTAAACCTTACATTACTGCTACTTCATATAAACTACTTATTACATAATGTAAAATGTCTCATTAATCTTTGATTTTTTTAATTGATGTTACCTGTCAACCATCTGAATAGGAAATAATAGAAAACAAAAATAGATATTCTGCATTCCTACAGTTTAAGAGTAGCATATATTCCATCATGTATGAATCAGATTTTCTTTCATGATTTGTCATACTTGCTCTAAAATTTTATTTTCTGTTTTTTTTTCAACATTGCTAATTAATATAAGTCTGATTATAGTGCTGCATTGATTTTATATCGTGCACATAATTGAGAGATGGATGTCCTTAAATGATAAATTGAACTTTAATTTCACAAGATTATTAAGTTGCCATGCCCAAGATTTAATTGTTATTTTTATTATTGGTATTTTATAAATTTTTGGTGGATGTGGTAGTCAAGGGGTAGAACAATAAACTACTGACCTGGGGGTTTTGATTCCTCGGCACCTCCAGCCAGACTGTGATTTTTTGTTACCAAAAAATCCTGGGAAACCATAGCTGGCACAGGGAAAATAACTGGCCTCTGATGTGTTAATTTTACTCTCCACAAGGCTCATGTGTTGAGTGAACTCTAACATCACCTATCAAACCAACCTTCGGGTTGGTTATCGTTTTTATTCTATCATTTACATTGGGTTTTGAATTAAGTCTTAATATGAAACATTTTCTCTGAAATAACAAATTTTTTACAAGATTAATATGTAATTTAAATAAATTTAAATTCATATAAGGTGCATATCAGCTCTACCCGTAAAATGACCTGTTGATAAGTGTGACACAATTTGTTTTTAGGTTTTTGAAGCTGTAATGAGTTGGGTTCAGAGGGATCCAGAAACCAGAAGTTCTGCTCTCCCTTCTCTCTTAGTCCATGTTCGTCTGCCACTCCTATCTCCCCGCTACTTGGCAGATAATGTGGCAAAGCAAGAGTTAATACATAGGAGTCATGAGTGCCGGTGAGGTGTTCTCTTCTCAAATGCATTATTTGATTAGGGAATTGGAATTAGAAAATTATTTTGGTGTCCAGTACCCTAAAAGTTTTGTTTCTTTCGACTTTCAGGCACTGCATTGAAACTTTTTCTAATATTTTAAAAGGATGTGTTGAAAATTATGTGAATTTAATGATAGCTGTATTTTTTTAGGGATCTGGTTGATGAAGCAAGAGATTACCACTTGATACCTGAGAGGAGATCATTAGTGAATGAAGCTCGCACACTCCCACGCTGTGGGAGTCCTTTTGTTGACCACATATTTGCTGTTGGAGGCCTTACCAAATCTGGTATAACAATTGTTTTAAAATTGAATATTTTCTTGTAGTCAGTCAACATCCCATTCTTGTGAAATCAAACCCATAAATATTTCAACAATAACAACTGTGTTGAATAACTATTATGTGGTCATTTTCAAATCTAGCTGATATAATCATTTCACTGCCTACTTTTGTGGCAGAGCTTTTGAAGCAAATATACGTGTATATTTTGACCAATAGTGGCAATAATGGATAGCCTCTCGTTCAACCCTTCTGATCACTGCCCATCCCAATTCTCTTTCTGCTACCCTTTTACTTGTGCCACTGCATTTTCAAATACAAGTTTCAAATCAGTCTCTCATCCCACCATTATGCTTAAATATACTTCAATTATAAATATATTAAATGCAATGTTTAAATTATTATATTAAATAAAGTTAAATTGTCAACCCCATCCCTTCTACTTGGATGAGCACCTTCTCAAATTCCATGATGCACAAAATGACATTGATTATATTATTATGATTTTATTTTATATATTATGATTATGACTATTATTTGTTCTTTTCTGGTAATGATCACTGCCTTTGCATCAGACATTCCTTTCTCCTTTAAAATTGCAACTGATCTTCACCTTGGTAGTAGGTTGTACTATCACGTAACCATCTATTGAGGAATCTTAGAACTACCATCACTTCATGTGAAGTTAGGCTTATCCTCCCCACGTACTGTTGCTGTACTCATCTTTGAGATCAGAATCAAAGTTAGCCTCAGGATATCCTCCAGCCATGTTCTTTCCTCATGAATACTACAAAGAATCCTTTTGTTTTATTTTCCCCTGAATTCTTAGTAATAATGAGGCAATATTATTTGTACTTACTACCATATGCGGCTTCATTTCCCATAGTAATTAAATATTAACCTACTTGAAACTATTACTAGATATTTTGAGAGAATGTAACTGATTCCAAATGTTGATTAATCCATCCAAAACCTGCCTTAAATGGTATAATGCCATTAATGATAATAAACCATAATATCCTTTTCCCAGCCCAAGCCTAATTTCTTTTTTTTTTCAGTACCTTTCTTCCACCTCTGATTTTAAACCAGGGTATTCATAAATGGTCAAGCCCTGAATGGAAGAAAATCTCTAGGCAGGAATCGAATATGCAACATCAAGGTTAAATAGAGGGCCAGTGACGATAGCAAATTTTATGAATTTATTCTAGTAAAGCTTTTCTACAGTCACATAAGCAAAGCTGGTTTCCTATCTCTTTTGCTTTACAGCCATTTTGTGATTCTCAGAGAATCATGAGTAAATGTTATTCATGCCAAATACCTCCTATACTCTTCCACTTGTAAATATTGATATAATGTATCATTTTTTATCCATCATATTTTATGCTAATATTCTTCTATTTGGTCACTTTTGTAGGTGATTCACTGAGTACGGTTGAATCTTATGATCCAACTCTGGGCCGCTGGTCAATGAGTGTTGCCATGAGAATGCTTAGGAGTAGAGTAGGTGTTGGGGTCATGCGTGGTCAGCTGTATGCCTTTGGGGGATACAATGGATCTGTGAGGCTGTCTACAGTGGAGGCCTTTAATCCTATTGAGGCTAGATGGAAACGAGTTCCTCCAATGCACTGCAAACGAAGGTTAATAGTTGAACTGTGAATTGATATGAATTTCATACCCTAACTTTGTCTTTTATTGTTCAGTATGCAGTACTAACAAAAAATATTTCATCACCACTCTTTGGAATTCACTGCAAGGGACTCTTAGGAAGACACAATAACCTCATCACTTGGTCATGTGGAACTTATTTTGTGTAGTTACTCCTAGTAACTCTTAAACAAGCATGTCAACCACAGCCAAGTTGCGATTAGATTATCCCCTGTAATTGTATCCCATACATGTATGATTATAAGAAATAATCATTTCAAGTGTTTATACTGTCATGAAATTGTGGAAAAATTGTTGATCAACTCAAGTTTAAAAATTTGTTTTAAAATGTACTTGTTTAGTTTGATAAATTATTGTGCATTAATATTTAAATTTGCCAAAAGATGCTGCAGTTACATAATTGCGTAGATCAAAATATTTGCTTACACCATGTAGTATATGACTTTGTATCATATTCAGCCTGCAAATTATCAGTTTTCTCACTCGAATAACCAATTAATAGCACTGAAATATCATGATTATGATTCATGTGTGTTGAAGTTTATAAAAAAATGAGAACATTAAAAAAAATCCCTACTTGATAGTTCCCCATTCTTCCAGTGCCGTGGGTGCAGCCTCATTGGATGACAGGCTGTATGTGTGTGGAGGATATGATGGCATTGCTTCTCTGAACAGCGTTGAGTGCTACAGGCTAGAGGATGTGGAGGAGGGTGTGAGGAGGCCTGTGGAAAACTGCCCAGCGACCACTCGGGTTGGCAACGTGAGGGAGGTTATCAGCGTGAACAGGCGTGGGTGGAGGCGGCGGGAAGGAGAGGGAGATGAACTGGTGCACTTCTGGCAAGCAGACGACGGTGGCTGGGAGGAGGATGAGGGTGACGAGGAGGATGGCAAGTGGGAAGCGGTGGCATTGATGAGCAAGCATCGCAGTGCTGGGGGTGTGGTTGCATTCCAAGGTCATATATATGCACTCGGGGGCCATGATGGATTAACCATCTTTGACTCGGTAAGGAAAATGAACCCAGAAGGTAATTACAGTGTCAGGGATGATTTTAATACATCTAGTAGTAGTAGTATTTAGAGGAGGTGATCGACAGCTAAGGTCATTTGCACCATTAGGGATGGACAGTAAAGGATGAAGGGCGGAGAGAAACCCGGCATACTCTTAACAAAAGGTGCCTAGGGGTCTGCAGGTTAATGTCCCATCTGACGGATGGCATACTCACTCAAAGTGCCCTCCTCAAAGCACCTCAAGTAGGGATTTAGATACCACTGAAAAATATTCGACGCTGGGATTTGAACCCAGGCCCTCTGGGTGAGAAGCCAGTGCTACAGCCATCTTGATCCCCTTTAATTCATCTAACTGATGGCTAGAGATGCAAGTAGAAATGACAAGTGTAAATACAACTGACCCTATTAACACTGAGAGAAACATTTATTCAGAGCTTTTTTCTTTCTCCCTTAAATAATCTTTGTGAGCAGTACTTGACAGTTTTTTTGTTAAAGTTTTGTGGAAAAGATAAGTCAGTTGAACATGGTTGATCAAGAGTGGTTCAGAGATTGACATATTTATGTAAAAATTACTCATACCCTCATTGTTGGAATGAAATTGGCTCAATAATGTTATTTTGACATTATGTATAGGGAGTGGTCAAGTGATGATGGGCCAAGCTACTTTCAAGTAAGTTTGAGCTGTTGAAGGTACACATCAATTTTGGTCATTTTTTTCCCTTTCCCTCGGTCTCTTTGTTCATTTTTCTCTTCGAGAGGTATCTGGACTGCCAAGCACTCCTGGTCCTTAGACTAAACAGCCACAAATATGAGTAGCTCATGAAATACATTGCACTCATCTGCTCAGTTAAATGCTCAATGGCTTGCTTGTCAATGATTCAGCCAGTGCATAATGCTATCCAATGTACACATTTGGCTTTTGCTTTGGGATGGTGATTACAATTCATTGACTTTAGAAACTGCTGGAATACAAATGTCAATCCTGCTAGCAGAAGTGAGAATACAAGAAATGATAATAATTGCTTATTTAATACAGTAACATTCTTATCATACTTTGTCCGGTATAGTTGAAATCTCCTTGTGAATTCCTTTTGCACTTCATAAAAGGATATATTTAAGATTACATCCTTAAAGCCAGTAGGAAAAAGGTTGCAGCTCCCTAATTCACTCATTTGACAGGGTTTGGAAGTGTATGAACGGGACAAGAATGCTACCTAGTTACATTGTTCACATTTTGGCACAGTCATCTGTAGTGTATTTTGCATCATGACATGACATGTGTGCGAGTCAATATCACATGAAATCATCACTGCAAATTCATTGCCGGCATTTGAGTGACATTTCCTTCAGAGGATACGTTACCAACATCTCTGTAGTTAGCATTATATAATCAATTTAGGAAGAGCTGAGTGTATTTTGGTTAACAGGTTTTGTAATCCTTTCTTCCTCTACAAACATTTGTAAGTCTTTATGACACCTTGATGAAGGGGTTGACATATTTCAGTAGTTTTAGTGGCAAAAAATTACTTTGTCAAGTGCCTTGGAAGTAACCTTACGTAATATCTTAAGATTGAAAGGAGAAGGGGATCGAGATGGTGCGGGGGCTAACGTACTGGCTTCCCACCCTGAGGGCGCGGGTTCAAATCCCGGCGGTGTTGAATATTTTTCAGAGGTATCTCGATCCCTACTTGAGGTGCTTTGTGGAGGGCACTTTGAGTGAGTACGCCGTCCGTCGGATGGGACGTTAAGCCGCGGACCCCTTGGCGCCTTTCGTAAAGAGTAGGCTAATGCCGACGCCGGGTTTCTCTCCACCCTTCATCCTTTCCTGTCCTTCCCCTATGGCGCAAATGACCTTAGCTGTCGGTCGCCTCCCCTCAAAACTACTACTACTACTACTTGAAAGGAGAAAAGCTTTCAACTTTTTGCTCTGGTTTTTCTATCATATTGCACTCAGGTAAACGTCAAGATAAAGAAAGTGACCATGAGATGAGGTGATATTTCAATATTGTGAGTTCCATGGTTGAAAATAGATCCTTTATGATTAAGGTCATTTGCAATACCCTCCTGCTCCTTTACTTCGAAGGAAGGCATGATCAAAAGCAATGCAATTGTTGCTATATAGCAGTGTAAAGAAACTGAGTTTTGCTGAATTTCATTTTGGCTTGGAATACTCTTTGTTTCAGGTGGAGAGATACGATCCATTGCGAGGCCAGTGGAAATCAGTGGCCCCAATGTCAACCCGGAGATGTCGATTGGGTGCTGCAGCTCTCAACGGTAGAGTTTATGCTTGTGGAGGTTATGGTGGATCAACTTTCCTGTCGTCTGTTGAAGCTTATGATCCACGTTCAGACAGGTGAGTCCCCTCTTCAGGAGTCAAATTTGTTCATTGTTATCACATTTTTCTTTGACAGATTTTGTAGTTTATTAAAGCAAAATCAGATAACATAAGTGAGATAAAAGAATTAAAAAAATAAAAGAATTAAATGTACTGTAACAACATTATATTAATGCTAGAAAAGTTTGAATTGCATTTTTTTTTTAATTTCCCACCTATCTGTGATTGATAAATTTCAAATATTAGACCTGAATGAGGACCTCTTGTATGTTTAACATACAAGAATTGACATACTACTACACTCAACGGATCCAGAAGCAAACTTTTCAACATGTTGTTACTCTTGGATTTTTTAACTAATGAAGTTACCTTTTATTGTTCAAGGTGGAGCTTGGTGAAGCCGATGAACGTCACACGCTCCCGTGTTGCTCTAGTGTCTGGTGGGGGCTTCTTATGGGCAGTTGGTGGTTATGATGGGGCAGCAAATCTCTCAACAATGGAAACCTATGACCCACGTGCAAATGAATGGACATTTGCCGCTTCAATGTGTGCGCATGAGGGTGGCGTTGGTGTTGGCATTCTTCCAATGACCTAAAAAGGTTTTTCTAAATGAATTCTGTAATTCTTTTAAAATGCAGAAGAAGCTCGTTTTTGCTAATTCAAGTGAGTCAAAGGTATTGGCCAATCAGAGTAAATTTTTGCAAACATATGTAATGGTTTTTAAATGTTTGCAAAGAAATATTTTTTTTTTACTGGTTAATGTCTGTGGAGATTTCAGCCATTTATCATCGCACTCAATATTAGTCTTGTGTCGTGACATGATGTAGACTGTCAGTGCAGCATAAAAAATGAATTAATTCCACATTGGAAGAGGAATTTATTCACTCTGAACCACGATTTAATTATATTTACAATTTGAAGGAAGAATTTGAAATACTTGATGAATAGCCCTCTAAGCATTTTAGGTATGTACATATGTACAATTTTGATTACTTGACCATTGCTTTGTGAAGAAGAATTAATTCCATGGACATCAATATTGTGAGAACGAGTTTTGACTGTAAATTCTCATTGCTGCTAAAAACTGTCAATTATTCATAAAAGGAGCTCAAAAGACAGGACTTTTCTTTTTAGTGAAGAATTACTCAGTATTCCTTGCATTAACTATCCAAGTGTTTATGTCTTTGAAGTAGGAAAGGATCTTCAGTTTATTTATCACTTGTCATTTGTGTTTATTTTTAATCAAACAAAACATTCTGTCCTGAGTTGAACAACTTTATGGCTACCACACCATATTTAACAATTTTTCAAAAAAATCATGGCATAGATAAATGAATGGTGTCATGTTTTGTATTGATCATTGAAACATGATGTGTTTCCTAAACTTGCATAATGCACACAGCTGTCAAAAAGCAACCTGTTGTAATTGTATGGGGCAAGAACTCCATCAAATACCACAGAAAAACTACTAATAAAATAACTACAAAACCTATGCACCGAGATGACTCGAATAAAGATTTGATTGATACTCAAACCCAAGTCCTTTGTTTCGTCAAATCTCAAATATCTAAACCCAAATCATTTTTTCTTTAAAATTTTGAACCCAATTCAAATTTAATAAATTGAATTTTTAAGTTCATTTTAAAATTATTTTTATTTTTTCTAATATTTTGACTCTATTTTCTTCCAATCCATATTTATGTTTTAAATAATTAAAAACTATAATTGTTAGTAAATTTCATTTTGAAGTTGCAATATAATTAATGTTTTAATACATAAGACTGTTATCCACTCATTTTTACTATATTCTCACTTGGTTATTCACGAATGACGGACAATTCCAAAGGGGCTAGGGGGAGCCTAGTAAGTATAGCATTCAGCTACCGAACAGTGGGTCCAAATTCAAATTAAGGTGGACTTGGGCAACCATTTCAGCTTCACCCAACCTGGGTGATTTTTGGTATACAGTAAACTCTTGATTATCCATGCTAGTGAATGCATGATGAAGCACAAATAATCGAAAAAGACATAACTGAAACAAGCAAAAATATGATCATGATATAAACAAATACACATAGAAACTCTCCTTTTCCATTCTGTGTTATTCCAGTTATTTCCATAGAGGAGAATATAGAATTCTTGGGGCTAATAAATGGAAGGGAAACCAAAATTCGGAAAGTACGAATGGTACAAATATTTGTGAAATCAACAACGTTTAAGGAAGTCCATGTATTTCAAACTTGTATTTTTTTAAAAAAAGCATATCAGTGTTTTAAAGCATTTAATTGTCTTAACCATTGTAATTTTCAAGGTGGCAGGAAGGGAGTAGCATGTATTATGCACAAAATGGTGGATAATCAAGAGTTTAATGAGATCTTTCTGGGAAGCCACAGGAACTTGAACCTATACCCTGATGCATGAATTTAACCTGCTTTATGGCTTGTTCTTAGGTAAACATAATACATGCCAATCAAACCAAACTCTGTCTTGATTTAAATAAAATCCTCTTGCCAGGTTTTTTTAATTACTTGACCAGTTCATTCCAAAATAGAAGAAAATATGACTCAATCCTAAACAATGGGTATCAAATTTTCTTGAAATTAACCTTGTACATAAAGTATTTGTTTGCCATGGAAGGCATTATCGTATTTTGCATTAATTTGTATGGGAAAACTTATTTTGCTTTACGGGAAAGATTCCAGAATGAATTATGCTTTCTGTGCGAGGTTCCTCTCTATTTTCATTATTATTATTCATCAACTTTTAATTTATTAATTTCTGCCATGAACCGCACCCTTCAAATAATGTACATACATTATTATTGTGAGCAATTGTTCAATTTTTCAGCATTAATTTTCAATGGACACTGCACACTGCCCACAAGATCATGACGCAAAATATCCGTTAATCCCATCCTACACATTACATCAATGCATTTTTGAGCTCTATATACTCTTCCCTCCCTTGATTCCATCCAAAATGTCTATACTTTTTCTCCCTTCACCTCACTTTCCTAACATTCTCCACTCCCATACTGTCTAAAATTTTCATGTTGATATCCCTCATATTTTCTTGGGATGAATTATTGATTTGATTTCCAAATCTGTACCTCAATATTATTTTTAATATGACACCATCACTAAAAATGATCGTTCCACTGAGGTCAGATGCCTTTAAAGCCTACCTTCTGCCTGGTTCCTGCCCTTGAACCAATCTGTCATCCAGGTGATCCTACCAGGAGCTATTACCATAGTTCCCACCAGCACAGCTGTATGGATTATTGCAAAGGCAAGACTTTCCACAATATAAAGGTTGTTGTCCATGGGAAGAGCAAATTTATTATTCACCCCACTTGGTATTGACTGATTAGTTTTGAAAATGATAATTAAGATCATGAAAGAAATTTAAGTCCACCATTGCAAACTTGTTTTTGTAGAACTGACATTAAAAGGGCCCAATATTCAATAATTTTGTAAAAGCTAGCAATTACAACATCATATGCATGAATTTGTTAAGACTCACCGGTTCCTTATGACTTTCAATAAGGTAGTCAAATTCATAACAATGGTTAGTGAAAGTTGTGGAATCAGTTATGAGTTGGAAGAGTACACTTATGGTGCGGTAGTCTTGAGAATTTGTGGGGGAACAGTAAATGAATAACATGAACACTACATGGTTTTTATAAAAAGTGTCAGGAAAAGTTTTGTAAAAATTGATTTTTTTCAGATATTTCTATAATGCCTAAAAATTCATCAAAGTACATCTCTTGAGTGTCAACAAACCTTTACCAGTGGCTTTCTCATGATTCGAAGGTTGGTGGATTCCGGAAGGTCCTTAAGGATATGCATGCAATCTTCTTTTATGGCAATTAGGATTCCATGTTAATGTTCTTAGTGAGGGAGAATTTCACTTTTGGGAATAGAAAATGGTTTGCTGTTGCCAAGTGGAGATTGTAAAGGGGTTGGGGAATCATTGCATCGCATTACAAAAGGTCTTTGCAAGCAGACATTCAACTCTGCTTTTGGTAGTCGATCAAGACCTTCAGAATTAGTTTAGTGCAGATCTTTCACATTGCAAAATTTTCAGTGATAATGGTGTGCACTGTCGTCTTACCAATGCCAATAAGATCTGTTATGATGCGCCCACTTAACCAATAGTCTGAATTCAGCACTTTACTCACACATCAGGAAAAAATTGTGATCAATACTTTTTATACAAGCCTTGTACAAGCAATAACTTGAAACAAAGTAAATCTACATGTGGTCAACCTCAAAATATTATGGAAGAATTATCTTCCTTGACAGCTAAATGGCTTGAATCTTACTTTGAGCGCATGTGCTTTTTTATCATGAAAGAATTCTCCAAAGTTGAAATTATGATGTGATACAGTAAACCATCGCTAATCGATACTTCGAATTAATATGAACAGTCCAATTGTGTACTGCAGGTGGCTTATTAAGGATTCTCAAGAAGCCACTCTGCTGAAGTATACTTTTATCTTGCAAGTTAGTATGAAAATGGTTGAAAATAATTATAATATTTCAATCAATATTCCAACTGCACATTTGACATTATGAATTAAGTGTTAATACATGAAATACAATTCATACTTTCATGTAAATGCATTTTGCATTTGCACCTCATGTATTTGAAAGAGATGGCTCATTCTTTCGATGTGATTTTTGCAAATCTCTATTCTAGATATTAAATGATTATGATATCTTGCAGCAGAAAAATTAAAAAAAACTTTTGATAATAGCGCCTAAGAAGAGTGGCGGTTACGGAAAACATAAGTTGGAGAATTGAACAAACAGAAGCTTCTTGAGGAAACGGATGTGGAGATTTCTGTTGGAAGTTTGGTATTCATATATGCTATCCAATCTGGAAAAGGTGATAACTTCTTAAGGTCAAGCCATTTACTCTTACGTTTAGAATTAAATTGTCACAAAAAGGAAAGACAGGTTTGGGAAATTGTCACCGGAAGTTGAAAGATAGCAAAGAGGCCGAGGGCAGATGGAATGAGAATAAATTATCATAGATATCACAGGTATCATATCAAATCATAGAGTAGATGCGTGCCACTAACCCACAAGATACATCATTAAAACCTTTGCAGACATTTGCGTACAGAGAACTTCAATCTAAGTAGTGGTTGGCTATGACTGTTTAAGTCTGAATTAGTGTGGGTTCACTGTAAAGATTGGTCATTTGAGGACACCTGATCAAATGACCTCTAAATTTTACTGTTTAGCATTCCAACTCTCTATGCATGAAAATAAGGCAGGAGACGGGGTCTTATCCCTTTTCATTTATGTAAGACTGTGTGTATTGTGGAGATGGATAATTCATACACCAGAGAGGAATCAAATGATAGGAAACTATGAAAATTTTAGTATAGTGAAAAATTGATTCACTTATTTTCTAGTTTTCTAATTAGAAAATTGGAATAATCATAATTAGCAATTTAATTTTCTCTGAAAAACTGTTGTTTCTTGCCATCTTGTAGCAGTTATTTTATTTTTATATGGAAAGGTTTTCTCTATTTCTGTACTATTTTTGTTAATTTTAAACCATATGTACAGCTTGTAACTGCTCTGTTCCTTGTGGGATAAGTTAAACCATCAATTAAGCGACTAACCCAAAAATCTGACAAGACTGTACAACATGAGTATGATCTATGCAACTTATTCATTTATTCATACCCTCAAATACTCCTGTAAATTAGATTGGTGTTAGTTAGGAACTAAATGTAAAACCTTTAGTGTGTTCTGGAATACCTTTGTTTTGCCTTGTCTTTGTTATGATACTTCACTCGGATCCTAAACTATAACATACCATCATGTCAGCAATTAATGATGAAGTCATGGGTACTCTAAATAGGGTCCTCCTCTGATTGCCCTTCTTGTCGGAATTGGTTTTTTGTGGTTGTTTCATACCACATTATATATTGGTCCTTTACCATGTTTCATTCAAGGCTCCTGCAGGTGCTGTCTTTTGAGTTTATGCCATTAGCACTTTTGCCAATTGGCAGGTAGTCATTTTTTAAGAAATCTGTGATAATGATGATACATAGTCTTTGAGATAAGTTTTTGTATCAGATTCATAAGATCAAAGCTTGTCTGAAGTCATGTGCCTAACATTTGAGGTATGCTTGATTGGTTCCTTTATCTCAAAGAAATGCATTTTGTTTGAAAGTTATGTCGGCATAATGGCATTGTGTACTCAAAAAAATCTTCCAACAACTGGGAAGTTTTATTTTTAAATGTCTTCTCATATGTACCCTGTTGATGTAATGTCATTTCTGTAAATAATTTTCTTTTCATTATCAAACTCAAAAGTTATAATATTCTGTTATTAGAAAAAGCTAGTGAAAGTTTATTCTGTATTTGCTGTTATTCTTCTTAATATGTAATCTTAGGTTTACAATTAAAAGTCAAAATAACCTACTTCAGATTAGTCTGTACAAATTTTAATTTTTAAATAAATTTTATTAAAAAATCTTTTTTTCTGGTCATATATGTGCACCTACGTGTATGCCATTCTGAATTTCCCTTCCAAATCACTTCAATGCAATTACATTTTGTCATGTATGATTATTAAGAAATGCCATATTTTGAACTGCAGGCCATTTTCCATCGTTGGGTGTTCTGTGCATTCTTATAAGTAATTTTTAATAATAGAGAGGATCACAGAATACAATTGGTGTATTTGCTAATTTTGTAGATTTCGAGAAGGTATTCAAAACATTAAATTGGATAAAATAAAGTGACTACCAAGATTCCACCCTTTTCTTCAATAGTGAAGAAGTGGTTAGAAGAGAAGCGAAGTAAATGGAGAAAAAGGAAAGGCATTGTGGTTGGAATTCATGGAGGCTGAAAATGTGCAGAGTTAACTTTAACATTTATCTGTCAGATATCTAGCGTTTATGTTTAACTGCCTAAATAATCTTCTGAGGAACCTTTAGCAAACCAAGGAAGACTCAGGAGGGCTCAAGAATTTGACTGCATCTAACTTATATGGTAATGTCATTTATGACTGACATTTTGTAATGTATTTTATCCGTATTATAATAATTTTACTTTTAAAATTCTTAACGTTTCTGGCATTTGGAAATGACTGGAATGTGCATTGCTTGATGGTCAATTTCTACCAATAATTCAATATAAAAAGAGTGAGTTATTGCAATAGGATGGGTGTGATGTTGGGATATTTTTTTTCATATTAGTTACGGCCTAGAATCACAGCAGTGCATAGTGCCATGACACCTCAAAAACCTACCCTAACTCTGTTGGTTACTCTTAATTGTGATTATAACATTGGTACCATCACTCTTGACTACTTCGCGAACCCACACTTGTCAAAGCCAGGGCAGAAGCCCAAAGGCAGTAAGAATCCTAGGAAAAGTTCCAAGGGCAGTTGTGGACCTTACTTTAAAAGATTTAACATTTCAACTCTTCCCTATTCGTAAGTATTGTATTTCATACTATAATATTTTTGCAGCAGAAGAAAGCCATGTTCACACTGAAAACCAATGCTAATGTACATAGGTATAGCACAAGAGGTCGTAATTATCTTTGAATAACTGCCTACAACTCATCCGTTTCCTAAGAACCCTGGATATACTGGAGTGAAATTCTTAAAACACTACCTGAAAAATTAAGAGAAATTGATAGTTTTTTGCTATTTAAGCCTAAGCTATATCAATTCCTTTGTGAGCATCAGTGCTAAACAGTTGATGAATTCATGTTCCTTTCACTAGGCAAATGATTTTAATCATAAACAACTCAACGAAGATACTCCTGATACAGCTCCAGGTTCTTGTTTTGGTTTTTATTCTGTAAATTTACATTTTTATTTTGAGAATATGTGACTTTGTACTATCCATGCTGCGATGTCTGCAAAGAATATGAGCAGACAATTTGACGTGTTCCATACGTCTTAAAAACTTGTCTCATAGGAAATAATAAAGATTATTATTATAAAAAGCACCTCAAGTAGGGATTGGGTTACAACTGAAAAATATCTACCACCTCCGGGATTCAAACCCAGGCCCTCCGGGTGGAAAGCCAGCAAGTTAGCTACCAAACCATCCTGATCACCTCAAATGTATTAATGTCTTGGGGGCAAAAACAAAAAAATAGCCATCCATCTCATCAATTCAAATTAATCGATATCCAGGGATAATGTGTCCAGGTTAGTAAGGGTTTAATTTAATATTGGTAAACATGTCCAGTCATTCTAAAGATATGGTTGATAGAGTAATATTAAACAATTCTGCTAAATTTTACGACTTATTTTAATTAGTTAATTCTAATATGAAATATATATTCTTCCTAGTTTCAATTTTAAAGTAATTGTTAATGGAATTATTTGCACACACATCACCTCTGGTCATGAACAAAATAGATGAATGCAAGATCTCAGGAGAATACAAAAGAAACACCACCTTTAAACAACGAACAAAAATGATTTTATTTGAAAATTTGAACTTCATTGGTTGAAAAAACACTACATTGACTTTTGCAAATGAATGGAGAGAGTGGATGATGATGAGGATGGGGATGAAGAGGACGAGTGTGCGGCCACTCCTGGGGTGTGGGCTGACATGGAGGGAGACGACGTAGAAGTGTGGTGGCCAGAGGGCTGAGCACCACTGTTGGTGGATGATGCCTTGAACACCAGAGGATTTGACACTCTGAATATACTGGGAAGCATTATGGCAAGGATGCCAAAAACCTCCTCAGATATGCCCTAAAATAAGAATTGGAGTAGGACTTAGCCAAGGAATGATTTGTTTCCATTGCAAAAGAATCAATAAATTACACTGTATCTTACATCCAAAATTACACTTAGTACCAACAGCACGAGGCAATTAGAGAGAAAGATAGGAAGGGACCAATAAAGAACTGTGTAACATGAATGAATGCAAAATTCATGACACCATTTTCCCGGAAATATTCAATATATTTCACTTAAACTCGTAATTTCTTTTTGTCAATTCAATCAAAATCTTTCTCCTCTAAAATATTAGGTGGTATATTTTCAGGCATTTAAACAAATTAAAATCATGAAACTATGTCCACCAAAAAAAAAATAATTATCATTATTTTTGAAGATTTTCACATTTACACAGACTGCAAGTACAGTTTTCTACATACATATGCAACGCTCTTAGAAAATATTTCAGCATCACTTTTACCCTCAAGATTCACCCCTTTCCTTTCTTGCTCCTAACATTCATCACAAAATCATGTTTATATAGTGGTTTTAAAGGAAATTTTCATATAGGGACCAGAATACATAAGTTACTTGCCTTTGGGACCAGGAACTGAAGATTTTTGATTTGGGAGCCACCCCAGGAAGCCATTTCAATCATAAATCCTTTAACACATTTAAGCACCAACTCTGCTCGCCTTGTACACCAAGCCACTGTCATGTCCTGAAATAACAAAGAGATACACTTGGCAGCAGGTAATTTGAGAGAGATTAATGCAGCATAGTTCTGTTAAATAAGTAATTCACTTACTTCAGACATGTCATGCATAAGCAAAACAGGTAACGTTAAAGTTGTCACATCATACATGCATGCCATTTTCAAAATGTTCCTTATGCCAAGAATTGCGGGATGTCTGGAATTTATGTCACCTGTTTTGGAGAATACGAAATCTTGAAAATAAGGAAAGGAAAACAATAGGAGCCAAATCTAACCAAAGGTGAAAATTTTTACATTAAATTGAATACATGGAGATAATTGAGAAAATAAAATAATTGTATCGAAAAGGTAATGCTATATTCATTAAATGAAATTATAGCACAAATATTAATTTAAATAAAAAAATAACACTCAACAGCTAAAAAAAAAATTTCGAATGAGGAGTGATCAAGTACATGGCTCTGAAACTTGTCAAATTGGTGCACCTTACAGGTTAACAACTATTTTTGTAGCTAAATTAATACATTAATATTGTGACCAACCAATCCTGATGGATTGATAATGGCAGAAAATGACTTATTAACAGTGATAAACCAGTCAATGCAAGTTTTAGATGGACCCATGGTCTAAGCGCTTCTATATTTTTTTATTTACTTCTATATTTTGCTTTAAAAATCAGGGAATCCCTGCAACAAAAGTGTTTAAACCTTCTTGTATAGTGCACCAATTTCACCCTTCCTCTGCAAACTTTCCATATCCTCGCACTGCATCTTCCACCATGCTACTTTTGCTTTAATAGTCACCCATCTCAAATTATTATTTAACTCTTTGTACTTTCTTTTGCCTAACTCTGTGTTTACATTCTTCCATTTTCTTCTCTCATCTATCTTTCTAATCATCTCATCTGTGAGCCATGGTTTCCTTGTCCTTTTCCAATTAACGGTATCTATAGTTTCTTTTGCGGATTTCAATATCTCTTTTCAAACGGATTCTCATTTTTCCTCGATAGTACTCGGCTCTTTGCCCTCATCCATGATTTTCTCTTCAGCTAGCTGATATTCCCTCCTTGTCAATCTATTTCATGTTCCTACATTCCATTTCCTAACCCACCGCCCCTGCCTTATCTTTTTGAATCAGACCCTTCACACTGAGAATGAAGGCTACCATTCAAGCAAGTGGGGGATACATTGAATAACTTAGTTGTGTATGATCATAAAAACAATGCGGTACATAAAATTGTGCAAACATTTTCATTTTTGTAATAAAAATGTTTTTAAAAATTGTTTAATGTCAGGATTTTTGTATTGCACCCAGTAAACTTTGGTAATGATATAGAAAAATAACAGTGATTTGTAATCCCATCTTAGGCACTGAGCTCCAATACAAGTTGAAGATAGGAGATATTCTTTGGTACATATTGGAAATCTTACTTCAGTGTCATGTGGCTGGTGGTGCATATCAACGTTTCCCTTTACTAAGACTATATGAAGAGTATATTAGCATTGAGAGCAAATAAGCATGAAGTGGATACTGATGGAATTTCATGATAGACAACACAACTCTGACCAGACCACTAAACTAGCAGAGGATTGTGCAATATCAACCTCATGTGTACATCCCTTTTCAAATTCCTTCACTTTCTTCAGTTTTCCAAATTTTCATGGTGCAGCACACAATACAAATATTTTTTCGTATGGAGCATATTAACGCAATATTCATTCCAAAGTAAAATTAGTCTCTTCAGATTCCAAGGTTTACTTGCCTGATCTAAGGGTTGAATCAGCCACGACTAAGTGGAATACAACATGAACCTGAGACAAATTGGAGTGCTTAGTCACATACACATCTCCTGTCTGGAGAAGGCCCTTGATTCCTCCAACAGCATCACCTACTTTAGCACCCTGGAGATCAATCAGACATAAGTATTAATTTTAAGTTTTCAAACAAGCAAAATTGGCATGGGAAAATTCACACATAAAGGGCATCTTGTCCAGGATTTACAATAATTCACCAAGTACAAGACAGTTTACGTTTATGACCTGTCATTTTACAAAATAAACTTTGAATGTTAGGAATGATAGAGAGAAGTGGATTGGCAGTGGCAGAAAGGTTGCAATGAAGAATCCCATGTACTCCACAATGAATTGTATATGAACCTTACTTGTATATTAACCTTACATTAAATATGATAGATGCTTTTTTTGTAAAATAAAAAGTTATTGCATTTAAAGACCTGACACAAATGAGTTAACTATTAATTGTTCTCTAATTATAATAAGTAAAATTAACATTAGGAGATGCAGTACCATTATTTTCTCACTGATTACGAATTTCACCTTTCAGCAAAATCATACCCTCAAAGCCATTCAAAATAATGCTTTAAATTTCATAAGCCAATTCCCATTTAAAGTTAGATTTCTACCTGCCTTCATTTCCTCATCCTTAATTTCACAGTTCTCCAACAGAGCATCACCCTCAGTACCATTCAAAGCTCAGAAAATATAAGAAAAAGGTTGTCAATGGTGACAGTAATCATACAATTTTTTTGCCATCTCATTACTAGAACAAAGTTGAAACTTAAAATCATGGGTCAAAATTTAGCCATTTAGTAGCTTTCGTATGGTACACAGGGCAACATTTTGCATTATTGATTTTTATTTGATTATTAAGATGCAACTTAACAGATTTATTTCAACAAAGAGCATCAACCAAAAAAACATGACACCCAAAATATTATTAATGGTGTTTCACAGTTTAAGCTAGATTTTGGATAGACACAGACTACACAAAGGTACAGTGATACTTTTCTTTGCCCTTACTAACAATTCACACCCTGACATCCAACACTACAATAAGCCCCTCTTCATCTCTGTATATTTCCTTCCTCCCTTTATTCCATCCAGTGCTTAGTCAAAACCCTGCTCTATATCAAAGTTTTCACAGATATTTTCTTAACACTCTTACTTAATGCCCCTGTCATCAACTCCCTCTTCTTTGTGAAAGCTACATGCAATTCTTTTAATGATGATCCCACTGCTATGGTCATCTTGCTCCAAAACACTTCAAAGATAGGCTAACTTTTCCATTTGCTCACGTTTATTAGCTCCTATAACTTAGCTTCCCTATTTCTTGAAACCCTCCCACCATTTGCTTTGCTTGCATTGATTCTCATCCTATTCCAAAAATACAGATTTTCTAATGCTTTCATCAATGATAGTAACCCCTCGGCTGATTAGCAAACTAAAGCTTGATCATCTGCAAACCTGTTTGCATGAGCTCCCCACTGACTTTCTTTCCTATCTCCATTTCTTCCCATTCTTCTTTTACCATTTCCACCACATGTAAGTTGATAAGCATGGATGATAATGGCAACCCCTATCTTGCTCCTCTTCCTACACTGCCCATTTGAACTCACCAATTACCACTCGCACCTGAACAGTCTGAGACATGTACAGGTTCCAGATAAGTTGTCTGTCCCTCTAATCTACTCCTATTTAATGCAGTACATTCCTTAACTCTAACCATTTTACTATAACGAATGCTTTCTCACAGAATGAAGCTGACAAATATATTCCGATGTTTATGTTTTTTTCCACAGACCTCAATACTACTGAGAGATCAACTCATACCTCTTACCTTCCTGAACCCAAAACTTATCATCCCCACAGCATTATTTGATTTAAATTTTTATGCCCTTCCTATCTTGCCACCAAGCATGCCTAGACCTAAGCTATCTTCATCTATGTCATACTCTCTTTCTATACCTCAGCTTGCTGGCCTAATGCCATTAACATATATATCCATGCACTCTTTTACATCTATCTTGAATCCATCCAGGCACAATCAATAATTTTCCTGAATTATCATTGATGTTTTTGCATGAATTTTCCCCTCTTACTTCCTGTTAGTACTTTCACCTTTTTATCTCTTCCCATACATCTTTTGGCCTATTAGTATCCTACCTCAGTTTATTATTCAAGTCTTAGTACACTCTTCTACCTAAAATTTCTTCTTGTTTCCTATAGTTTCATTTGTAGCTTTTGATATCCATTTTTTTTATGTGCTCCAATTTTCTTCTACTTTACCTGACTCCTTGTTCTATATCATAATTTTCTCTACTTCTTGCTGGCACTCCTTCCTTATCATTCTAGTTAGCACTTCTACTAACCATTCCCTAAATCGTCTTCCCCGTTGATTTTTACTTCCCCATGTAGTGTAGTCTTGTACTCAACCCAATACAGTTACCTAAGTATCTAAAATGGGTGATACTCAAGTTAATTAGATGAGAATTCAACCAATTTAATATCCACTTGATAAGATACTGGTGCTAATGTATGGGACTGCTATCATTCTATCTTCAGGCAATATTAAATCATACTACAATAGCTTCAGTATCCTCCCATTAGAACATGGCACCAATTATGCATTTGGTACACATAGACTAAAGGTATAACTTTCAATTTATATTATATTAAAATTATAAATTGGCAGTCGAGAGATATGTTATTAATACAATCTGACATCAATCACTCATATGCATTAACTGTGAGGAACATTATAAATACTTTCCACAACAATTGTTTCATAATTCCTGATTAGTACTGGGTTTACTACGCCAATAACAATCACTTTCCCTCTCAACATAATAATTTATACACCTAAGGAAAAACCTTACATGAAGAGAAGTATTGGATGCTGCATTCTGCTCCCTCCAAGCCACAGCTTCTTTCACCGTGGTCCTGATTTTTTCCATTTGCTCCTCAACCGGTTGAAAGTGGAACTCAGTTGACATCTGACACACCTCAGTGAATTCTACCTTTCCAAAAGGACAAAAATCATTTAAATGAGTGAAATTAATCTCATAATATCAAAAATAACTAAGATGATCGACATATTACCTATGCCATTGATAGTTAAGAGTTTAGATTCTTTCTTATTACATATTTCATTCCATACAGCCAAGCACAAAAATTCATTATTGAAGTGCTGAAACATTCTCTTCAGGAATGAAAAACATGATTTTTAGGATTGTTAGAGGAAATTTTAGGATTCATTTTCGAGGTAAAATGTATTTCAAACCTTAGCTAAAGCATAGTAATCAACCCAAAGATTGATTCGATAGGTGAGGGTAGAATTCATCAAATACATAATAAGCCCAACAGTGCATTGAATGCACACATGACCACTTTCTTTCCCTTTGCCATCTGGGATTTTCCAGGAAGATCTGATACCCGAACCTTGGCCCTCCGGTAGGCAATCCAGTGCTCTACCAACTAGACTGCTAAGACTTTTCAAGCCATAACACCAGCAATAAAATCAATTACTTAGTAAAATATAATGGCACTGTTTTAGTAAAATATGATGCTGTAAGCATTTTCAGAGAAAAATAAAGCAATAAAGATTATTTTCTCTTCTAAATGGCCATTATTATACAACTTTCCATCATTATATGTTCATATTTATCCTACATCAAGTTTGTTTTAGGCTTAAAAAAATAGTTTCTGGAGTGACTTGGTGGAAAATCTTCACATTTAAATTGAAAAATAAACAACTTGGCTTTTCCACATAGATTTTTTTTATTTATGACCTAGGTTTCATTATGGTATAACATCTTCATCTCTTACCTGAAGATTTTACACCATAATGAAACCTAGGTCTTAAATAAAAATTTTCTATGTGAAAAAGCAAAGTTGTTTATCTGACAATTTCAATGTTTTAGGTTTGTTTAAGTAGCTAATAACTTCAGTCTTCAATACTTCCAAGGACAACTGACAACCTTATTATAGGTAATCTATCAATCAGGAAAGACTTTGATAAGACCAGAAAAATATTACACAATGTCATGCCTTCTAAAAACCATAACTCTTCTTCAGTCCTGCTAATTACTATATATAATAACTTCCTAAAAAAATATCAAACTCAGTAATGACTCATTTGAACGTAGCTCCTTTTGCAGAAAGTTAGGACTCTTATCAATACAACCTCCAAAAACCGTTCAACATAATATGTTTGTAGAGTAGTTTATGTCATCTGAGGATATCAAACAGCCTCCAAATGTTACATTTGGAAGACATAAACAAGGCCTTACCTTTGTTGACACCAGTATAGCCAGCTACACTGTTGTCTGTCAACACCATAATTCCATGAAGATCATTAGAATACAGACTCAGAGCAGTTTGAAGGCGTTCTGGACAACCTCTGAAGTGAAAAAATATAGTATGTTACATGAAGTGAAAATATAGAGTATGTTACTTAGAACTGTGGTGGTATAATTAGATCAAAGAAATACGTAAGCATTAGGATGGCTCAGAAAGTTTCCCATTATAAATATTAACATCCCCTTTTCATAAATAAATTGTAACTCATTGGCAAAATAATTTTAGCTACATGGTTAAAATTTACCACTCATAATGGAAATAAAAAGGGGGGAGGAAAGATGGATGACAGTCCATTCAGTTGCCACATGAAGTGGAATGTCTTTTACTTGTTTGAAGCATTAACATTTCCTTCATTACAAACATACTAGGTTAGGAAAGTCATCATGTAATCTCTAAATTTTAAGAAAAATAACAAAGGCCATTACTCTTAAATTATAAGGCATGTGGAACCCACCTGTAATCACTACGACAAAAGTGTAAAATGGGAGCAGCAAGAATACGGATGTTATGCATCTGCTTCATTTGAGAGCCAAGGTGAATGGTGAAGCTTTCCTCAAGAAGCGCAGGGTGATTTTTGTCCCTGTCTTTAAGGTCGACAAGCAATTCTTCTTCCTCTAACTCTAATTCACTCCTCTCTTCATCGCCTTCTCCCCGTTTCCCCAAATCATGCAGGTCAAAATGCAGACCGTCTTCTTTGTGGCAATTGTCCAAATCCTGATCTGAAGTTCCAGTGGACACTGAATTCCTACAGAGATCAACAGTTGAGTCAACAGTTCAGCAAGCAATGCAATGAACCCTTCGGGAAACTTTTCCCATGTCCTGGTCATGTGAAGTGATTAATTATGAGATGTGAATTCAATCAATGACCAATAAATTCATTCCCTAAATTAATCCTGGCCATCAAAATGAAAATGTAATTTAAAAACAACTTTTGGCCAATAAATTCACCACACGTGATTAAATAATAGAGTAAAGAGAATTCATTGCACGAAATGCTGAAAAATTTTGGTGAGGCCATTCATTTTCTTGATTCACAAACCTTTTTCCTGCTTTTTCTGGCTCACATGCCATCCTTCACCATAACTTTTCTACCCAGTGTTTGGAATACGATTTGGTGTTTTCTTTGTTGATCATCACCTCAGTGAATCACACTCAATGGTATCCCGAAATCAGTCAGATTACTATTGCGTTTTTGCTGTAGCCTGCAAAGGACATCACTGATATCCTTTTTATTTAAGATTTCCAAGAATAGTGAGAAATGTTTTGACTGAAGTGTAGGATTCATTAAGAAGTGAAGCAGTGTGTCTAAGTTGGCGAACACATCACCAATGTAACAGTAATACATGGATATATATTAGCAAGAGGTTTCACACATAATGAGTTCAAACTCTCAGCATAATTCAACCAAGAAAGAATTAGGCAGCAATAATTTAGCTAAGAAAGGTATATTAGATTATGTAGAATTCCCATGATAGTGACCAAGTTTTGTTCAAAATTCTTTGTTAAAAATTAAACAGCTCAGGAAATGTACAGACAGATAAAGGACGCGTGTATCTACCACAGATTTATTATTTTTTTATTTCTAACTATATCTTAAGGAGAGTAAGCTTTTCATCACAGGAAATATTGAGTAATAAATTTTAATGGATCAAAAGAAACAAGGATTTTAGTACCTATTAGTGATGACACTTGATTTTTGATCGAGTTGTATAGAATGTTGATAGAAAAACCACTAATAAAACTTAAAGAGTTGAATTCTAAAAACTGTAATACACATTTAGCCATAGGTGGATGAAGTTCAAGAACAGTTACACACAGTTCCAAAAACTACAAAACGTTCAGTTTCAAAAACATGTTTTTGGAATGGTACATTTTTGGAACTAAAGGTTTTTTGTTCCTGTAAACTTCAACATGATGTCAAAGCCTTGTGTTGTTCAACATTGTGCACATAATGGATTGATCGGCTTACCTCAAAAGGATCCCATTTGTCTGGCCTCGACTCAGAGCCATGATCATTCCCCTCAAACGATCTTTCTGCACTGTCTGCAACGTTTCCATCCTACTGGCCCACCCACCATGCAGCAGGTGCTGCTCCTCAAAGTGGGAGCAGATGAGATGAGACACGAGGCTGGCCTCCGACTGGGAAGGAGACTTGGGTCCCTCAATGAGACCACTTTCATCATCCAAAAGGGTTACCTCTCTGCCCTCCTCCTCTGCCTCCACTGCACGTGACATCTCCTCAGCTTGCCTGTAGGGAAGAAGGGAGGCTCAATGGTGGGGAGCATTAATTTGATTTTTTCTGGGAAAGACCAAGAGCTTCCAAACGATTATAATTATATAATAACAACAGGCCAATTTACATACTTAAATCAATTAAGTCAGTTTACATAATTTAATTAATCCATTACCATAGTAACAATCGAACAAAGCAGAATAAGGCACTGTGATGGAGGAGAGAGGGTTTGTTTGCAGGGATCTAAAGGAGGCAGGAAAGATGGATGCAGCGCATTTTGATTAGCTATGAAATGTTGATGACAGTGATAAGTAAGGAGAACATTAGGCAAATGATAAGGGAAGGTAAAGGATAGGCATGTTGGATGTAATGAAGGTTGGCAGAAAGTATGCGGAATTGAAGAAGAATTTATCGTAGTGCAAGGTTTTAGGTTTCATCTTTTTAGGTTACGATGAGAAGTGTAGGCATATTCAGTCTATGTCCATCCAAAACCTACCTCAGACATTCAGATAAGGCTTATAAGCACAATAGCATGTAATATCAGGGTTCATGAAAATCAATATGAAGTAGACAATAGAGCTAATGAGGCTGTTCTGCTTGTCTCGTGTTTAGATAATGTGGCTCATTCCTCCAAGATAATTTGTACCGTTACATGAGTCAAAAGATTATTGAAGGAGATCAAAATGGGATTAAAAAAAGAAGCCCTAAATGGACATTAAGGATGGGAAGCAAATTTTATCTCAGTACTATTAAATAAGAAGTCTTTACAATTGAGAATGCACCACAAAAATCAAGAAGTTTCAATTGCTCACAGATGACAAATGACTTCTGGGACTCATGAAGTCTTACATTATTTTAAATTAAATTCACTAAATTTTAGGAGAACTGCTGACCACATGATGACCAAATGGAGAAAACATCACAAATTTGAAAATACATTGCTCATCAACATAGAGCAGTCCAGATGTTATTGTTCGTGTGATTGGAGGAATGTTGGGAGAAAGGGGTAAAAAAGTATGTAATTAATGTTAGCAAAACTTCTTCAATTCAAACAAACAGCACAACTTACGCAGTTCCAGGCCAAACCAGAAGCACCATTTTAATAAGTGTGTTGCTTGTTCAGGATGCTTCTTTGGTTAAAAAGAGGGGGGTAAATCTGGTTTGACTTCTGTATCTAAAGGTGACATGAGATGTCCGTTTATAGATATTGCAGCCTTCATAGAGGCAATCAGAAATGCTCAATTTAAAGAGGAGGATGATGACTATCCACCAATTATTAAAAAATAGATCAATAATTTTGCACAGGATTCACAAGAAAAATAACCTGAAAATTTAATGCACAGCAGGTTGGATGGACAATAGGTGGGTTTAGAACCTCTTGAAAGATCTTTTTCCGCAGAAGCTCTTTACTCTAAATAATTAGACACACCTCTTTAAATAATGTATATCCAGCATGACTGCATGAGTATTTACATATATTTCCACAGACCCATATGATTACGGACCACTTAGACCACCATAATTTCTCATAGACATACTTGGCACCGATGAGCCAGATCTGGAAGATCTGTGGATACAATTATCTTATCCCATACTATGGTACTGTTTATAGTAAGAATCAAATCAAACAACATATGTGAATACAAAACAAGAAATCTACGACAGGAAATGACTGTCAGAGGTACTCAAGGGCTTGCTGAAAATTGGAAGGAAGAGTTTTTCTTGGCTCATCCATAGCATGCTTGAAGAATGAGTCACACCAGAGGAATTCATCTAGCATCACCATCTTATGAAAGGTACCGCAAGTTACCAAAACAGTGAGAGATGGGACATTGGGACACTAATTTACCTCAAGTTGGTATTAAGAATTGATTCCCACAAAATTTAAGCCGCAAGGACTTCCGGATCATAATTTTTATACGTTGCAAATTTAAAAAGTAGTCATAAAATTTATACACCTAAGATGAAAAAGGCAAACAACCAACTAGGTGAATTGGATATTTTTAAAGGGAAGAGACTATGTGATGTATTTCATAGTCATGAGAACATTAACACAAATGAATACAGAATAGCACCATTACCGCTGTTGGCTACATGGAATTTAAGAAGGCATTACATTCAAAATCTGTAAACATGAATAAAAACAAAAAGAGTAAATGAAATACTAATTGCACTAGTGTAGTTTATTAAATAGGTAGGAAGCGATAGATTTACCTTAGATCTAATGCAGCTATCTCTTCATCTCTCTGAGCAGCAAGACGCTGTAGAGCTCTAGCATGGGCATTTTCACACTTGAGGACGGTACTCAAAGATGGAGAATGAACCAATGAGTGATAAGCAGCTGCAAATGTGACCTCATCCACTTCCTCAGAGTTAACACTATTATCTTCTGATGACCATTCAATGGGGGGCTGCTCTCCATTTTTCACCTCCTTTTTGTACTTTCCATAAGACAATTTTCCATATTCTAATGTTTCCTGAAATATAATTTTTTCATACGGTTATGGTTTCATATGTGCTATGCGACATAAAAATAGGAGAAAAATAAAAATGAAAGCATGCATAATAATTGAACACATATTTTGGCTATCCTAAACATACTTCCTTGAATAAACCAAAACAAAACCCAAACACATTTATCATTTCTAAATGAGCCTGGTTTCTAAATGGAGAATTTAAGACCTCTATACCATGAACGAAATTGGCAGTTAAGTAGGGAAGAAGATAAATCATTTGGATAAAATTTAGTTACATTAACACTGAAGTATTGATACTGGGAAAAATGTGTTAGGTAAGCTATTTTAGGAATTGCGATTTTAAATAACAAACTTTATATGCCAGATTACTCAAGCCGTGGCTTTTATCAGTTTCATCCGCTAATTTAGTATTTAAAGGAGACCCTCAATGGGCAAAAGGAATGGAATATAAATAATAGACGAGTGTGGTGCGGAGTAAAACGGATAGGGAGTGTCCACAATACTTCCAAAATGTAGGTATCTACCTTCATCACCATTACACACACAAACTTTAAACTCAACATAATTTAATCACTAGTCACGCGGCATAAATAAAAAATCATTCATTATTTATCACGAGCCAGCAGGAATTATTTCGGACTGTATTTTACAAAACCTTCGTATCAATTGCGTTCATACCACATTCTTATGATGTAGAATTACATGTTCTTGTAAACACACAAATGTTTTATGACCAAGTCATTATAATTCAAGTTGTCTCAACTCAAGAGTACCACCATAAGTAAGACACGAATCACCGAGTCAAAGTAAGTATGCAAATCAATATTAGACTACCTATAATCTATAAAATTAATACATTAAAGAAGCCAACGTTATACCTCTCTGAAGGCTGTTTCCCAGGCTCTAACTATTTCATTTTCTAGAGCTAGATCACCCTCTTTCACCTCTTCCAAAAACTTTTCTGCAACATCATCAGACAAATTCAAACTCTCCTTCTCCACAAAAGCCTTAAGCGCTGGATAAAGATCTATTGGGATGAAAACAATACATTTAAAAAAAATTGGTTCCATGACTCATAATATGTTCGCAATTGGTAAGAAAATTAACGGTAATCATATATTAATGTATATGTGAAAGTGCCAATTAAGTGTAAAACAGAAAAAAGTTAGAAGTTTTCCGTCTACCTCTTTCAGTGTAGCACGGCAGTTTGAACATAGATATGATTCGACTAGTTAGTTCCTTTGTACATCCTCCAAAAGGTATCTCAATTGGGATTTCAATTTTAGACTGGTGATTACTTGTCAGAGCGGGCATATAATAAGTGAATACAACCTCTCTCGTATTCGATTCCTGAGTGCTCATATTTACTCCACAGCAATAAATGCAGTTTTCAATAACACGGTGATTACCTCATTATGAACTCAGTTTTCATACACAATTCCAGAGAAAATACAAATAAAAAATTTCACTCCCCCCAAGTTGATACACCCACCATTGCACACACCCTCATTTCGCTCTTCATTTATCATACACTTCTCAGAACTTTTTCCGCCAAATTTAAACTGCATAAAGGAAAGACTCAAGGATGAGGTTATAGAGATTATGATAAATGTATTGTTTTCCGTAAAAATCAATTTCGTTGAATCTTAAAGCAATGCTTATTCTCACGCTTTGTGAAATCGTTTATATTGACGCATAACGTCAATGATCGCTTAAGGAGTCTATCGCCTTGTATTGTATGCTGAATTACGTTTGGCTGAAACTTACATTGTTATGGAGGTAATATTTCCATTTAAAATCAAGACTAATTAAATGCCGCAATGTTATACTTCGCCTGCCATGAAAGTTGATGCTTTGATATAGCTGGAATCCCACAGAAGGGAGTACATTAGATTTCGAACTTTTGAAATCTGATATTGTCAATTAATTATTATTTTAATAGGAAATAAACATAAATTTTTAGTGTTTATATTGCTCAAGAGTTATGATTCATAATTGCAATAAAAGGAAAAAAGTATTGAACCTAGAGCATGCACCCCAGGTGAATTTCGTATTATTATTAATTGGGATGGTAGAATGTTAATGAATAAGAACTAATTTTCGGTTATTTATTTCATAAAAAGTAATGCTTATAGATAAACAAACCTATCATTTTAACTAGCAATGGATTTTTCACAAGTACTGTGCGAGTATTCTCTTCTTTTATATTTAGGTTTTCATTAATTTGTGTTTATACATATGCACAATTTCCCACACATTTTCGGAGGATGTCTTTAGGCTTGATTTCGCCCTGAAAGAGAATATAAGGCTGTGAGACTAAGCGGAACAAATAATTTGTAAAAGGAATTAATTCGTTTCGGTAGTATACCGATAACTGGGTGCATTCCAAGGCATAATATGAAAAGCAAAGAATATGCTGCTCACTGCTGGTCTTATGAGCAGAGCAGTCTCGATTTTTTAGGCAAGCAATGTGGTAAAACGTTGAGTAAAATGCTATAAAAACGTAAATCACCACCAGTACGCGAGGATTTTCCTTTAAATCAGATAATTCACCCATTTAATCGGCCGAACACTCCACCTCATCCATTCCCCTATTTATCCGTCCCTTTGCATACCATAATCACGCGAAACTCGGTGCAAGCCACCCAAAGCGCCTTTCTTTGTCGCTGACAGCAACCCTGTACCCAGAAAAACATGCATGACATATCCAGAAATCACCTAATTTAGCGGATAATATAGCAATTGATTATCAAATTGTTAATTCAACTATAAGATGTAATTTCAAAAAAGAATTATTAATCCATAGCAATGACTAATAACTGATACCTATAACGAATCAGCGCCACAATTACCAAACTGAAACGTGACTATTGCCATAACAGCAAATGAATGTGAAGCAATAAATTATATATCGCCTTACGCTAAGGGATATAATACACATTTAAATATTCAAGGATAGCAGAGAGCCGAGTGATGACAAATGACGCCTACGCTCGGCTTTTAATGGTATGCAAGGTGTGGTTAGATTAGAGCTCTAAACACCCCCCCTCCCCCATTACGGCTCTCTAAGTACGACTGATGTATGTTTCACGCATGGGAGCTCACTGAAGTGACCGTAAAATCGCTTCCATAATTTTCTCTCCCCTCTCTATTCTCCTTGTGCATCTACCACTATTCTTTCCCGTTCTCTTCCCTTCTATCCCTATTCAGCAACTCCTGGGGGGCTGGCTGTGCGATCATATCTTTCCACTATAGCGCATAGCATCACTGGGATAACGAGATGACAAAAGCGAATGACTATCAAACATAAGTAAGTATGTGGCATAGGGTAAGGTTGTTAATGTTCCGGATATCCTCAAAAATTGAAAAATGTCATTAGTTTATTATCACTGGCGATGGCTATTAATATTGGTTTAATTTCAATGGCTCATAATACTAAGCAGTTTATAAATAAAATAAACTTTGAGTTTAATTTATGAGATGCACTCATCGGATACTTCACAAAATTGGAAGGCACTCAATTAATTGTATAAGATAAAACCTGTTTTACAAAAAATTCAAGGGACAAGAACTTTTAGTTTAGAGTTAAGTTTTCAATTCTTCCCGGAAGTTTCACAAGCCTGGCATCCCAGCATCGAAGTTAAAATATTCGTTACTCTGAAGAAATCTAACACTCAATCCCTTCCCCGTCCCAAGCTGCGGTTGCCATTCAATCGGCCTGGGTGCCTGTGGAACTCGAGTTCCACCTTCTTTTTTAGGTATCGTGGGCGTCTTATTCCATTCAGCCACACTGGGACCTTGATTGTGGCGACAGTTGTAATTTCAAGAGTAATCTAACGCCACGCGAGAACTTAAATAGAGTCCTCCAACCAGAAAAAATGAACGAATAAAATGAGCCCACAAAAAACAGCGTCTCCCATTGCGTGCCGACGAGGAAATCTTCCGGCGATTAGTCCTCTTCAGTCGCGTTTCACACCCCGAAGACTCTGCCCACTGACTTATCTTATCCGAAAGGGTTAACGGGTAAACTTACTTTCGAAGAAATTCGCAAGGCAGCCCCTGTGTGCTCCGCCGAAGCAATGGCGTCGACCGATATAGCTCACCTCGTTTCCAACGAGCACCTGCTCCAATCCATCCAGGTGTTTACCGGCCGCTCCGACGTCGTCCTCTGCGAAGACGTCGACGTTCACCGGGCGACCAGTGGCGTTGAAGGATTCCTATCCATTGTCCTCCGCGTCAACGTCCACTACCACTTCCAAGATGATCCTGAGGTCAAGAGCAAGACTTTCGTGGTGAAGCGCTTCCCCCAGACAGAGATGCTCGTGGAGTTCTCCCAGCAGAGCGGGATTTTCTCCCGTGAGGGGACATACCTCGACAAGGTCGTGTCCATCATGAAGAGGTTGTCTGACGGGAAAGTGGATATACCCCTTCCGCTGTGCTACCACATCGTCTATGGCGGCAACGATGATGCCATCGTTATGGAGGACCTCACGGAGGGCGGGTACCGCACTCCTAACCCTTCCTACTTCTCCGAAGGCCTAGACCTGTGCCACTGCAGCGTCGCGATGCGGAGGCTGGGTTGTCTGCACGGACTCGCCGTGGCTGCCGAAAGGTCCCTCCCCCCGGAGATTGGAGGTTGGCTGATGGCCTTCCCGCCCTTCGCTAGAGAGGTGTGCTTCTATGAGGCGCCGCCGGGTGTGCCGCCTAGTCCCCTGACAGGGATGACCCAGAACGCGATCGAGACAGTGCTTCTACTGTCCAAGAACATACATGGGCTGCCGAAGGAGGCGGAAGCTTCCGGCAAGCTAGCTCTGGTGTTGGAAGGTCTATGGCCGACTCTCTGTCGACTGGTAAAGGCGAATCCGGGGAGCCCGAACGTTCCCTGCCACGGAGACTGTTGGATGAACAACATGATGTTCCGCTATGACGTGCCGGAGGATGGGTCAGGGATGGAGAGAGCCGTGGACGTAAAATTCATCGATCTTCAGGTGACGAGGTACTGCCACCCGGCAATAGACATCCTCTACTTCATGTATCTCAGTACCAGGAGGTCCTTCAGGGAAAGTCACCTGGACGAGCTGCTGTCCGAGTACCACGCGTCGATGAAAGAGACCCTGAGTGCGGTGAACGGCGGCGCTCCCCCGCTGTCCCTGGAACAGCTGCGGAGGGACGTGCACGGGGAATACAAACCATTCGGGGTGATCATCGGGGCGGTAATGACCCCATTCTTCATGCTGGGGGAAGATTTCGTTCGGACGGACCCGGATCAGTTGACTCCCGAGGCGATTGACAACATGCTGAAGACTGGGAACGCGGACGCGGTCCGCACTCGCTACGCCAAAGATCCCACTTTCAAGTTGAGGCTAGAGGAGATGATTAGGGAATTGGTTGAGTTGGCTTTTCCGCACGGTTTGAATTCCACAGAAGTGTCACCGCTCCTGCAGTAGTTTCTATGGGGTATCTTCATTGACCTCGGTAGCGATTTATGTTCAATTTAAGTATATATATATATATATATATATATATATATATATATATATATATATATATATATATGTTATAGTGACACCCATTGGTGATTTGGTTTTAGGGTCGTGAAATTTACAAATAATGTGATTCATCCAAATATTAAGTTGGATCAATTTCGAATTTAGTCTAAGTATTCAGAGTGTGTTTTTAGTTTTGTTCAAAATTTTAATTCCATTCACGATTCCTCTTTTTCATATTGCACATCGGGAAGGGTTGACCGAGTGAATACATAGATGTTATGTTTTGTCTACTCGTATATCCGAACAGTTTTGTAGTTGTTGTATCCTGCATTCTTGCTTATAATCGTCTTGTTTGAGAATAAATAAAGACGTGGAATGACATCTAATCGACGTATCAACTGTGTAAATGCAAACCGTAATTTCAATATCATCGAATCCTCTTGCCCATCATCATCATCGAGTGAAATGTTATTGCATACGTTGAGTTCAATCAAACAAGAATAAATTTTTCGTTCAAGTAAATTATTTTATAATTTTTGGAAAAATTTTCATCCTTCGCACGAAAGCACTAATATAATCAAAGCAATTTCACTCCTGATGTTCATTTGATCTACTGTTTCCCCAAATGAATGGAAATGACCTTTTTCAACAAGATTCACTTCGACATAAGAGTCAATAATCGATCCGAGTTTAAATGCAAATAAATGGTTTTATATGATTTAATGTTGATTTGAATATGCCTTTTGTTTTAGAGTATGGTCTCTCAATACTCCTCTATCTTTCACGTTACTTGTGAACAGTTGCTAAGGCAGTATTTTTACGTTTATTATGCGCGACCCAAAATTCTATTATATTCTCGAGAAAACGATCCGAGAGTTTGGTGCAAGCAAAAGTCGCGATAACTCGCACGTATATAAACATTCCCATGGCCCTATAGAACAACTATTTGGTAGCTACCTCGATAGAGAAGAGGCGAGGCGTTAGAATGAGGTTCAATAAGGGAAAATTACTCAAGAAGTACACACGCAACGGAGAGATGAAAAAGAATTATTTTCAAAGGAGCACGCGTTCATTTTTACGCTCAAATGGGAGTACGTAGGCGATGAAAATACGACAAGATGATTTAAAAAATAAGCACCATGAAGGTTAGGGTAGCCACAAGGTCAAGCTGCATACCGAATTTTCAATATTTTCCGTCATAGATTTTTCAAAAGTGTCTGTTGCTGTATGTTGGTTTATCATGACGGAAAGTAAACGCAGAGCCTTAAGCGATTACGAGGATGCAACGGATGTTCAAGTGCAAAAGTGATTCGTCCCCTCTCATGCTGATGCCCTAAAATTCCACAACATTCTCCATGTGCCGTCTACTGCAAAAAGTAAACATTCTTCCTACATTCATCACGTGCTACTCATCCGTTGTTGGGGGGCGTTCCACGAAACGACGCCCTTCGACGTTCTCCTTTTATTCTATTTCGTCCTTTAATCCAATGGGAGGCGGAGACCGGGCTGGCTCTCCGCTACATTTGAGGGCGAAGTTTGGAGCTGTTGCGCAGAGAGAGCATTGGAATAATGGCACTGAGTCATCTACTCTTTGGAAAATTCAGCTATTCCAACTTGAAACTGAATGGAGTTGAGATGCCTTTCCAAATCATAACTTGTTGGTCGTCAAAATAGTAAGAGTTTAGGTTGGGTTTTATTGCGTTGTTTAAACATAAATCGCCTCCACGCATGTAGTTCTCTGTATGAATTCCGTCTTCTACTATGAAAATGAGAACTCATTTTTCAAACGTTGTTCCATTCCTCTTTGCGATAAAACGGTTCGGTGTCGGATGAGGTTTCAATAAAGAAATTAAACTCGCTATTTTTTTCATTTCAATGTTGTCAAATCGAAATTCATGCTGCTTTTCCGTGGATGTACTCTAAAATTTGACGTAAAAAATGCAGCAGTTGAATCCCACAATCGTGGAGTAGTAAGTAGACTTCCAAATAAATGTAAAATTTACACCTCCTTATCTAAGTACCTTTCGAACCTTATTCAATAAACACTACTGGAGCAATAGTGGCACACCTATCAGAATGGCACTTCATTCGTATTGTACCACTGATTAATGCTATAGCTGGTCTTACAGCATTCAGCGGACAGCTGATTAACTCTATGCAACCATGTCACTTGCATTGACTTAGGAGAAGTAGCGAATAAGAGAAAAAAGTAGCGATTTTATTTCCTTTCTTAATTAAGTGCTTCCTGAAGACTAGAGGGCTCCCAACGCAGCCCTCCTACTTTCCGTAGGTATGGACCATGATGGAGTGAACAATTAAATATTTATTTATTTTCCAATTTATTAGAAAAAAATACCCATACCTCTTCTCAAATTAAAATTGCACTAGGAATTTCGGCAGGGATATCCTAGCAACACTTCATTTGGCTAAACTAGCACAATACATTGGGGTAATAAATCAACCGCATAATATATATTGATATAACCTCGAAAACTGTTAGCCAAAATAGAAAAAAAACATTGGCAAATCTATTCTAATATCCATCGTGAAATCACCCTCGCTTGATTGAAAAATATTCATTACATTCATCATTATTGTTAATTGGCATTGATATAGATATATTTAGATATATTTATGTACAGTTTGTTGGCCACCATATTGATAATTTTATCAGAGATTACAGTTGATTTTCATTATTTTAATTCAGCATGGCCAATCAGGAATAATCATCTATCAAGCAGTATTTTTTGCCACAGGAACCGGGCCTCACCGGCGTACCATCACAGGTAATTGGTCAAATCCTTTCAAATTATATTTCATTAACTCCATCCGATAATTGATTCTCGCTCAGTAATTTCACATTTCTTCTCATTGGAGGAAACATTTTTTTCTGGCTATTATTATTTGTATACTATTATGGAACTGAGCAAACTCAGAATGAAACCGTCCGAGTTTCAATATTTATTCGTGGATGAGGGAGGGCAACCAAGGAACGCCGTGGAAGGTAAGAAAAGAGTGAAGAGAGGGCTCTTCTCCTTTCAAGGTCATTCCCAGTATCTTAACTCCTCCTCTCCCCACACCATCGCATGCTGTGGTCACGGTTGCGAAGCAGCGCCCACCCTCCGCGAAGCTCAATGGATACGTAAAAAGATGCCTGGGAAAAGTGGGGCGCGGACGGTGAGAGAGAGAGAAACGAGAGGTAGGATGGCTGCGGTTGCCTCGTGTGGAGGGCGAACAAAGGGGGAAAGGGCAGGACCGCGCCTCCTCTTTTGTGCCCTCTTGGTGCACTGCACGGCCCTGGGGTAAGGAAACGGCAGTCCTCCGAAAAACGAAAAACTCGCAAGAAATATCTTACACGTACTTACCCACTCTCTACCGATTCTCGTTATTTCTCTCTTTTGTGTCAGGCGAAAAAATAACACTTTCTCGTTAATTTACAGCTGTGATCCTATTATCAAATCCCTTGTTTTGATTATTTAGTGTATATTGAATTTTTTTGTACCCAAAATCCTAAGATTTGATTACGCTCTACGTTTGAGCTGTCTGATATTTTCAGAGAAAGATAAAGCTTAATAATTAACTCACGATTTTGATTACCAATTTTTAAAATGTATTTTAATATCTCCGTTATAACGAGGGTTTTCCGAGAAACATGATCAACCTAATTATAAAACATGAGGATTACAAGCCAGGAACAGTATATAGATGAGCGGATTTGGGTTTAACTGATCTCGTTTATATAAATACATAGGTGGGTATAATGGTGCCTATTTTACCCTAATTAAAAAAATACTTCATAAATATTTGAACGTTGCCGGAAACGGTCCAAAAAAAATACACACACACACACACACACACATATATATATATATATATATATATATATATATATATATATATATATATATATATATATATATATGAATGTATATGTAGATATGGGTTTTGTTTATTGTATCATAATAAATACAGCAATTGTAATAATTCCAAAGTCACGTCAATGCAATGCAACAGTCCCAATCAATGCTTCCCAATGGAATTCATCTGATTTAAATATTCACTTGTGTATTCGCATATTTTTTAGTATCGAATATGTTTAAATAACATAATTCATCCCGCCTTGTATTATTCGTTATGATAGAAATTCCATGATTTATTAACAAACATGCATGCTTCAAAAAATCTCCTGGGCCACACCGCAATCAACATAGTAGTTTTAACTTGATGAATTTATTATCTAAAATTATTAATTTATTAGATATAATAAATTAAAAGTGATTTTCATGTTCGATTGCTGTTTGGATGACTAATGCTGCTATTAGTGTACGAATACTTTCTATACTCATATGTTTGTGGTATCCTTCTGGTGCGGTGTTTGATTCAGTTTTCTTTGCGTTATCCTCGATTATTTTTCATCTGCTTACTTTAAAATGCAAATGGTTAATTTGCTTGGATATTCATTTTTATATTTTACCTCAATAAAGTAACCATCAGTTCATGTCGCGGTAAGCGGTATTTTTTACTAACATGCGCGAGATAAAAGCATAGTTGCCAGTTTTTATAGAGATTGCAAAGCCACAACACTTAAACTGACCCAATATTAAAATATTCCGACAATATTTGCGCTATAATTTATAATTTTAATTGATGATCTATAGCTAATTTTAATTTTTTGCATCCCTACATATGCCACTATGTTCTTCATATGCATGGCAGGTATGACTTTTTTTTTAACGTTTACTCCATAGCAAACCATACAAAATTGGTCGTTTTCTATTGCAAATGAATAAACCAAACGAGGCAGTGAAGTTTTTTGAAATATTTCATGCAATAAAAAAAGTTTCCAAAAGCTAAATACTAAGTTTGGTGAAACTGGTAACCTCGTACCTGTATGCTTGTGATAACGGACCAACTTCCTTCAAGGCGAAAATTCAACCTGTGACATTCACTACAGCAAGCAAGATCGCTGCTTTTCCAAAACCGTGGTTGGCGAATGATATTAGATCCATGACCAGTAGAATACTCTTTCTAAAAAATATTAATAAATAGACATCTAAAAATATCATAAAAGTCTTCATAATCTCAAAATCCCTGCATTTACCTAAACCTGTGCTAAAATTAAGTCTCCCACAGCACACAACTGTATTTCATTAATGGATTTACAAATATTTTCAATATTTATCTTTACATTCCAATCCCCTGCTTGTTGAATTTTAGCAGGTTCATCATGATTTGATATCGAAGAAAAATCATATACCCAGGTACGTACTTTAAAAAGGTATTTTAACTAAATTGAAACGCTAGCTTCAACTGTCACAGTTATATAAGCCTGAAACTTGGCGAGTGGGATTGGCTGTTAGTCAATATTTTAATATTTTGGCTTTTGCAATGCAGAAAATATCGTACTTTTCATAGGTGACAAGGACAGTTATGAACTTCAGCGTGAAGAAGTTTGGTTCCATCCAAAACTTACCTTTAACGGTAGACAACCGATGAATAATAAACAGGTGAGAGCAAGCCTTCCTAAGCCAAGGACTACGAATAATCATTACTTCTTTGAAAACAGAGCCAACATGCTCACATTTGATTTATGTCGTTTCACATGAAACTTATTAACGAGCATCCTGAATTAAACTTCGAAGACGCACGTATTTGGACCCATTCACCCCAGTAAAATTCGCTCTTCTTTGACTGAAGACAAAGGTAAAGAACTACCATATTTAGTGAATAATTACTATATAAAGATTTTTATAGGAGAATAAGCAATAAAATCTCTACTTCTAATGCTGTCCACTATTTCGCTGGTTAAAACAGCACTCTCGACTATTACTACTCGACTTAAGGGTTTTTCTAGGTTTTCTCATCTTAGTTTCTTTCTGATACTCAAGAATTCAGAGAACAATGATTACAATGAACTCAAATGTGAACGTGTTTCCTGTTCACTAAACCCCCCCTCATTAAAATAGTTAATTTAAATGATTTATTATTCATGCAAGAACGAAAATAGAATGTCTTGAGTTCATTGATGGGATTGTTCTTTCATCGAACCTGCTTGTAGAAAAGGAAGCAAATAGCGGACCAGTTCTTCCTGCTGGCTGACTACGTCCAACTAATTTATTTCTACTCATGCCATTCACATTTCAGCTCGATTTCCCCTTCCTAATTTCAGGGTTCACTTCTGAAAATGAATCAGCTCTTATTGATGGGATAATGCAACAGGTGATCGTCTGCAATAGACTCATGTAAACATTTTCCAGCGAAGAGTATTTCATTCATTTTGCGCTCTCAAACGGTTAAATAATCGAAGAGTAGACGGGATGACGCGTTTCCCTTCTCTGCAGAGTAATAGACCTCCCGCAGTTACAGCGATTACTGGGGATCATTGCTCTTAATTTGTGAGCACTTTCCCGCAGGTCATACCATGGCAAAAAGTCGATGACTTGCACGTTGCTATTCGTGTGCGCTGTGAGTGAAGAGGAAGAAATTATACGTTGCAATATTAATGCAATTATGAATAGTGAGAATACGGTGGTTGGCATCGTCCGCCAGATAAACTATTAACATATATTGGTGAGGAGAATAATATCTGTAATAACGTTCCTGTTGGGCGTGATAGCCAAGTGGACACCGTCACAGGCAGATTTTAAATACTCTTCCTTCCTCTGCACGTTAGGCAATGATAACTAAAGAAAACCCAAGTATGAGAAAGCTTTTATTTAAAACCAAAAAACACTGATGTAGCTAAACACACAAATTATTGCATGGTACGAGGAATATGGAAATGTCTGTTCCTATAGACTTTTCGTGCAGCTTTGACGTGGAGGAAGGACGTGTTGATGGCCCCTAGAGCTATGCTGGCGAGACTAATGATATAAACTCAATCTTGGTAGGGTCATCTATGTTATTTACTCGAAGGTCGAAGGATAGAAGCCAGAGGACAGGTAGTGTGCGGAGTGTCTGTTCATCAGTGAGGAGTTTGCAAGAGTGTCTGACCCGGTGGGGCGGCCAATAAGTAACGGGGTCATATTAAAAACAATTTGAAGGGGGAAACCGGGAATCCTCTTAATTACTAACCCCATGAATCATGATGGACACAAATAGATATTAGTTCTGGGAACGACAGGACTCGAACATCCGGGGCTTGTGTCGTGCCTGACAGCGGGAAAAGCAAGGCTTTCGCTATAGTACTGCGAGGTGAAATGGAAGGTTGGCGAAGATTGCTGGAGGGATAGCTATACAGCAATATACAAGTATAGTGGAGAGGAAGAGACTCAATGAGAGATGACAATAACGTTGAACGAAAAGGTAGGACATAGCGTTGCATACAGAGCAAGCGACTGATAGAATATTATTCGTAGTAGTAGTAGTATTGAGGGGAGGCGACCGACAGCTGAGGTCATTTGAGCCATAGGGGATGGACTGGAAAGGGATGAAGGGTGGAGAGAAACCCGGCGTCGGCATTAGCCTACTCTTAACGAAAGGCGCCAAGGGGTCCGCAGCTTAACGTCCCATCCGACGGACGGCGTACTCACTCAAAGTGCCCTCCACAAAGCACCTCAAGTAGGGATCGAGATGTTTATTGTATAGGGATCGAGATGGGATTAGTATGTAGAAGTAATAGCTGAACCAACGAACTTGGTCATTGTTCAGGTCTACATGCCAACAAGCAAGCATAAGGATATAGAATTCGAAAGGGTAACGATCAATTAGATGCCATAACTACCATTGCTCTTGGAGCGAAACATTTGATAGTGATGGAAGATTGGAACGCGTCGGTAGGTAAAGGAAGCGATGTCAGTGAGATAGGGTACTACGATTTAGGAACAAGGAATGATGGCGTGGTGACAATAATAGAGTTCTGCCGTAGAAAGGGTTTAATCATAAGGAACCCTTGTGATAAAATCTACAACAGACGTTTGCATGCATGAAAAATGCCGGAGGATAAAGGGAGATATCACTCAGGCTTTATCATGGTTAGGCACAGATTTAAGAACAGCGTGATTAATTCGCACAGCGGATGCGGAATCGTATCACGGTTTGGTCATTATGAAGTTTATCGTCCGATTCAAAAAGATAAAACTGGGAAGAAAGGTTTGCAAAATAGAATGTAGAGGCATTAACCGGGGCAACAATGACCCAATATCTGAAATTTCAATACCCTCTCTTGGAATCGAACGCCAACTTAATGGTATCAGTCCAAACAAATCGCCAAGCCCTGATCAAATCAGCTCCTTTCTTGGAAACAATATGTAATAAATCCCTAAATGATCGTGCAGTACCCATAGATTGTAAAGTAGCCAAAGTCACTCCCATATTTAAAAAAGGCGACAGAGAAGATCCGAGTAATTACCGACCCATCTCTCTCACATCCATCGCATCAAAATTTTAGAGTACATAATTGTAAGCTCAATCATGAAATATATCGATTCTCAGAATATACTTACAAAAAACCAACACGGATTCCAAAAGAGTAGATCTTGCAAGACCCAACTGGTACCTTTCGTTCATGATATTTTGGTCTCGGGAGAAAATAATGCTCAGGTTGATGCTACAACATATTGTTTCTAGACTTTAAAAAGACATTCGACAAAGTTTCTCACAGGAATTTTCTCCAAAAGTTAGGAAGCAACGGGATTAATATATATGTAAGAGACTGGAAATTATCAATTCTTTACAGGCTGAAAGCAAAGGGTCGTAATACAGGATCCTGTAGACGGAGTATCATCTGACACAGTAAGTGTCACATCGGGTGTCCCAAAAGGATGTGTTATCGGTCCGCTATTACTCATTTTATACAATAATGACATCGGGTCTCAGTTTTCTAGTTAACTTCGTGTATTTGCAGAGGATACAGTGATATAAAGGGAAATATCCAGTCATGAAGATAGAGTATCATTAACTAAAGACTTAAACGGCAATCCATAAGTGGTGCGAGACATGGGAGCTAGAATTTAATTTGAATAAATGTATTTCGATTAATTTTTGGAGGAAGACTTTTTCACCCGAAAACACAGTATACAGGGAACCAACATAACAAACATAGAATCGGTAAAATACTTGGGTGTAATGATAACTAACAATATGTCCCTGAGAAAAACACACTCGTGCAATTTGCGAAATAGCAAATAAAAAGTTAGGATTCATAAAAAGGATACTTGGGCACTGTAATGAGATGGTCAAGGACCTTTGATATTTCACGTTAATTGGGTCCCATTTTCAGTATGCTGCGGGTATGCAAAATCCTCACGAGGTAGGCTTAATTTTGGAACTTGATTGAGTGCAGCGTAGAGCAGCTGGGTTTGTGAAAAGTTATTATGAATAAGGTAACAGTGTCACGACCCTATTGGAGGAATTAGAATGGAAGCCAGTACTTGACCCTAGGCTTAAATACAGTTTAAATTTATTGCGTAAATTTGAGGTTGGTTACTTATTCTGAGGAAGTTAAAGACATACTACAGGCCCCTACTTCCTGCGGTAGATCAGATCACGTACATAAAATCAGGGAAATTGATAGTAGAATGGATAAATTAAAAAAAAAATTTTTCATCATACCATTAGAGATGAAAATAGACATTACAGCAATCGCGTAGGAGATAATTAAAATTGACGGTGAATATACTTTGTCTATATCCTGCATGTTCGAAACCCGGCGTCGGTATTAGCATACTCTAAAAGAAAGGGGTCCACAATTTAGCGTCTCATCAGACGGACGGCGGTCCCAACTTGATATACTCTTCATATTATAAAATACTTGAAATACTCACCCCAAGTATGGATGGGGATCCCACTGAAAAATTGTACCACCGACAGGGTTTGAACCTGGGACCTTCCTGGTGATAAGCAGTGCACTAGCCACCACGCAAACCAGCTTTCTACGGCGTAAAACTAGGCGTTAAATAAAATTGCACGTAAAACACTTCGCACGAAACCCTATATCTCAACTCACTGTTGATTAGAAAACTCTTAGGGTCAATTAGGGTAAATACTGAGTTTATTCCTTGTGCAAATTTGATTCGTTAAATTAGCGCTTTGAACTATGCCCGTAAAACTATTGCATAGCTGAAGTCATCTTGATGACGTCTAATGTATACAATTGTCAGCGTTTATAAGTCATTAGTTTGGATGTTTTCACGAACAAATCATATAGGATTCTAAATAATTAAATTTTTATGTTTTGATGTTCCGGAATAGATTGGTGCACTTACAATAACAACTTATGCAAGTAAATACAAAGATTTTGTAATTTTTCACAGTGTTTTGGTCTGCATAACGCTTAGTCTTTAAGCATACTTTGAATTCCTACAACACTACTTGAGTAAAAAAATATAAATGATTGTAATTAGATCTTCATAGCTTTTTTTAGTCTCTCTTGGCACAACAACGTCAATTTCGATTCGCCTTTTTTCTCTGGATAACCAGTATTTGAAAAATAATTCCGAGAATAATTGAAATGCTTTCCCTCGTCTTTTAAGCGATAGCAAATATAATGAAATCGCCTTGCCCTCACGCCTTCCAGAATCGCGATTAGCTACTGGGTAAAAACTGACGGAATTGGTTTTGATCAAATAGATAAGGTATACTCAGCGAAGGTGTGTCACCAATATTTTGAAAGCTGAAGTCAGACGTACACCGTATATCAGTTTGAAGATAGCAATGTCGGGTAGCTCTCCTTACCACAACTCTTTTAAGACAATTTTTTTAATCCCAATTTTATTACCGCCATTATCTTTGTGTATTAGGAGAATTGGATTGCGATTCTTTCCCAACTCAATCTACAGATTGCAGCATTTTGAGTATGAATGACAACGACTGATGATCGAATCAAATCACTCACCTTCGGGGAGTGTTGTGAAATGGCCCGACCTAGACCAGGGAAATGTAAACTTTTGCTAAACTATTCCCTTTTTATAATTCATGTGCCCTCCTTGTATTCACTTATTCCCTGACTGATGTCAATATTTCAACTTTATTAACAATTTTTATAATATCATAGTGATCTACAAACCCCCTTATCTTTATTGTTGTTATCTTAACTACTATACGGATATTTTCTTACAAAATAAGTTCAAAAGGCAAATACTGAGCCTCGCCGCAAAAACTGATATCATTTTGAAAATCTGGGTAATCAACGGAGGAAGGAAATCGTGGTTAAATTAAGAAACGTACCAGAGAGTTATTTCATCCTCTAGAAGTCCTTTTTCAATTCAGAGGATGAAATACGGTCATTGAATAGCGAAACAAATGGACCACCAACTAAAAATCAAAATGCTCCCAGCAAGTGTTGAGAAATTGTCAACCGATTAATAAATACGATGAAATATCAAAATTCTAATTAACCGGTAAGGTATAGGTGTGATTCTACTAGGGACGTTATGAACAGGTTTCCCAAATCTTAACTTTCTGTCAGGCAAATATCATGCTGTTCTAGAGAACCATGAAGGAAATACATGTAAATTATTAATGTTTATGTTTACATATCCGTATACAAGAGATGGATTACGATAGATTCACACGAAATTCATTTCGAGTTTTTAATAAAATACGTAATACGTAAAAAGGATTATTTGGCAGCACCAATGTGGTATGTGTCCTATGAAGACACCTCATCTTCCTGTATTATACCGTATGGTTTCATTTAGTAAGGCTGCTCTACGGCAACATTTGCATACCAAAAAGATACGCACCCGGGAAGGAGTCAGAAGGAATCCTACATATTTTTTTAAACCTCGTGCTAACCGGATGCAAGACAGAGCGGGGAGGCGACCGAGAGGAAGGCTTTGACTTGGTGGAACGGAAAGACTCTCGCCTCCCCACCAAGAACTCAGAAGTGACGCGCCCCAAGATAAGGATGAAACGATAGCCCTAGACCAAGCTGCTCGAGTCAGGGAGTGCCCGTACGCTCTCTTGTCATTTAGCGGAGCAATCATGGAGGAAGAGGTGGAAAGAGAGGCCGTCGAGGAGTTTATCAGCCGCGATGTGATCCTGAGTTGTCTCATGAAATACACCGGCAAGGAGATCACCGAAATATCCCCGTTGAATGAGGTGGTCATCGAGCCAGCGACGAGGAGGATCGAGGGCTCCACCTCGTCGGTGTACAGGTTCAAGATCGGGTTCAGGGCCGAGGGGAAGGCCATGGTCCAGACCAAGTCCTTCATGATTAAGCGTCTGCCGCAGTCTGAGGTGCGGCAGCAGATCGTACAGACAGGAGGACTTTTCCGGAGGGAGGTGTTCTTCTTTGACAAGGTCGTGCCATACATGAAGACCATAGGAGGGAGGCGAATGGCACCGCCCGTTCCTGACGGCTACTACGCCGTCTCGGACAACCAGGAGAACCTCATAGTAATGGAAGATCCATTCGATGTGGGCTACCGGTCGCCTCAGGCCCCAATGAACGACTCGTATCTCCTCGAGCACTGTTTGCTGGTAATGCGGAGGTTGGGGCAGCTCCACGGTTTTTCCTATGGGGCGGAGAGGACGATGACCAAGAAATCAAAGGGCTGGTTGGGGATGGAACCCTCCCTTGAGAAGGACCTGCTCTTCTACGAGACGGTGGAAGGCGACGAGCGTCAACCTAGCCACGCCTACGGCATGCTCCTGGGGAGTATTGACGTCGCCCTAGACCTCGCAGGTGACATCAGCGAGCGGGCGGCAGCGGCTGCTGCCGCCGGCGAGCTGGCAGGCATCCTGGAAGGTGCTTGGTCGACAGTTTGCCAGTTGGTGAGCGTTAATCCGAAAGCCAGCAACGTCCTGTGCCATGGAGACTGTTGGATAAACAACGTCCTATTCAGGTACGACAAGTCAGGGGGAGAGGAGAGACTCGTCGACGCCAAGTTTATGGATTTCCAGCTGTCCCGCTACGGTCATCCTTGTCTTGATATCGTCTACTTCCTGTACCTGAGCACCAACAGGGCCATCCGCAAAAAGCACATCAACGAAATAATGCTGGCTTACTACAATTCCCTCGTTGATACATTGAGTTTCCTCGGGAAGGGATCGCCACCCATCACACTCGCGGAATTAAGACATGATTTACTCTTCAAATACAAGGCGTTCGGTATCATAATGGCTTTCATGTTGAAACCAGTTTTGTCCCTGGACCCAGAATTTGTTTCCGAGCATGCACCCCAGAACGGTGAGGAGGAAGGTGAGGAGCCTGCGAAAGGCAGCAATTACCATCGAATCATGGAGTGCTACGAGAATAATCCAGCATACAAGAAAGGCTTGGTGGAAGTTTTAGAAGAGGCGTTTGAATTGTTGATTCCGATTGGTTCTCAATGACCGATTACATCGACGAAGGTTTCCCCGAATAGTATTCGGCGTGAAAGAGTGCATCACTTATTTACTTTTGTGTTATGTTATGAAGTGAAATGGAGGAACAATTTTATCTATGTGTATATGTATGTAGATTATTTTTGGCTTTAATTTAAATAGACAGTGATTCCGTTTGAGTGAACATATATGTGTCATTGCATGTGTTGTTGCATCTTGGCTAAAAAAATGGAACATTAATGTATCATGTGACTTGCTGTACGAGATAATATATAATTTATGAAATGTTTCGTAAAATACGTATTCTAAAATGCCAATTATTACATTTGAAAAGTTGTTGGAAGACGTTTTACTTTAAATTGTTTTTGGTGGCGACACAGCGGGAAAGAAATGCGTGTATTTTCGTGTCTTCTTAATTATGGAGAGTAATTGGTCGCTTTGATGGCTAAACATGTTCAACTTATGCAGGAGAGAGTGAGCTTGATGTACTCATCTTTTTACTTTCAAGCAGTTTCAAGTTTATCTCCAAAGTATACCTGTAGTCATGACTAAGCAGTTGCCTCTTGTAAGTCAAAATTATAAGTCGAGTGGATGGATGAAGTAACTTTCCTATGGCATCTTAGAGAGGATAACTTATGATGAAGACAATTAGGCTGCTGTTTGTTAAGCTCTTATTATTTCTTAAGGCATTAACGAGGAGATTGAAAATTCCCAGTAACACACTCTAATATAACAAACTTGATCTTTGATGTGGCTTCGTCTTATCTCCCTTCGGGTATCTATAGCAGATTGAGCATAGGAACTTTTCGTTTAGAGGTGAATGGTACATCTTATAAAAAGAGGTCAAAGATAATCAGTTGGCAAACAATTCACCTAATCAAATGGTTTCGATTCATGGTTCCTGGTGATAAATACCCGATGTGAAAGCCACTCTTATAAGTTAATTCCAATCTTGACGACATATGCTATTAATGAGCGACTGAAATAGTGTTTTTGATAACTCATTAGATATACATTGAATATCGATGGGAGCCTCTTAAGTGATAGCTTAAGCTTTCAAATCGGCATCGGATTCATAATTTTGGGGATACGTAGCAACTGAATTATATACATCATGACGCAATTGGTTGTTTAATTTACGAGGACTGTCCACTTTTGTTACGGTCTAACGTGTCGGTGAGTAATTCTAGAGCCACCATCTTGGTGTCTAAACGTCCTTCCACTCAATACGCATCCTGCTGTGGTAGTGTGTAGGCTGTGGTTCTTCCATAGTACTTTTCTCACGGCGAACTATTAGAATGTGCGATACAATAGAAAATCCGTTATCTGTGAGGGCTGTCTGCTGTGGCAGAAAGTAACTAACGTTTTGAAATAAAATATGAACCTAGCGACAAGACAAAGTTTTATTATAAAAATTTGAAAGGTATATTCTTAAACTATATTTCTGCATAGTCGCCATTCAAATTGAGTCATTAATCATAACTATGAACAAGCTTTTCAATTCCATCTCTGAAGAAATCTGCTGCCTCACATTTTAACATTGTTTACTCCAGCATGCAATTCTGCGTCAAAGCGCAGTGTTGCAAGCCATATCTTCATCCCTGGAAAGAGGTGGCAATCGCACATTTTCACATATTTTTTTATTGATTTTCACCGCCACATGCCTTGAACATTAGTGCGGCCATTTTTAAACTGAATGCACCACCGCCTTACCCCGCCTTCACTCATTATTCCATCTCCGTACACTTCAAAAAGTTGTTTATGAATTTCAATTGGCTAGTTTTTGGCCAGTAAAAACCTAATGACAGATCGCACTCGAACATTGGCGGGATTTTTTATTGCAGTGCACATGTTGACACTTCGCAGGGAGCAAAGTGCATAGAAGACCCACAGTCAACGCAGTGCAATGGCAGGATGCGTACTGAGTAGAAGGACGTTTGGACACCAAGATGGTGGCTCTAGCCCTACCCACTGCCACATTAGACTGAAACATAAATTATTTTCTGGTCAGCTCTTGTAATTTGACTGACTTTGATAAATGTGGAGCAGTTTGTGCGAACTTCATAGCTAAAAATTACCACCATTCTTTCCTGATATCCAATCAACTTACTAAACTTTATTATTTTAAGACGCTAGGGAAATATGCCGGCCTGCACAATCGATAAAACAACCCGAAGCTCGGGTGTGAAATGACAACGTCATCTTCAGGTACCTGACGTCGAAAGCCGGGACGCATCGTAATAAAATTTTTGTGGAATCCCAAAGTTACTATTTTTTCATTTCCATTACGAAGTAAGTATTAATCATAGAAAAGGATAAAAATTTGGTTATGACAATGCCATCACAGAGTAATCATCTAGATTTCAGGCGACGTCATTGAACCAGAAACAAAAATTAATTTTCGACGATTTTGACTTAGTGCCGATAATATTGTGACTTAAATTACAATAAAGTATTTTTGTTTGATTTTTCAAATCTTATTTTTAGCATTTAAGAACAATGAGATACTGATGAATCAAGCGATGATTCATATCCATTTCCTCTGCGGTACGTTAGCTTGTCCGCTATCGAACAAAGGTTAGCGGGCAATATCTTTCAAAGGGCCCAAATCAAAAAATCTCAGCAGTGATGTTTTATCCAAACAAAACTCGGTGGGCAATCTCAGTTGTCACGGGGAAAAGAAATGGTCTCACGATACTTTATGTGTGAATTTCATTTTACACGCCAAAGTACACAGTTTGGTCTGATCTCTAGCCTCGCCTATAAAAATAAACTTTGAGTTTGTTGCCGAAGATTTTATTCACTTCATCATTGGAATAAATGTCACAGGAAGCATTTACATGTAAAAGAAGAATAACCGATTCCTGCGAAAATTTGACGATTACTGAATACTCTATTGCCGAGGGATAGATAATGAAAAAAAACGAAAAATTATCGCTCACAGCATTTAACTCTTAAAACAAAGTGAGAGCCAGGATTGAACCGCGGCGATAAGATACGCGCATTCGAAAATTATATCAACATTGCAATGGAACGCGCACGGACATTTCACACTCGTCGAAAAAATAGCAATGAAAATTTCGATCGAAACTCAAGCTTATGAATATCAAAAGCTGTTTCCAAAACTGAATGCGGTAAAATTTAGGCAACTGTACCGTCATCGAAAACCATAAGCATTTCGCACCTCATGGCACGCCCTCGGCAATCAATTCATATTTTATTCACATGTGTACCTCCGCGAAGGTTATTAATGTATGAGGAATACTTACACTCGAGTAATAGTCACAGAAACAATAATAATCGAGTAATGGTCACCTCGGAGGAGCAATACAAGTTTCAATTTGAGGGAGGGGCCAGTCTTGCGATACGATAATATAGCGGGCAAGAAAAAACTGATAGAAATGCCGTGACAGTTACTGGAAGCACCCGATGATGTGCATTTCAATTCCACAGCGCACAAATAATTAACTCCGACCGAGAATAGAACCCGGATCTCTCGAAATACGGCCGACTTCTTAAGCCATTTAAGCCACTGAGGGGTCCGCCTTCAGCCAGAAATCGAGCGAACCGGTATCGCACCCTGGTAAAGGCTAATAAATTTTTTAAACGGCGAAATTCTCGCATTTTACTGGGCGAGATCTCTCTGAGCCATATGCGTACGGCGCGAGACAGTTGGCAAGCGTACGATGGGCAAAAGATGGACGGTAGGTACTGGAAATCCAGAATGCTTTCCGGATCCGTCCGTTTCCCATGCGCAAATCCGAATTAATGTCCTCATCGGAAGGAAGGACCACAGGAAGTAGGCGACTGGTGGGGATAGTTGCAACAGGGGACAACGGTGTTGGGGAGTGGGTCAGGGAGGGGGGGAATAGGGAAAGAGAGAGAGAGAAGGAAGGGGAGATTAAAACCTCGCGGTGGTCGGTCGGGTGGAAATCCTGCGACCATCGGTATCGCTCTCCCCCTGGAAGAAGTGGACGGGGCCCCGCCGCCGCAGTTTGATAACGAGGTGAGGGAGTGAAAGTGAAAAGCGATCAGACGGTTAGCTGTCTCTCTGCTGGGGCGCGCGAGCTGATACATTTAAGTCAGGATACTGACCACTGAACAAGTTCCCGGGGCATCCCTTCTCTTCCACCCTTCTAACCCCCGAACTGAATGAAACGAGGTCTCATTGGCCTAGAGAGATAGGCTTACATGGATTCGCCAATGGCACCAGGGCGCATTGAAGCCTCCTTTGCGATGATAACCTCCCTCTTTTTCGCCTTTGCTCTTCTTAAAGAGACTTCATTTCTACCGTCTCATTTTTTTGGTATTTTCAAAGGTCTGAATTCACAAAATAAATCATAATTCATCAGAAATATACTAAATCCGCGAACATAGAGGTGGGCACATGTTACCCTTTACCTTCAATGTTAGTGACTAAGGGGAGGGAGAATGATCCTTAAGCTAACAAGATGTTTAATATACGTATCCTGTACTGAATATTGTTGCATGAAAGTACTTTCTTTCGCGTGATTAACATTTTTCGGGTGCATGATCGGACTAATATAGAAGTAACAAGATTGGGATTCTGCTTACATGGCTGGTGACCTAACACCCCCGCAACACGCCCTTACGGCGGCTTGCGGGACATAGTGCAGATGAAGATGTAAACACAATGGTTCTTAGCGAAAACGAATATTTACAGAATCTCTCCTATTTTGCTAGTACCCCAGTGTTTTTAGCTTCCCTCTAGATTGAAAGTGGTGTGACCCCGCCGGCATCCAAGCTCGACTTTCCGTGTTACGCAGGCTGCGGTCGACCCCTTCCATTTACAAACTCTTGCTCACTCATTGGAACTGGCAAGGGTGAACTGGCTACACGCCACGTGACTACCGGTCACTCAGTGAACAGCAAAGCTTGTCAGCGTTTAATTGTCCCCTCAACCATGCCACAGAGGTCTGGTGATGAGACTGACGAAAAGGGAGTCTAGGAAGGGGTCCGGCCTTCGATTTCAGAAGGTAGTAAAGAGTTTTAATTGTTTTTCCCGTCCCTGATTGAACGTGGTTTACGAAATACGGCTGCTGAGGTATGCGTCTAATGGAGAGTGCAACTGTGGCCCAAATTTGCCTTTCGTTCCGAGGGGCCTAATATTGAAGTTTGCTTCATTTCGACCATTTTTTCGACCTTCCTGCCTCTCCATAACGTACACCTTTACTAATTGATGCAAATAGCCTGCAAGTGAACGCTTATCGCAAAGATTACTATTACTTTAAAACCCAGTTCCTCCACCCAATGACTCTAGCTGGATTTCAGCTCGAGATGGAATGGACAAGCATGACTAATCAAAAGAATCTCAACCAAATACTACTACTGTTTCCTCGGTAATTTTCAATTTACGTAGTTTGATGATATATTAAAATGATATGCCTCCTTGAGAGACCTTACTACCCATTTGCTGTGTGATTTTTCCCATCTCCAGGCACTTGGAACATAGTATTACAGTATTAGTTGTTTTAAACTTTCACAGCATCACCAAAAAGCCAATACACAACTCACGATTTGGAATTCAATTAATAATCATTCATCTTAAGGATGCCTCTAAGACGAATGGTAACAGAATATCTGTACAGATGGATGACATCCGTCTCGAATCATGATGCAAAGATGGCGATAAGGGTAACGGTAAAGGGACCCTAAGATAACAGCGTCCCTACGCACTCGGTCTCGAAAGGATAAAAACTTAAAACGAATCGGTCAGTTAAATTTCATTCTAATAAGGTATTCACCCATCAAACTCACGGGTCTGCTCGAGAGGAGGGGAATTCTACTCTGGAGCTGCGATACATAAGATGAGGGAAGGATTCCCAGAACATGGCATTGTGCCACGTACGGACTTCACGTCAAGCACATCTAGTCGTGAGCGTTGGTCATGCTTCCCGAAAATAAAATGAATGATATGCCACTCATAATCGGAGATTCACCAACAGAATAGAGGACTACGATTATGGTCCTAGCTGACAATTTCCAACGATACCTAATCAGTGATACGAAGGAAAACCCGAGAAATCAATCGATTGTGGGGAGATCTAACTGATATTTCAGGAACGGCGGTGATGAAGTCACTCGTGGTGTCTAGAACCGTGAGAGGAGTCTACGAAATTCTATTTGGATACACTCCAGGGATGAAGGAGGTAAAATCATTGCGCCATGAAGAGAGGTTCCTGCTTGATAGTCCATTGTTGTCTTGTCGCATATTTCAAAAATCCTGACGATAATTTTGCCTGAAGGATGGATCTATAATAATGATTAAAAATTGTTCCATTTCCATAGAAAGTTCAACCCCTAAACTTGCAGACGCGAAGTGGTTATTTTTACATAGTTCCCTTCTCGATGCCGAACACCTTATTCACTCGTGAGCATCATACTAGAGCCTACACGCCTCTTCGCTCACCACACAAATTTGTAATCCAAGTCCCGCACACAACGTTTTTCATAACATCACTTTCCACAAATGTAATATGAGAGCTATTACCGCACCAGAAAAGGAATGATAATAGCGTATAAAATCACCTTCGGGCATCACCAATAAGAAACCAATTAAATTAATCCTTAGCATTAGAATATAAAGTTCTCAATTAATGAAAACCGTTCCAACCATCACAGTCAGTATAAACGCTGAAGTTTCTCACCGAGAGTCCTGAACGATACGCAAGTTACTATATAATTATACTTTGCAATACAAAAAATATTTGTCATCTGAGAGCCATTTATAACATTGGGTTTTACGTAAGGCACATGCGGGAGTGGATAGGACAAAGGCAAATCATTTCCATTACTCATTTGCTCAAAACTATGAGTAAGCACTTTTTTCTATGACTTCTGTAAAAATGAAACAGTGAAAATCACTTAATGCAACGTATATTATTTACGAACAACGGAAATCGGTGGCTCTATGTTCGAAAATCTGACAGGATATTGGAACGCCCATAAAATATGCGTATTTGGCCTAGCGCGAAGCCGTTTTGATTCAACCTACCAGAAACAGATGAGCCTTTACTTCTTAAAACTACTTTAAAGATAAGAGTTAGATAAGCGTATTGAATTCCCAGAATTCAGAGATTAAACCTTCGAGTTCGATTATACAGTTATTCAGAACCCGCAGCGTTCTTGGGAAAAACTATACCTTGAATCTCTCTGTTTTATATTTAATCTCTAATTTTATTTACGTGATCTCTCCTGCCGTAGTACGATGGGGCTACAGTTATTAGAGATAGGACTAATGGAATAAATTCAAAGTACGCAGTACAGGTGGATATAGGAGCTGCTGGGAGGCAATTAGATACTGAAAACTAATAAAGGAGAGAATGTAGGCTAAGCGAGGTAGCGGGAGGAAAAGAATAATAAATTTTATGGAATTAAGAGAGGTAGTTATATTGAGGTTAAAACGTATTTATTGCAATTTTTAATATGAAATTTAGGAGTATTTTTTGTCGGTTAAGGCTTAGAAGTTTAGAAATGTGTGGTTCCTGGGGTCCATTCAGAGCTCACTCTAATCGGTACACACTGCAAATAATAATGATAATTCTTAAGATAATTTCTGCATTATTATGAAACTTTGATTCCAGAAAGAAGGAAATAAAATTTTGTAAAAAGTTTCATGTCAAAAACGAAGATTGATTAGGAATATTTTACGTAGGAACTGAAGATAAGGGGGAAAAGGCTGAACCTTCGTGTTTAGACTACTTTCAATGTTCTGGTAAAAACTAGACCATACTAATAAAAAGTACCTTCTCACCAGTGATAAGTGTGTGCTGAAACCAATCACTTTGTGAAAGTTTCGGATTCGATGCCTTTTGGCATCCAAGTCCACATACGCCGCCAATCGTGACGCTTATATACAGGTATATATATAAGCGTCACGATTATATGTATAATTTTTGATCATTTTCATATCAGCTATTTGCATTGCCGCATGTCAGGCAGTTTGCTGCCAACGATAATTAACCGAAAACGTGGCTCCTAAACTACTCGTCTTATGCGTAATTCCACTTTGCCTTCCTTGAAAGCAAATATTATAGCGCGAGAGCGCATACTTCAGCGTCGATCTATTTCACCGGCAGAAACTTTAAAAGGATACACGAGAGAGTCTGTGTATAGTGCTCAGGGACAAAGGAAGGAATTCTGATTGAAAGAACGCATGCCACCCACTGACATTCTCGCGGTCACCATATGGCGGGGACGAGGGAGCTTCGTCTCCTCGTAATCTCCACCCCTTGGAAACCGAAGACAGCCAACGATTTCTTTTCTTTTTCGCACTTAATAATTCCTATAATGGAAATTCTTTCGGGTTGATGGTTTCCTAATGCATCCGCCAGACTTAACCTCCTTGAGGTTGCCCAATAACCGCCTCCCTAAAATCGAATCTCCTCCTGTTATTGGAGAAAATGTTACAATGGTTTTGTACCGTCGAAGGAAAGTTTTGAATGGGCACATATGGAACCCCGCAGCACATGCAAGCCTCCCCTAGCGAGGCACCACTTGGAACCCTACAATGCTACAAATCCGTCTTCGATTCCTCGTAAGTTCAATCTCCCCTCGTTCCTTCAAATATACCTATATTTTTCTTCCCCACACCTCTGTTGTCGTTATCTCCTCTTTGCCGCCACCTCTCTCTAGTCACTGCATAATATCCAATCGAAACTGCCTAAAAAGAAATTCGGGTAGCCACTGCTATTTGAATTGTGGAGTATCCGAACTATACAAATTCTAGTATATAAGGAAAATTATTCACTTAAGGACACGTTGTTTTTACATTGAGTCAATCAGTGAACACGCGCTACTCACCCGATCACGAAAAAAGGAATAGAATACATATTACTCCTGTAAGAAGTTTTTGCATGCTCCCCTTTCACACTTGAACAATGTATTACTTCCCGAAAGTAAGATATCAGTCGAAACGCCATTCACAGGCAAGTAGAGAAACCTATCATCTTTTCGTACTTACTAGTATCTGTCACTGTACAATGTGGGAGGACTACGAATAGGCAGGAAGATTTCGCCAATCAGTTTTAGTTCTTATTTCAAAAAAGGGATGGGCAGCCATATTAAAATACTACAAACAATAAGTTTGACTTCACATGTAGCTAAGGTGGTTCTCAGGGTAATAAATGAAATAATAGAGATGAGGGTAAATGAATACATAAGGGATGATCAATTTGGGTTCAGGCAGGGGAGAGGCACGCGTGATGCCAAAGCAGTAATGAAGTCACAAATAAATAGGAGCATAGAATGGCTATCCGGCTGTGTTTGTCTGTTTCTTAGATTTCGAGATAAAATTTGATGGAGTAAATTGGGTAGAATAAATGACAGCTGTATTATGAAAACAGGAGTTAGATTAGGGGGTTAGGAGACTTATCCGCAACCTGTACACGTCACAAATTGGTCAAGTGGGAGTTGCGGATGGAGATTCGGGAAGGGTAGCATACGGTAGAGGTATAAGTCAGGGCTGTCCATTATCACCTGTGCTTTTCAATAAATATGTGGAAGAAATGGCGAAAGCAGCTTGGGAAGAACTGGAGAAAGAAATTAATTGGCCGTGGGGAATTCATGAAATGAAAAAAAGATTTGCTGATGCTCAAGCTTAAGTTTGCCAGTTAGCCAAGGGGTTACAAGAATTGTGCAGTGCATTGGAAGGTCATCGCGATAGGCATGGGATGAGAATGAACGTAAAAAAAGCAATGCAAAGAATTATGCCGTTTCAAGAAACAAGGAATGCTAATTTAAATGTTCAAATTGGAGTTACTTAACCAGGGCCGGTGGGACATTTTCCCTATCTCGGAAGTGTTTGGGCCAAAATCTAGGGAAATAGTAGGGACAAAAGGAGAAGCACTGCATCAGGCGAATAAGCTTTCACAAGGGGAAAGGAATTGATGAAAGGAGATTAAGGTTGAGTAAGGAGATTAAGAAATGGCTCGTCAAAACTTTACCATGGAGTGTGGTTTTGAACGGCGCGGAAACAAGGTTAGCAAGATGATAGGCATAGATTGAAGGCTTTTGAAATGCGGGTGTGCAGAAGGGTGGAAAAGATGGAATGGACAGAAAGGAAAGCAAATACGGAAGTACTAAACATGATGGAATAGGAGAGAGAATTGTTGGGAGAAATGCAAAGGAGGCAGGGGAAATGAATTCAGAGCGTTTTGATTGGCAATGGGATGTTGAAGACTGTGATAGAGGGGATAAACTTGGGCAAACGAGGAAGGGGAAGGAAGAGGATAGGGATGTTGGGTGGAATTAAGGGAGGAACGAAGTGTGGGAAATTGAAAAGGGAAGTACTTTAGTTTCCGATGTGAGATTGTTTTTTTGTTGAAAGAGATAAGTGAATGTATTGCCATTAAATTGCCTCGGCTGTTTCCATCCAAAATCTACCTTAACGGGTATAATTCCAATAATAATAATAATCAATCATATACAATTCAGGATACCAGAGGGCGTACAAAGACTTTATATAATGATAGAAACAAAAACATCGTTTTTATGTGATGATAACTTATGAACAATATATTTGTTCTTTTTATTAATGGAAGGATAATGTTTTAAGGGAGGGAAGTAACATTTATTCTAAACGCGGAGTGAAATGCAGCTATGTGCTTTGGGTCTCATTTTTTCGGGATTTAACTTTTTAACGACTCATACTAAAACTTTTTATCATTCAAAAGATTTTTAATAGGTATTTTAAATGAATATTATCCTCAGAAACCTACATCACATTCCTTTCATCAAAAACTTCCCATAATAATTTCTATCATCTTTCACAAAAAACACTCATAAAAATACCTAATTACATTTGAAGTATCGTGTTTCTCGGGTTAGTAATTGTTAATATTGCAACATGAATTTACATCCAATTACCACATTACATTAAATATTGACAATAGCTCACTGTGAGGGTAAGTAATAACTGAGATAACCGGCCAAATTGAATGAACCATCATCTACGAGCAAATAAATACGCCTAAAATACTTCCACACAATATCCCGCAAGCTCACACGAGGGCGGGTGGGGAGAGGTTGCGACACAAGATATTCATGCAAACTAACGACTCTCCTAAACGTGCATCTGGAATTCTTTGTTTATTATTTTTGACTGTAATACTGCAAGCTCGAGAGAAGACGCGGAGTCAGTAGTTCTGAGAAAATATTCGGAATATGATGCGTCCTTCTTTGAGATTTCATGATTCCATTCCCTTAAAATGCCGATCTAGCCATGCATCACACCACAAAAATCACCATATGGGCCTGCGTGAGGAAAGCGACACGACACCAGTTTTTATAAATTCCTCTTTGAAATCGTTTTAGGATGTGCCCGTTAAAGAAACAGGTTCGATCTGTTTATCACAAACTTAGTGTTGTTTAAAATTGTTCCTTTTTTTGGGTGGTGAAATATGTTATCGGAAAAGATAATATCTAAATCCCTCACTGCGGAAATATATCCTTAATAGTTTTTCCTGTGAGTCATAACCGCTGATGCGTGGGGTGCGATAAACTCCCTCGGTAGCAAAATTAAACTTTGGTACCTTAAGTATTTCTAAATTTTTATTAGTTCAACTTAATAATGAGTCATGCAATATGAAGAATGGGGTTAAAGTATATTTTTTGTCACTTAATTTAAGGCTGAGGAGTACTGTATGGTGCCGACGCCATCAAAAACCTACCTATACTCTAAAATACTGCTAATTATTAGCCTAATTAGCTTTCGTCAAAAATATAGAGAGTCAGGTCCCAATTTGTCCAATTAAATATAACGCTAATTACTTTATCGGTAGAAATTGTAATAAATTGGATAATATTCTTTGATTTTTATCCACATACTCAATTAACACTTTCTCTGATGATCCCCCAGGTGGTTACGGCCTCCTCTTTAACTGGTATAACCTGGGTGAAGGAACAGTTCTACTTTTCTTTTTCATTGCAATAAATTGCCGCCCGTCTTTAGAGGCCACGCAAATTTATGACGGCCCGGCACATTCTTCGAATAAGTGTTCCCATAAAGATTTGTAAGTGTGGTAACAGCTGAAAGTTCTAACAGGATATGAAAAAGACTTTCATGCATACGTACATATCATTGAAGGCCAATCATTGCTTCACGTGACCATGCTATAGTGATGTGTGTTCAACCATTTCAAGATTGTAAGTACTACGGTATCTTTTTATGAGAAATAATTTTCTTCTTTCAATCATGATCGTTGTAGGTATCGGTTAGTAGCTATTATTGGTAAATATTATACGTTTCCTAAAAACTACCGCGCCTCGTCGTGGAATACGAAAAAATTCCTTCACGAAATATACCAATATTCAGTTTTTATCCTTCAGCGTTTCCTTCTTTTGTCCAACGTCCTTTCTACCACTCTTCATATTATGACGTCCAAATTAATTTCCTCTTCCTTCCCGGCTTACGCAAGAGTTTTCCTTCCATTGCAGCCGTCAATATCCCCATACTTCTAAAAAACAACCATTCCCCCAACCTTTTTGAAATGTTCACAATTTTACAGTCATGAGCAATATTTGTTACGGAAATGTAGTATTATGCTTAAGAATTCATAGACGAATTCCACACATAAATAGGAGTTCAAGCATCAACACTGTTGACCATTGGCGCGCAAAAATCATATCGTCGAGATATTTTACGCATGCACAAAAACATATCAATATATTTCGCTCCTAAAGGTATGAGAAATTATGAGATTACGTTTTGAATAAAAACTTTCAAAACGGCATTTAAATACAGGGGAAAAACTATACGCATCATTTCTTCGTAGTATTTTTTTCGTGTCCCTGGTGGAGACATTCCGGACTCGTACGAACTGGAGGTGCTATTATGAAACCTTAATAAGTAAATCAATTAATGGACAGTGATCTACCGGTTGCAATATGTTTTTAATAGACTGAAAAATTAATCACTGGTAAACTTTTAAGCCCGGCCCAGCACAAAATTAAACACCGTAACAATCTAAACTATATAAACTTTCTTCAATTCCGCATACCTTTTACCTCCCTCAATTTCAACTATTTTTTCCTCGCGCTATCTCACATCCTCCCTTATATCAATTTTTATCAGTCTACTCTAACTCGATCAAGTTATCCTGTCCCCTTTGCGTTTACTACGCCTAGAATTCATTCGTTTGCATTTCCTCTTGACCCCTTTACAATTATAAGCAAAAGCGATGAAATTTTCTCAATAAAATATTATTTTATAAAGGACTTAACGTTTATTTAAGCACCACCAACGAAAGTATCAGTCAAGAAGTTTGGTTGGAAGGAGATTGGAACTTGATAAAATCTATTTTTAGTACCTTGTTATATTCTCTTGGTACTTCGAACGATGGAGCTTTGTCCTATCGTTGGCTCAATTAGTTCATTTCCATTTCTTTACAAAATACCGTTCGAACTTAATTTTTTAGACTGCAACCTAAGATCTCAGGGTTAAGTGCCTCGCGGCCTTACCACCCTTTAAGCCTGCACTGCTTCTCGGCATCCCTGAGTTCAAGTATTAATTAGGATATACGTACACATATATTGTATGCCCATTTCACTACAACGGTGCCAGAGTCGAAATGATGTAGAATAGAATAGATGAATGCGGGAAGAGATATTTTCAATGAGCCCGTTGCGGAGAAATAAAACTGAGGAAACAGTTAGTAAAAGGTTTGTAGAAAATTTTTCCGGAATAATTTTTCCCTGACGCGACTGTGCGGCGCAACGCGCTCGCAGGCTCGGTGGTGGGGGTCTGACTTTCAACACGCGCCAAGTACCAATCGACTGCGAGCGTTCGTTCAGGTAATATCGTGTTTTTAGTGGACTCCTGTTGAGTGACTCGGTGCAAGCGCAAAATGCAGCAAACGACTGAACAGCACTACGCCATCATATTTTGTACTGGACGGGGAAATCGGGTACGGAGACGTAGAAGTGTTCAAGGGTGAAAGCATGTCACTTACTGTAGTTTTTAAGAGGCACAAGGCTTTCAAAGATGCCCGAAAGAGTGTGAAGGACGAGCCCCGCGCTGGACGGCCGTCGACGTCAAGAACCGACAACAATGTGTAACGTGTGCGTGAAGTGCTGATTTCAGACCGTCGGTAAAGTGTGCGCATGATAGCAGATCGTATTGGCATTGATAAGATGACAGTACACATCAATATCAAAGAAAATTTGGCGATGCGAAAGATCTGCGGTAAACTCGTCCCGAAGGTCTTGAAAGACGATCAAAAGCAGAGTTGAGTGTCTGCTTGCGAAGACCTTCTGCAACGGGTTAAAGAAGACCTCGACTTTTTTGGATAGTCTCCACTTGGCACCAGCAGACTAGATTCCTATTCCCAATAGGGTAAAACTCCATCAAAGACAACACCATGAAACTATGAGTGCGGTCGAAGAAGCTTGTGCGAGTACCCTTAAGGGCCTTCCAAGAATCCTGAGTCTACCAGGGAACCTTCGAGTCGTGGAAAATCCTCCGGTAAAAGTGTATCGACGCTCAAGGGAGGAACATTGATGAATTTTGAGGCATTGCAGCAATTACTGAAATAAATCTATTTGCCGAAACACTTCCCGATACCTTTTATACAAACCTTGTACTCATGTTAAATGCGCTGAACATGCATATTGAACAATTGAATGGAACCTAAAGATATCATGTACGTAATGAATCTGGTAATTCCTCAATAAATGCCGGTGAAATAAACGAATTTCTTTTTAATTTCTCTCACCCATTGAAGTTTTTCTCACGCAGTCGCTTAGAGGAGTTTTCTTGTAAGAGGTCCAAAGAGGAATACTCGCAAAATTACCTAATAAATATGTAAAACACTCACACAAAGAAAAGTAATGAGATCCTCCACAAGTTAAACATGAACGCAGGATCGAATAAACTAGAGGAGTCGGAGGGTTTCAGGTACATGGGGAGTAATTTTGAGTGGAGCGGGAATATTACTAGCGATATTAAAATAAGATTAACACTGGGGAAAGAAGCTTTTAGAGGAGGAAAATATAAGAAACGTGAACTAAGCAGATAAATAGATAAATGGATAAACTTCTCTATGAAGGAAAAATTGAGAACATAAGGTCCCTTCTTCCATTTAGCCCTTAAAAGAGATTGAAAGAAAAGATTTTAATTTTAATATGGCGGGTAGTCTGGTATGGACGCGAAACTTGTTTGAGGCAAGAGGATGAGAGAATATTAGAGGCCTTTAAGGTGTGGGTATGGAGAAGATTTGAGGACGCACGTTAGACTAAAGACAATGCTTTAAATATAGTCGGAGAAGAGAGGAAGTTGCCACGTGAAATCCGAAGATGGTAGAGAAAGTGAAAGGAAAAAGAATTCCCCCAGGCAGAGGAAGTAAGGATTTTTGAACGTTGAACTCATTCATCAGGGTACCTATTTTTGTGCCATGGCGTATTCTTCAGGAGGATTATAAATTCTTAAAAAGAAATCCTGGAAACAATTAGATGTTAAGTGATTTACGAAAATAGGAAGGCTGTGACAGCAAATTTAGAAAATATGCAAGGAAATTAGGTAAGTACAAGAACAAGATGGTGGGTAGCGATAGCACAGGGATAGAGCGTTGGTCTACTGACCAGAGTGCCCATGTTCGATTCCCTGGCAAACCTCTCTGGGCACCATCAGCTCAGCTCATGCTGCGTGATTTTTCTGGTACCAGATCTTCCTGGGAAACCATAGCCGGCACAGGGCAAGGAACTGCCCCCCCGCCTTCATGTGTGAATTTCACACGCCGGTGGGCTTAGCAGTACTGGATGAACTCTGCCATCGCCTTCCAAACTGACCATCGGGTTCATCACTGTGTTTATGGCTTCATATCAAGATAGTGGCAAACCAAATTACAGTGTATTGTAACCTCCTATGTAATATAACAGCTGTTTGTTTTAAATTCAATGAAAGGAAACGTAAACGGCAACCTTTAATAAAACTTTGTCTAGTAAACATCTATTCTACCCAACTTTTCCTCCGTTTATCTTCATATAGTCACTGTAAATTCCCCTCGCGTAACATCCTTCCTTCTCAACCGTCCCCCCGCCCCTCTCCCTCCTTCCTTCCCAATCAACCCCTTCCGCCGTACCACAAACAGAAATGATATTACGACAAAAGGGGAAAAAAACGAGAGAACGTGACGCATTTCCCCTTAGCGCTTCCATTTCGTCACATTCCTTCCCCCTCCGCCTCCCATCCCAAAAAGACCTCTCCTCTCACTCAACCCTCCGGTCGACACCTCTCTCGGAAATGGGACCCAACGAGTCAATGAGAGCGAACGAGACACTCGCGAACTCTAGCGTAGATACATGTGGACCACATTCGCATTCGCATACGTTGACGGGGAATGTGGAAAGAGACTCGACGAGTTTTTTTTAATTTTCGACAACTATTTTTTTACAGATTCCCAATTCCGTACCTTGAATATCCTCTCACCCCTGGCTTATTCACTGCTCTTTCCTACACTGTCCCTCCTGAGTTTCCCTTCTCACTCGCAGGTAGAACCGAGTGTTTAGTCCCCTGAAAACCTTTTCTGGGAGAAGCTGTTTCATTACCCTCTCTTTCTCTCGTTACCTCATCTCTTCACGTGGAATGAAGTCCTCCTCCTCAATAACCACCCCAGGGTGACTAGATGCCGACTGCGGAGGCGAATACGACACCGAGTTAAGTACGGGTGGAGGGTGAGGGGGAGGTGGGGGTGTGGATAAGGCTCCGACACGGGACAGAGAGCGCCCTCTGGTCCATGCAGACGCGCGACCTCGACGTCCCACCTTTCATTTCGCTCCTCGCCACTCCCCGACTCGGCAACCCAACTTGTCTGCCCGGACGAATGCAAGGAGCTCCTTCCTCCAGCAATCCTGTATTTATACGAGCGGACTGTATCCGTAGCTCGAAAACCTGAATCCTTAACGCTGCTCAAAGACCACGACCGCTCTTGCTTCGCTTCGTAAATATCCCTCACAGGATCTTGAGGATCCCCTGCGCCCCAGATAGAATGCATCGACATCGACCGAGTATTCAGTGTTCGAAGTGCTTGTGGTGTTTACACAGATGCGAGTTCCAATCGGGATAACCTTTGCATATTATTTGAGACTCAGCTGAAAACAAATTAAAGGGGTTCCCATGCTGGTTTGTGCTTCGGAGAGATAGACAACGATGTTCACCCAGTGTCTTAAATCAGAATTTTCACCACTTCACTGGACAAAAGAATAGATCACAGCTGAACCTTACTATTTCAATTGAGCCTTCTACAATCAGGTGAGAGGACATAGCTGGGATGGAAATCGTAACGACGCGTCACGCTCGCCGCAACGGAATGCGACAGATTTGTAAAAGTTGAGTTCTCTCCTATTGATATTGCAACGTTTGTAATCTTTTCCTCCGTTTTACGTCTCTGTGGGCCATTTCAATCGTTTGCCGTCGGGTCCTCGTCTATTTGCCTCCCTCAATTCCCGGACCCATTCCGTTGAAGGCACCATCCATCATCGGCTCCTTCCTCGTGCTCTTCACCACCCCTCTCCTCGTGTTTAAGTGCATCCTCTCCATAAATATCCCAACGCCCCCGCCCAATTCCCGTGATTTTTGGATCCTAGGGGGAGGCCATAACATGCTCCTGCCGTAAACGAAGGGAATCAAATCCATCGAGTTCGTCCTTACACGTCCTGAATACACATTACGGGAAGGTCCACAAGGAACTACTGTCTCTATTTCCTCCTTGGGAGTCTCAACACGGCCATTGCATAAGTGGGAGGCTTTGAGCGGAGCACGTGTCTTCGTTTGGTGGTATTTGGTAGAATATAATCGTCCCAAATGTCCACGGGTTGGTGAAAAGGATTGAGCCACCTCCCTGGGATGAAGTGTACCAAAGGATACCAGGGTTTCTGCTGCCGGTGCTTTGATTGCAGCTCCCTGATCCGTCGCGGGAAAAGAAGCAGGCTGACCGCGGAAGGTGAGAAACACATGAGGAATGGCTTGAAAGAAACTCATTGAAATTCGGTCACTGAAATAGCATGTGCCCCTTGTGCCTAAATTAATTTGTTTTTGTTTTGTTCTGCGTCTATGACCATGATTTTAGAGTTGATATTAAAATATATAACACCGCAGATAATGACAGTCTAAATTTCTTCGCTGTCTCGTTAATTTTCCAGTTAACTCAATCATTTTAGTTTTTAGAATTTTTTAAATGGCGCGCCGAAAATAAAACATCGAAAATATAAAAAAAACAGAGGAATGACCAATGAAAAGCAATCTTTGAGTATCCCTACCTCAAACAACCTTTTCTTTTGCCTTGCTCCTTTTTGTCTCTGCGATTTAACCTACTTCAGTAAGCATAATCTACAGTATTTCCAAATGTATAGCATTCCCTGAGATTGTACTTGAAACAATTTGTTTTGATCAGCTTGAAGGTTTAAACGTTTAGATCATCTGATGATGTAGATGAAATAGACAATGTTTACTCATTAAACATTCATTAGGTTACAAGTCGGAAGGAGATTACACTTAATATAATCGGGCATGGCGTCACAAATTTTTGCGAGAGTCTTCCATGAAAAAAAAACCTCGTCTTATTTTTTTTAATAGGTCTATATGCAGGGAAATATTTGGGAAAAAATGACGACTCTTTTAATTTATTAAAGCGTGTAACGATGAATTAAATAGATTTTGTTTATTGCTAATGAAGTCTATGCATAAAATCGCAAGAAAACGAAATAAAAAATTCAAAAATAATTTTTAATTTAGGTTAACATGCCATGCCATAGACTTTAAATCCGAAGGTCAATGTGAAGGGCAAAGGCGTACACATTTGCCAATAGCGTTTGAAAAATTCACGACAGTTATCGATTGGGAGAGGATTATTATAAAAAACGTCAGTGTCATCATTGTCAGTGCAAGTCAAACTTATTTTTGTCTCTTCTAAAAGCTATGAAAATTGAGTCCTGGTGCAATTTTACATCCTGTCAATCCTATCAATCGTTCATTGCTTCCTGCGCTCACGTCTCTCATGACGTGCTTCTCGTAATGCATCCTTGGCCTTGTTCTTTAGTTCTTCCCTTCTATGGCTGCTTCAAACAATTCATTCTGTACTAGCAGCTGAATTCACCTATTCATAGGAAAACATACTTATTTTCCTATTAAGAACATACTTCATTGCGGTGTCAGTCGTGTGTCATGGCCTCATAAGACAGTTCCAAGATGATATCCGCCTAATGAGGAACGCTTGTTTTTTTATCATATTTCACGCTGTGCATTTATCGTAATCACTTTAATATATGCTACATACCCTTCTTGCACGTAATGCTTATCACAAAATTCTCTCTAATAACTGCCATAATTTTCAAAATAAATATATCTTTTTCATAAATCAGGAGAACTTTTCATCCGAGTAAAATGAAAGGATTTTTGCTCCCTTTTACGGGTGGTGACCTAACACCCCCCGCCACACGCCCTTGCGGCGGCTTGCGGGGTATTATGCAGATGTTATGGAGATGAGAACATTCGCAAATCATCCCGGTACAACGAACTAAAGTAACATTTAATTCCTCCTGCTTGGAAGAAGGTTTATTTCTCAACGGATTTTGAACAAATAAATTATTCCCCTGGAATTCATGATAATCCACTCATTCAATAAATCTGACTCTCATACAGCATACGTGAAAGATCGTGGAGATATGTTTAGACACCCAGTGGATCTTGAGCAGTTATCCAGTTTGCGTTACAGTATGTCTTTACTTTTCCGTACATATGCTCCTATGACGGTTTATGGCCGTATTGCAAACATTGAAACGGAACGTTGAAGATTACACTCCCGCCAAGTCATCGGTAAGTTACAAAGATCACTCTTAATAAAAAAAACAAACAATCCGTGTTTAAGCAAAGAGCTCTTAATAACAATAACTTTTTTTTTTCCTCGGGGATTATTCTATTATTTTCTTGCTTCATGCTACGTCTATTCGCTGGCTGCGGCGAGAGCCGTAACACTCAGTGCGGCTGGAGGATTAAACGCAAGGCCATCCCAAGGGAATAGTCGATGATGAACCAGATTGGGATTATTCGCTGCGTTGCACAACTGAAAATCGAGTTCGCTCCAACGAGATACGCGACCGACCTTTCGACCTCTCTCTCTCGCTCTTTTCCGCCAGAGAAGCAAACAAAAGACGGCCAAGAATAAGAATCAACGCCTACAGTTTGGTCCCGGGTATGCTTAACCGTAATATCAAGAGCCAATTACAGGAAAATAACCCAAGGCCCAAAAAATCCAAAAAACCTTCCTTGGTGGAAATCATTTTCGTCACTTCTCACCCATCGTTGAGGGGGAAGGATAAATACAAATGAACCAGAAATATGACATTTGTGCCACTTATCATCATCCGTGTACAGTTGAGGTAGTAATGGACATCAGCAACAAACAAAAAATTCAGGTTTATGAGCGAAAAATGTTCATGTGACTCATATTTGATTACGATATGTGCGGAGCCACGACGATCATTGCATTGCCTATCAAAATTGCCTACCTCTTCTTTAATATTACTAACGTAGATTTTAAAAATCGATTAACTTTTTCCTTTGCAAAATTCGGAAGTATGTTTCCAAAGAAAGGTGTTTTCACGCATAGAAACATTACTAATATCTAAGATTTCTTAATTAGGCAAAAAAAATCGTTCTTTTAGGATTAATTGGCGCATGTTTCCTGGGAGCTTCAGCGTTTTGGAAATGCATTCCCGATCAATACCCTCAGAGAATGGGAGGAGGGACTCCTACTCTGGAAATTGGCATAAATCTGTAGAATTGAGGAGTTTTAGGAGGTGAATCTTAAGGTCGAAATGTAAAAACTCGATTTAAGTTTTTTTTCTTGCAAATAGCATGAAAAGTGCAAAATCGTCGCAGAGGAAAGAAGCTATGGATACTTGGGAAGTGGACAGTTTATTACGCATGTATGTCCAGACTCGTAGCTTCCGACAGTTCTGATACGTAAATGGCAAACAGATACGTCGCGCACAGATCAATATCATCATTAATCTTATTACCCATTCTCGCCATAACTCTCAAATCCACTCCCCTACAAGCTTATTTCTTCCTACGATCATATTTCTTCCTTGACATGCCTTTCACTGCTTGTTTCATGACCCTCTGCAGAGAAAGGGTCTTTCTCTACAGTTAGTTCTACCATTACGCATAGCCTTCTATAAATCTTCAGCAACTTATCGCACCTCAGAATATGACAAATCCCTCTGGCTTCTTCCATCGCTCGTGATCTTCCTGCCTTAATGGAAAATTGTTACCCTCGGTCCTGTTATTTGGATAAATCAATGTAACAACTTCATGTAAAATGCTTAATTGCTCTGCATAATTAATAAAAAATTGGCAATTTTCATCATGGCTAGACCTGATGATGATGTTGTTACATTGAAACCGGTCGTGCTAAATTTTATTTTGTGGAAAATTGCAAATTTTTTATTAATCATGATATTCCACTATATCACGCCTGAAACGTCTCTTTTTTAATTGCTCTTCATAAGGCTAGGAATCGGAAGTCTTTATACAGCATATACTTGAGGCACCTAATTTATTCAGCTGGTAAAATCTTCAACAACTTTGAACGGCTGAAGAATGGGAGACTCCATTAGTGTACGCAAATTCTTGATAAAGGTACATAGAGTGAACCGATTCCTAGGCTCTGGAGGAAATCAATCTATCCCCTTCCTTTCCCGAATACCTCTCGTCCATTGATAAAGGGAAAGTATTCTCCCAGCGATAAGTACAGTCATGTTGATGAGGTAGATATTTCGTGGAGTATGAGATTACTATAAGACATTCAATTCACCTAGTTAGCCATCTTAATTTCATGGAGAAAAGAAGGTAACAGAGTGCAGTGCTCCGTGTTTTGTCAATAGTCTGACCACTTAATTAGACGTTTCCTCATCGATGAAAAATTGGGTCATGCAAACCTTAACTTCGGAAGGTGTGGTTTTAGGGCTTCCTCTCTCTCTCTCTCTCACACACACACACACACACACAATGGGATTCGGATCTTAGGCGTCTATTACCGAACTTTCCGATCGATAAAAAGCGAGTGAAACGCCGTGTGGAGTTGTCGCATTTGCATTATAAACGTTGATATTTTTCTCGAGCCTAGGGCCATGAGATGGAAATATGAAAGCGAAATGACTTTTGAAGTTCCTACACATAGGTGGATAAGTTCCGCCCTGAGCCCTGCAGATAAAATCCTTTTTCGCCGTGTTTAAGTGCAAGTGTGCGGGAACAATTGATTGAATCTGATAGATGTGATCACCAAATTTGATTCGTAATTCCGGAAGAACTATTTTGGTCACAAAGGATGATTTCCACTGAGTATGTGCAACGGGGGCGGCAATTGGGCACTTACGAAAATATGAACTTATGCGGACATATTTCGTTGATTTCACTTCTTACGAGAATCCGCACGCGAGAACGCGATACTGTGATTCTCTTGCAACATGCTTTCACATACCAGTGGGCTCTCTAACTGAGACCTGATATGCCTAAGGGACAAAAAACAGCGCCGCTTTCTGCGTTACGTGTTATCAACACTATCAAAAAATGAATATAGCTTCAAAAATGTAACCCTAATGAAAATAATTTCACCAGCTATTTATTAGATTTTGACTCTTTTTGGGCTGGGAATCCGTTCAAAACAGTAAAAATGTGGTAAAAGCAGCTATAAATGTAAGCTCTGCCCAGAGTTAACGAAAATATTTTCAGAGAATTAAAAACTCTGACTGATGCACTTAGATAATAACATCGTAGATTATTCGGCGTATTCGTAGCTATTTTATAGTTATTTAGGAACTGCGTCATAAATTCTATCGACATTTCAAATCGATATAAATTGCAGAATAAATCTTTAAGTGGAATATTCTAGGTCATTCCTCAATTACGTTTCTGCAACTTTTCTACTTTCAGTTTGATTTCATGTACATTCATTAATCATTCCTTTATCAACGTTATAGAATTACTACGATTCATATTGAAATAACCCACAAAGGGTTTCTAGTTTTCATACTCGTTCCCCGCCACGGATTTTGATTTGAATGGAATATTGTGTGAAAAGTTTGCAAGGAAAATATAAATTAATTTTTCTATACAATTTCTAGAATTTTTGAATATAGTATGATACTATGGATGCGCACATGTGATACGACGAATTGTTTCGCATGGAACACGTTACTTGTTTTGTTACCTAAAACTTAACAGTTCCATTCGTAGACGATCAGCCATATTTATATACAACTGAGGCAACAAGCCATGTTTATTTATGTAGGTAGCGGAAGAGAGTTGAGTAACAAAAATCAAAAGCTAATATCACTCCTTGCCAAATCATTGCGATTGATGTATAGTTTTCATAATAAATAACTACTTTTGTATGTGCTGAAGAGCATTTCTTGGTCCGAAAATTTCTCGTAGCATGACCAAACAAGGCCATAGAGTGGCCAGCTTCTTGTTTGTCAAATTTTTTTAAAGTTCTTTTTATGTATCACTGAAGAACGTGTGGATGATGCAATTTTATCATTTCCTTGAAATTGTCGTTGCTTTCCTACCGCCTATTCTTGAAGAATGATGGGTTGAAACTAAATAGGAATGGGAAATGACCGTGATTTACGTAAATTAGTGCAATTTATCCCAGTAATTTACCTCTAATATAAATTACGGTAGTTTTCCCAATTCGTCTAGACAGGCGACGGCTGAAATCGCTGCGGGGCTCTAGCGTGAGTGGACGCGTTGGCATGGGGATTTCTTCTGCAAGGGATCAGATTTCTCATCTCTCGCGTTTGACCATGTGACGCAACGATATACTTGTATTGGCGTGAAGTCGATATTTTTTTAGGGTCGCAGAAGGTGACGAAGTATGTACAAGCTCGTAGGTCTTTCCGAATACCCGACCCACCAACAACCGTTGAGGATACAAAGAGAACTTTAATTTTACCGGAAAGTTTAATTAGTGAGTGGATATTCTCGAATGACAACTTCATCCATGCATGTGTATCGTATTCATATTATATATTTGTATCTCTGGACCTAAATCCACCAAGAATGCATAAAAATAAACAAGTACTCCATTACATATTTTTCCATATTGACCTAGTTGATGAAAAAGGATGAAAAGGATATTTTTTATTAAAAAACCATTTTTTAATTTAATGAAAATTTGAAGAAGACGCTCTGTCTGGGATCGATTATCGTCACTGTAAGGATATGGACGATATTGCCGATTGTGCCCTCGTTATCGTATATAATTATTGCTAAGTCGATACATCGTCAATATCTAGATGTTTATGTTATATGTGCGGTCGATACTGGAATATGAATACAGCGTTCTTTTTACGAGCAACTAATCCGCACTATTTTGACTGGGTCTGAATTGAAAGTTGGTTGAATAGTTCGACTAATGATTTATTTAGGAAGTGTGAAGAATATCTCCAATTTAAGTTAGAAATGGTTTACTGTAAATAATATCCGAATTTTATTTAAGGCAGTTTGCGAATCTTATGGAAAGGAATCGGAAAAGTTTAGTGTGTGTACATTCGGCAGCAGTTAATAGTATGAAGCTATATGACATCATTTTCGACTAAATAATGAAAATCCCAATGAAATTTATGTTACCGTATTTGATTAATTATAAATACAATAGGAAATGTCTCAAATACGTAATAAGAGGAGCATAATTAGAAATTTCGTTTTAACTTGAAGGCCTAGAATTTTCCATTCAATGGATTAGGATAAAATGTGATTTGTGCGTGATAGTCCTGTAGATGGAGGGACTGGAGGGACCCGGCTCATGAGAAGGAACTGGTTCCCCTACCCTGATGCCTGAATTTCACTTTGGGTTTTAGGGTTTATTACGTACTAGGTGGTCTCTACCCATCAAACCAACCTACAAGTTGATTACTGCTTTTTTTTTAAATAATTTAATTTTGGTGATCCATTAATTTTGCATACATTTAAGGTATGTTACGCATTGAAATGGATTTCAAACGAACGTGATGGTTTTGTTGCAAGGTATAAAATTCTTGCACAGGATTACAGATGGGAGAGATGGAAAGTAAAGAGGTCGTCGCAAAGTAAACCTAATAATTAGCAAGACATAGTATAATAAGGTCCACATGATGTTTTATTGGCCAAACCTACGATGAAGTCCGGGCACACATTATGGATTTGCTGTCTATTCAGTGACATATAAGATTATTTTATTTTTTCTGGTCATATAATACAAGGCATGGTTTTAAATATTCCCTTTGAAATTTATAAAACCTTAAAATTAAGAAAAAAAATGAATTAATGCATACTTCCATTAAGAGAGCACCGTTATTTCGCCGTTTGAATGATTATAATTATGGGAGAGAAGAAAAGATGAGGCAATTCGTATGACTAATGACAGGGGATATATTGGAAAGAAGCCAAGAATTTCAAAGGAGAAAATATAGCTTCTATCACTGCCAACGCCCTTTTCCCATCAAAACGACTCCAAGGGGTCCACGATTAAACCCTTACTTGTGCTCTCCACACTCCTCCAAAACGGAGAAGAAAATTACAGTGATTAAGCAACGAGATAATCAATTCCAGGGAAACGAACCCGCGGCCTCGACATGGGATTCCATTGCGATGCGAATGGCGCTCCACTAAAAATTTCCGTGTGTTGGCGTTTTGATTAAGGGAGGTGACCAGCGGCCGAGGAAGTTGGTGCCATCACTGAAATTGCGAAATTTGGCCGTGGAGTGGTTTTCATGTGGGGGGAGGGGGAAGGGTGCAAAGTAAGCTCAAGTGCTTACATGGCTTCGAAAAAATTATTTCGGTAGAATTATGGCTACATCAAGGGCACGTTTACGTCTGTCGAGATCATTATGAGTAGAGGGATCCCTGTATCCGTTAATGTTGAAAGTTGAATGGTTTAGTACCGCCCAAACTGATGTGAAGAGTACACGGTTGGGTTGGGACGTTCAAGGCTCATTTTGGATATTTGCAAGAAGTGGTGATCTTTATGCTAAAAACATGATTGTTATTTCTTAGGAAGCGCAGACAAAAACTGAATTAATGAATTATTGATTGTAGCACTTTTCCATTTGATATATTGATATCAAGTGGAAGTGCTACGATCAGTTATTCATTATGTTCGACTCCCACCACATCACGCCTGAAGCTATTAAATAACTGGATTTTACGAAATACGTCTACACCAGGAGATACTAGGTACTCTCACGACACTAAATTAGAGTACTTGCATATTAATTCTGCCCTTGGAGGATTTTTTTCAAATATCCTCGTGCATCCTTCAAATGCAATAATTTAGTACTGAAGCTAACATTTGAGACAGATGTAATCGGGTTTACGGATATAATTTGGAATATGCCGCAAGTGTTTGGGATCCTTGGGAGAAAATTTAGCAAAAAGAATCAGATAAAATCCAGAGAAAATCCGCTAGATTCGTTAAAGATTGTTATAATAAGAGCACAAGTGTGGCAGGTCTCTTTGGGGATCTAGGCTGGGAGCTACTTGAGATGCGAAGAGAACAGGCGAGACTTGGACTTTTAGAAAGGTTCAGAACAAACGAGTTTACGGATACACTAAAGGAATAATAATGGCTCCACACTACCTAGGTAGATCAGACCTAAAAGATAAAATAAGGGAGATAGATTCCAGTACAGATAGATACAAATACTCATTCTTTCCCTGAACAATCAGAAATCATAATAGTATGAAACAAAAGTCACTTTAGAAATATTAAATACATTAATATACAAGTCAGAACAAAATTAAGCATTGACAAGATATCAGGTATATTTGTTGGTGCATGTGTGTGTTAGTTGGTAGTTTGTGTGTTTGCATATGTGTGGGGTGTAAGGGTTTTTGCATGAATGTGTACCATGTTTTGTTTGTGGACTATAAATTTGTGGCTTTTGTATGCGGTTTTTTTCCTTCCTAATTTCGGGTGGTACCCTAACACCCCCGCCACACACCCTTGCGGGGTATTAAGTAGCTGTAGATGTAGAAATTTGGCGTCTAAGGATATATCATACAGTTAACTAAATAGTAAAACCCACGTATGGTAACAAAATCGCCATGATGGGAGCGGATGTCAAACCCATGAAGTTAGGATTTGATCATCGAACTACAAGACCAAAAAGTTGGCATATACATTTGAAATAAATCCACCAACAATCACAGTTATCAACGCGAAGGCTGGTTTGACAGGTGAGGATAGATCTCGATAGAGCTACTACTAAGGCCAAAAGCGTCTGAAAAAATGAGCGTTTTAGGTTGGGGGGGGGGGGCGTTTCTTTCCCTGTGCTTCCCGCGGTTTCCCAGGAAGACTAAAACCGGAAAAATCACAACCAAGGTGCAACATAAGATGCCCGGGAATCGAACCCGGGCACTACGATCAGTAGCCGAGTGCTCCACCCACTGGACTTGTATACTCCCAAATTTGAAATAATTTAATCAAATATATACACACACGTATTCTACATATATTCTTTGCTTATTTGACAAAACCAAAAAAATTCGATTTTGAATTTTTAATTCGAGGAGATACGAACTTTCGTGTTATTTCCTGTAACTGTTCTCTCCGGCTGAAAGGGTCTCCCCGAGGCCTTTCGGCTCAAAATTCAATTAAATATCCGCAAATAATGTCAAAATTCGAGTGCCTCTCAACCCCAGTGAGGAGTCGACCTCGGTTCTTCCGTGTGTTTTCCTAGTCATGCGGGAGGGGGAGTGGGGGAAGGGGAAGAGAACTTTTTACACCGCAGCGTGACAGTGGCTAGTCGCACTGGCGGGAAATTGCGTCACCAGGCTGTCCTGACGCGGGGTGCTGAGGGGAGTCGAGGGATGAGGAGGAAGCAGAAAAAGGCGAGCTTCCCGTGAAATGGTTAAGGGAGAGTGTGTTCATGGCGGGGGGAGGGGAGGGACACGGGAGGGCTTTGGAAAGGGAGGAGCCTTGGAACGCACGGCTGGAGGCGGGGTACACACGATGGCCCGGAGGGCTGGAGGGGTTCTCAGTGATCGACAGTCGACCGGGCTGCTCTTGCGAGTTCGGATGTAAGCGCTGGTTTAAACTGTTCTACGTCGTCACGAGCATCGAGGCACGATGTGCGGATGAGTTGAGAGTCGTTCCCCTGCCGGAAAACTTAAAACCGGAGGAGGAGTCGTTCTGATCGCCGGCGTTCTCGTATTGCAGACGCGGCGGTGGAGGACATGGAGGCGACGGAGGACGACGAGGAGAAGGAAGTCCCGAGGATGGAAGGGTACCTGGAGAAGAAGGGGAAGTCGGTGAGTGTCTTTGTTTACGCAGTTTCCCACATTGCGTCCGCGCACGCCTTCCTATACGTAGACCGGCGATAAGATCCTTGTTACCGAAATTTCCTTTCGGTCAATATCATGCCCTGGGAAAGAGAATATTAAGTTTTTTCATTAAAGGTACTTTACCAAATGAGATAGGTTTTTGATGGTTCATAAAGGCTGATATCTACGTGTAACGCGCTTTTGTCTGCCATGTATTATTTCCTTAGTAATTGCACCGATCCTTTGATTCAAGTGCTCTCTGATATAGCTGGTAATATTTTTTAAATCATCAATTAGCGTCATTCCCAGGCGTTTGCCAGGACATCATGACTTCCTAACTGCTAATATACATGTATTCATATTTGTTCCTTATCGCGTTTTCATTTATCTGTTTCTTGTAGTATACCGAGGATCTTCCTTCAATTGCTCTTCTTCTGGCTACATGACACTAAAATCAATCCATGGAAAATTGTTGGTTTTGGCAGCCGAGCCTTTGCCAATCACATTGTTTTTTCATAATCCACAGGCAGACGAATGCAGCCGATGTGCCGCTCAGCGATTACTCCCCGCGCGGTCCAAAAATGGTTTAGTTTAAGTTAAGAAAAATCATGTGCAACACACCCACATCTATAATATTAGATCTCCCACCTTGACAACGTTAACTTTGCAACACTGAAAACATCTGTAATATGTAATTTGCTTTCCTAACCGATATAACCAATCTAAATTCAATTGCTCAGGCGTCCTGCTTTGAGGGGATCAAAGATAAATATGGGCAACCAAGCAGTCGGTAACCGAAATTGTGAAATATGAGTGTTCTTGTTTGTGGTATCACAAGTTCCGTGTTGCAAATAGCTATGTTTCTCCGATGAAATAAATTCATTATTTTTCCGTGTTTTTGATTTTTGGCGCCCAAATTATCACATGTACCCTTGCCGCTGACGCGAATATTTTGTTTCAAGCCAGGAAACGCCATTATAATTTCCCTTTTCCTTCTCTTCGATCGGAACTTGCTGGTGAGCAGTAAGTACTCTTGCGAACGATACTGTATTTTATTCACTCTTATCAGAGGAAGCATACGCTCTCTCAGCTTCCAGTGGAACAAAAATAAAAAAGCATGTTTCTTCTTCCCTGTGAAAAGCGTTGAGAAATGGGCTCTGAGCGGTAACTTGTAGATACTTTTATCGAAAAATAACTTAACGTCAAATAATTAATGAGCAGTAATGTCATATCCATCATTTTTTATCGGTTGTACCAAGATAGGTTCAAATCACTACAATGTCGTTATCGCGGTATGTTTGATAAATCATTTTTCGAGATTAATGAAATCACTTGATCTTTTTAAGGGAGAGAATCAGTCTGTCTCTATTGAATGGTATTTAAAACTTGCTCTTAAATTTATGAAATATTTGAGTCGGAAAAATTTTAACGTGGCAAAATAGAAATGGATCCAAAATTTATAATACCGAGAAATACAGATTCCCAACAATGCGAAAATCATTTCGATTAAACTTTATTAATTTGAATGGAAAATCATGTGCCCATATACCATTAAAAATAATTTCTCATTGATATTATTATTAAAGGTATTCTACCCGTTAGGCTAGGTTTTGGATGGAGTCTGGTTAGGCAACTCTACCGCAATACCTTTCTTCCCTTCCTAATAAAAAAGAAACGTAAAATCGGGCAGTGCAGCGAGTCCCTCTTAATCCGCATACCTCCTTTCTTTATCCATTCCGTGCAACATGCCTACCCTATTCCCTCCCTTTCCTAGCTTGCCTAACGTTCTCCGCTCTATCGCAGTCTTCAACATCTCTTTCCCTATCAAAACACTAGAATCCATTTTTCCGGCCTCCTTTGGATTTCTCCCAACAATCCTCTCCTCCCCCACTATGCCCAGCACTTCCTCGTTTGTTATCCTCTTAGTCCATTTCGCATCCTTCTCATTGATTTGAAATATATTATCTACTTTTGAAGGTTGTATCTCGTTATTAATAACTGATGATATTTTTGTAATCGGGGCAAAATTGATTGCCTTGCAACTGCCAGGAACTTGCCGGGGTTTTGCGTCTCACGGTTTTGATACCCCTGAAAGTGTGGTACGCTTTGGTGTCAGTTAATTATGTGCGAAATTTCTGGTAGCATGCCCATGTAGACCTATCCACACATAGTTAAGCGTTGGTGAAAAGAACCAAAAAGGCTTGATATTTTCGTCATCACATGTTAGAATAAGTATCAATTCCAAACATCTAATTGCCATTCCAGTAATTTTTCTTTAGATGACTCTGAGGGGTATCGTTCAATAATAATGAAAAAATAAACACAGAAACCCTTTCAATCTCTTCAGGTATTATCTGTTTCTAGATAACCGTCCGCCAGTCGCCGTAAGTTCGTGTGGCACCAGTGAGTTAGGGCACCAGTCATACATGCATAAGAATGTACCCAAATAAACGTACCCAAACACACATGTACACCTATGCCTATAATAGAGGTATCTTCGAAAGGAAAGGGTATTTTTCTTATATGTAAATATTGACGGTTCAAAACGAAATTGTACGTATGCTGAACCATGTATTATTTCCAAAGCGACCTAAGCATTCAGTATTCGTTTGCCTGTCGGTGAATGCAGGTAACAACATCCCGCCAGTTACGAATGGCGTGCTGTGATTCGATTTTCCTGTGCAAAGGGATTATCGGTAGAGCAAATTCATCGGAAGTTATGTCTAGTTTATGGACCCGCCGTAATGAGTGAAGAAAAGGTTAAATAAGGAAGGAGTGATAAATTTCCTCTTGTTGGACGCATTACTATTTACACGCTGTCACATTATATCACAAATCGTGTGTAAGTTGGATATAATAATTCTTACCAGCCAACACAAGTAGCAAAGAAAGTTGATTGGACGATCGTTTTTGGACCACTATAGTGATATCATAGACGAGATTGATCGCCCATTCTACAGTCCCGACCTTGCACCTGGCGACTATTTCCTCTTAATGCACTTGAAACTGCGCTTTGATGGGCAACGGTTTGAAGGCGATGAGGAACTCAAGACCGCCGTTGCACAACTGGTTCAATTCCTTGGCGACGAACTTCTATGCTGAGAGTTTAAAGAAACTGGTGCAGCGTTATAAGAAGTGCCTAGAAGTGGACGGAGATTATGAGTAAAAGTGAAGTTGGTTTGTAGGAAACTGGTGGTTTTACCACCAAGGAAAATGTTTTCTTACGAATGTATTGTTTTTATGTCCAAACGACCCTTTTTTTCGAAAATGCCTCTTACACCATGAAATAATTGGTGTCTTTGACTATATCATTAATATTTGCTCCTTAAACGAGTACTTTCTGTTGATTGGGTTTGATTTAGCTTTTATTACGTATAATACGAGGGAACGAGTTACCATGTACATTGAACAACTTATTATGAAATTGTTTAAATTACTACACATATAATGCCGAAGCACGTCATACTCTTCAATTAGTTGAGTAAACATTATGTTGAATGCAGCATTATCCAACTGGTTAATAGCCCACAGCTACAAAACGAAAGAAAGGGAGTGGTCAATCAAGCCTGGATTCAACTCTTCCGGTTTTACTACTGTGGGCACTGCGGACGCCTGCTGCCCCAAGCTTGAGTTACATAGCCTACCTTGGAATTGAAAGTTGCTGTCAGATCAATGGAATAACATGCGTTGAGTTGAAATACGAAACAACAGTTGGAGAACATTAATGCAACGCACATTTTGGACCGGCAGGGGGTAGGTTTTACCGTAATAGGAAGCAAATGGAAAATTTATGAATGGAAATGGCAACTGAGAGCATCGCACCGAGTAAAAATATAACAGATGGATTGAACCTCGAGAAATATTATTTTTTTAGGAACATAAGTGAAAGGGAAGCGAAGAGGATGGTTGAAAAAATAAAAAGGGATTTATGACGAAAGAACTGTATGGATATTTAGAATTCGTATTCAAAGGGGAGAGTGGAGGGTCGACCAGTCTTCGAATTAAAATGCAGATGATGCCGTAGCCCTGAAATTGTGATTGGTACTGGATTTTAATCTCTCCGACGACCATATTGATCTTGAAAATTTCAAAATCCGTCTCATGAATCAAAATAATAAAACATTTACGTTTTTAGCTAGACAAAAAATGGGATTAAACTGAGTGTAGGTCACTGTCATGCTCTGGATTTTGATTTATTTTTTAGGGTTGGTGTGCAAGCAGAATTTTTTTCGATTCGGAAACAATAAGTTTAAAAATTATTACACAATTCTATTAAACGATAAAAATTATGTCAAACATAACTGCGGAGAAACGAGGCCGCAAGATCGAGGATGTAGAGACTAGACCGGCCTTGTACCCGTCCTTATCGGGCCCATGAATTTACAGACGGACGTGATTTTTATGTATTTTGAAATCAAATGGCAAAATTCTCCGTGCTGAAACACGAACGAAAAAATATGATTTCTGTTAACTCTAAATGGCGTGAGTCATTACAGTCACGTCCTTTCTTCAGTGTGGGTTTTGTTGTGCCTCGGGAGCATTTTCGTGAAGCGTTGATGTTGTTTACTCTAAGGAGGCAAGGGAATTCGATGTGGGTCGGAGTAGAGGAAGGGAAGAAGGGAGCGGAAGGCAGGACACTTGTGGCTCCCCTCTCCCTCCCCCTCACACCCTTAGTCCCTGTCAGCTCATGGTCCCCCCCCACGAAGGCTCCGATACCACATACAACAGCCAACGACCGCATCTCTCCCCACTCCCTTTCGGGCCAGTAGCCACCTGTCACACTCCCTCTCCCACTTCGTCGGAACCTTCTCCTTCACTCCCCACCGCCCATCTCTCCCACGCTTGCCACTCTTTCTTGTCTCCACCTCCCTGCCTCGCTTCGAGGTTCCTTCTCTGTTCAAAATCCCATGTGTATAAAAGCTGGACCACACTTGGAGCCGATCTCGGCCGCGCGAACGAACCAACTCGTCCTCCCCCCCTCCCAAGTGAGGGAACGAGGAGGAGGGTGGGTGTAGCCGCGTCGTCGAGACTTTTATCACTTCGCCCTCCTCTCCGCCTCTGTCACAGGAAGTGTGCAGGCAGTGAATCTGGCCGGCCAACGAGTCGCGCGAGGGAAATCATCCCCGCTTTCTGGCGAAGCCTCACGGTGCGGCGGCGGCGGGCCGCGCAAAAGCCTCATCTCTCGCGCACGCAGTGGTGATTTGACGCGAGGCGGGCTATCGCGGTGCAAACAATCTTTAAACGCCCTTTTCCGGGCTCTGAAGGGAGCGTAAAAAAATGCACTATGAAGGTTGTCGAAACCAGACTGTTAGATATAGTGTACTACCTTTGTTTAGTCTTGAGTTTCTCCTACCCTGCCGTGACCTAGGAGATAGATCTAGTAGTAAAAAATTTTGAGATTTCGAAAGAAATCTTACAAAGTCGTTTTAACTCTTTTTTGGTTCATATTGGCAAGTGTCTCAAACACAGTAGCCAACCCGAAGGTCGGTTTTACAAGGCGCGGCAGCGTAACTTGCTTATTTATGTAGCGTTTGTCATTTATATCAGCAAATTATGCTGCCGCACTGTGTACAAATGAGGGAAGAATTCTTCTCGTGCTAAGGCTTTCGGCGTGTGTAATCCACACATTCTGGGGAGGTGGGAATGGGTAGGTCCCTTTACTGCCTGGAGTTATACGTGGAAGATCTGGCAGCCGAAAAATGGATATCGTAATTTGTTGATACATTTCCATGTTAAAAATAGTTTGCAAACCGCAGTGTACCGGAAGGTGCTCCAGCTTAAGGCATTCGTACGTACATATGGATATATATTTGCTTATATACACAAACACGTGCCAACACACATCGATCTAGATATCGCGCAAAAATGGTTTTGTTCGATTTAATGATTAAATTTTGATTTTTAAAGTAAATATATAATGGTGCTCGGGTTCGATTTTGCTATGATATTATTTCGTGGGAGGGTTGAACTACTTAAAACATGTCAGTATAGATGCAATTATTTTGTCCTAGTGTTGCCAAATGCATCGCTAGAATTAGAATCTTAAACCTTGAGGTACTTTCAAAACTCCAACGCAGAAAACACTAGGTGGTGCAGTATAATCCACAGAAAAGTCGTCATCAATTGAAATGAAATCAAAATTTCGCATCATGAAGATAGTAGTTGGCTACAGTGTAAATATTAGCGGGTAACTCTTAAGAAATCAAGATGTGCCGACCTAGAAATACGATACTTACATGGAATACGACGCCTAATTCTTACGGTTGGGCTCTGTAGTAGTAGTTTTTATGGGAGGCGACCGACAGCTAAGGTCATTTGCGCCATTAGGGATGAGTGGGAAAGGGTGGAGAGAAACCCGGCGTCGGCATTAGCCTTCTATGGTTGAAAGGCTCCAAGGGGTGCTCAGTTTAACGTCCCATCCGACGGACATGGTACTCGCTCGAAGTTCTCTCCAAAAAGCACCTCAAGTAGGGATCGGGACACCGCTGAAAAATATGTCTACAGGGGTTGAACCTGGGCCCTCTCGGTGGGCAGGCTGTACGTGTAGCCACCGCACCACCCCGATCACCTGATCACTTAAGCCTGAAGACATAGTTTGGACTGTGTTTATCAAAAATATTTAATGTTTTTCTGTCAAGATCAGCTAGCATCTTCTAAAATAGCGTGCAAACGTGCATGGCACATTTTCTAATTAGTGATAAAAACCACAGTATCAAACAAAGGCCAGTTTGATAGGCGAGGGTACTGCTCGCTGCTCGTAAGCCCAATGTCATGTGGAATTCACTTATTAGGGCAGGTTAGTGCCTGTTTGGTTTTTTAGAAAGATCTAGCCGTAGGTAAAAGGTACCCGAAAATCACACAGCACGGATGAAACTGAGGGTTCCCAGAGACATGCTCTTATCGGAACCGAAACCGGAATCGAACCAAGGCCCTTTAGATCATCAGTCGAACTTGCTACCCCCTGGACTACAATGTCCCAAATCAGTAATTCGTATATCACGCCACTAAAATATATAGGAATTGGTTTTCCTGAGGCTAGCATTAGATGCTCAGGACTGCCGGAATTACTTCAAATCACAGTACATGAAATTTCCCATTCGTGTAGCATATTGCATGGCAATTGCCAAGTCCAAAGGACAAACGTTTAATATGGTCTGAGTTTATCGACCAGACCTGGTTTTAACCCAGTTATACACTCTTTTGAAATACATGTTAAAGGTACAGGTGCGTTCAGGTTACGCGCAGAAGATTTTTTGCAAGCACGATATGCTTGTCTGGAAATTAAAAAGGGTGAAGAATAAAGCAAATTCGTTAGATAAGGGTTACCTGCGGATTGTAGTATCATTCTCTTTGATTTAATCAGAATAACGAATAGTATCACAAAACCTCATAATAAGTGAAAATGCCGCATTCTTGCGCGCGTGTCTGAAACTTTAGTCAACTCGGGCATTGCGCCATCTCCTGTGACATAATTTTCTTACTGCCCGACTTAAACTGATGGAACTTCATAAGTGCTTTAATCTGCTCAACTTGGCCTTATCCATATCCTGAAAGCTCATGTACACTAAATAAATAACCTTAATTTATTAACGTGGATTTTCCTCAAATAGGTTTTAAAGAGAGAAAACCATGCAAAGTAGCCGAAAAAGAGGCCAAATGCTTCATCGGTTAACTCAAGATGACTGTTAATGGATAAACGCCATGAACATACATTTGGAAATTTTTTTGTTAAGAAAAAAATAAGTACGTTTTTGTAAAATTAATTTCTACATTGATATCTTCGTATTAATTTTGTATCAATGCGTTCAGTTTGTTCATTTTGTACGAGAACAATTTCGCATTCGTGCTTGATTTAAAAAAAAAACATAGGAGCGGTACTGCAGCAAAAGCAAACAAGGGAGCGGTAACATTTTAGTTGCTCAAAGAATGTACTTTATTTCCGAGTTATTTTGAACCTTATGCATCACGGCATACGGTATCCTTTCAGTGAGGCTAGAAGTTGGGAAGCATTCGGCTATGGCTGATGGTCAAATGAAGTCGGTTATCATGAATCAGACAGAACCTCGGTATACCTCAGTCAAATGATCCTCTGTGTCTAGCCTCCTTACAACGGTGCCGTTTTTGGCGAGAGCGTTAACACTATTTTATTCACGATTGCCAAAGTTGATTATACACGATTTTTACTCAGTTTTTCAACTACTTCGTTTGGTTTTCCCATGTTTAAAGCTATCGAAGTTAAGGCAGTGCGCATTGTTTGGTGATATTTATTCATTTGGTGCATCTATGAAACTTCCAAAATCTGTAAAAAACATTAATTGCTTAAGACATCAGAATGACACACTTTCGAATTCCACAGAAATAATTTTTTACAGAAGACGTTTCAATGCTTGAATACTTGATGATTAATTTTCAAATTAAAGAAGTGGGGGCCGTTCTACCTTAACGGGTCGAACGTTTGACTACTATTCGTAGGTTGGTTGCTGAAGAACACAAGCTTCACGCAAGCTGTGTGCTTTTCTACGGAAACCAGATCTTACGAAGAAACCGCAGGCTGCGCAGGGAAAAGGAACTGGCGCCGACCAGATATGCTCGAATTTCACACGCCCCTAGTCCTAGTGGCCGGCCTTAAAATACGTAAGACTATTTCCGGCTACTTCCCCATTGCGAGGATCCGCAAGATACGGCCCCACTCTCTTACCTATATTGTGTAATTGTCGGCTTAATCATTAATTATCAAATCGAGACTATTTTTTTAATCGTTGCCAGGTATGACGAAATATTTTTCCATATGATAATCTACCGACAATTCCAATGACGTGATTCCGTTAAAAAAACTACCATGGAAGACAAGTACTATTTTAGCTGTGTCAGAATTCATACTTACAGTGACGTGAAACAAACATTTCGAAACTCCGTTAACATATAAATAAATGCTTGAATAATTCTGAAGCGAAGGTTTTATTATTATGAACATTTAGTGTTCGTTGGTGATCAAGGATAATATAATATTTTTCCTCGCAAACAATGGTATAAATAATGCATTAATTAGCTTCTTTAATGATTCCTCCTGAACCTCCGCCCACGGAAGGAAATTTAATGGAATACGACACTCCCCCTTCACACAACGAAGTCCGACGTTACACCAGTACAAGAGCCCAGAAGCTTGGGCCAAATTTCCGGGTCACAACCCCGAGTCTCTCTCTGAGAGACAACGATTATTAGACTGGTACGATTAATAATAATAACGTTCACCTCCAGCAGCATCAAGAGCTCTACGGTGAAAAATTGGCCTAAATAAAACCCAGGAATTGGTATTTGTGATAAGAATTTTTAAGTGCTGGTTGAGAGTACCAGGAAAGGAATTGGGAATTAAAAATGGATATTAACGGAAATGAAGTCCGTGCGGCCGTTTTCTGACATTTTAAAATCGCCCTCAGGAAGTTGCAAGTTAAACCGGATACGTCAATACGTGATTTCTTCCTTATCCTAGCAAATCCGTTCACTTAATATTATTTCCTTTTGCTGCGAGTTGAAAATTGTCTTTAATTCTCCATGGAACTAGTAAAAGCCATATCGACATTATTCATACGACATTTTCAGAATTTTGAAATGATTGGGTACGATATTGATCGGTGTTAACGGGAAAGGCGATTGTTATCTGAGGTTTTTGAGGCCATTCGGGTTAGATGGCTAATTTGGTCTATTAAGGATATTCAGGGAATGGTGGAAAGAGATCCCGCGTCGGCATCTGACTACTCTTAACGACAGGAGCAATGGTGTCCACAGTTAAGCGTCTCATCCGGCGGGCGGCTTACTCAAATTGAAGTGATTTCCACATGGCACCGAAGAAGTGATCGCGATGCCTGTGGTAGGTTCACCGCCGGGAGTTGAATCTGGATCACGAGGGTGGGATACCAGTACCCTCTCATGATACTGGACGGGTATTTCTAAAAATCGCATTAGCTCTATGCCTCTAACTCTCGTCGCAACACACATCTTCGTCCCCTCTTGTCAGTAACAGTATATATATCTCGTTCATTGATGATAACACTTTCATAGTCCAAGCGAATCGTTCCAAGGTAATGAGATACCACAAGTACATATGCGAATTTTGTCGAGTTTGGTATTAAAGTACGATTTCCGAGCAAAATTTTATTTATCGAGAATAATTCTTGACACCAAAATGCAGCGTGGAATCAGGATCATATAAAGAGCAGGTAGAACAGTTTACGTATCTCGGTAGTGTTTTGGACCAACACGCTCAAAGTAGTAGGGACGTAAGGAGGAGAATTGCGCTGGGAAAAGAAGCTTTCACAAGGAGGGAGTTGATGACAGGGACATTGAGTAAGGATGTTAAGAAAAGACTCGTAAAAACTTTGATATGGAGCGTAGCTATGTACGGTGCGGAAACGTGGTCATTGAAGCAGGAGGATAGACGTAGATTGGAGGCTTTTGAAATGTGGGTGTGGAGAAGAATGGAGAAGGTGAAATGGACAGAGAAGAAAACAAATGAGGAAGTACTTGGTATGGTGGGCGAAGAGAGTGGTTTGTTGGGAGCAATCCTATGGAGGCAGGAAAAGTGGATGAAGGGGGTGTTGACCGACAGTGGGATGTTGAAGACTGTGATAGAGGGTAGAATGTTGGGCAAAAGAGGAAAGGGAAGGAACAGGATAGGGATGTTGGACGGGATGAAGGGAGGAAGAAAGTACTCAAGAGATGAAGAGAGACCTGATATAGAGTAGGATGATGGATTTTGTGTTTTGTTAGGAGTAATAAAATATTTGTTTGGTAGTTGTGTCCATCCAAAAACCTACCTTAACCGGTAGATTACCTTAAAAAAAATAATGTGATTGATACCCTAACGGTAATTTTAATTGTCCTTCTATTTTTGAAGAATATATTCGTGCATTGGTTGACCTTACCCAACACACACTGCCATCCGCCTTCGGGGGCCCTGAAGGATTGCTCGCAGATGCGCTATAAAGAAATAAAAAACTGGAAAGAAGTCTTTTGCCAGAATGGCTCCAGACAGCGTAGCAGATGATATTCCAAACTCACACTTAGGATGACGTCACCGAAATGCGTCCAAATTTTTTTAATGCAATCCCTCCTCCAAAAACTAGCATTCTGTGAACACAGGTTTCATCGGAACATAGGTACATTTTCATATATTGCCTTCTTCGAATGTACTTAAACTATCCATTAACTCGTAGAATATAGTGTCTTTAATCCCGTCCAACGTGCAGTGGCTTGATTTCAGCAGTGCATATATTTTTGCGGTTTCTATTTTCGCGGTTTCTATTTTGCGGAAATATCAAAACTGTGACGAACTTCCCGACTGCGATTTTATGAGAATATTTTTTTATTATTTTTCAAAAAATGCCTTTGCGATGTGTAACTTTTCGAGTTTTTCGGAATGCCTTTAAAACTCAAATACGACTAATGGAAACTATAAAACCAATAGAGAAAACCATTTTTGACGAAATGCCTTTTACGCTTCCCTATTAAATAAAACCACACCCCGAAATAAAAATCGTTAGTGAACAAATTTATATCCATTTTCAGTTGTATTTTAAGTAAACTTGCATGGAGTGGACGATGCTTAACCTACGTGGCCCAACTCGGCAAATTCAAAATGGCTTGCGGTGTCAGAAATAAAATTAAAAGCGAATTGTAACTATTCACAACCGAACAACTTATATTCTGATAGAACGTGAGCATTGTTTTTCGAGCTATAACCAGACGTCCGCTTATTTCCTGGTTCCCATTTCCGACTTTTTTCTTATTCTTTCGTCGATTATTACCTCCGTTTTTCTCTTGAGTGTTTGGATGGTGAAAAGACCATTTAATTGTAGATCATATCCCTTCGCTTTGTGAGCCACTGGTATAACTGAAGTCAGCTCACCTGAGTTCCAGTTCCTGGGCCTGAATGCGCTACCGTCCACAAAACAATCGCGAACTGATGTCACCATTGAAAGGAACTTCATTGTCGGCATGAATTTCCGATTCCCATATCAAAATCCCGACGTTATGTGAAAGCCTCGACCTGTTTCTTCAAAATTTCCTGAATATTGATTAAATTGAATAATTCTCGAACTTAAGTCGCCACCTTGAAAAACATATATCTTGAAGGAAAGTCTCAAGGATGTGAATACTTATTTAAACGGATAAGCAAGATAGCGCTTGCCAACCAAACACAGAGAAACCCTTACAAATGAAACTCACCTATTCCAAATATTCGGTGGCCAAACCACCTAAGGGAAAGAAGAAACCGAGAGCCTTCCTTGAGAGCTTTCCTTGAAGGAACTCAGTTCCTTCTTTTCCCAGAAAATTTGGAATTGGTGTGAGTTTTATTTGCATGCGTTCCTCGGTGTTATTGTTGGCTAGCGCTAATTCGCTTCTCTGTTTAAATTATATGCATGGTTCAACTCCCGGTCAAGTAACTTTTTTTCGCTTATGCTCGATTCCGCCTTCACCACCATTCCTGGGTTTGTCCTTAATGTGTTCCTTTCTCTTTTCCTTATATCTTTTTCCATGTGCATAAGTATATGTTCGACATTTAGAAGTTTTTCGTGATTAAATGTGTATATGATCAATATGGCTCGTTTCCTTCATCTGGCTATGCGTGCTATGAAACGCACCGTTTCTATCCTTATGACGTTCTATGATTACTTCCCATACTATCTTTTCCTCTTGTGTCCTCGTCCATTTCTCCTTTGGTGGGTGAAACAGCTCCGGAACAGCATTTCCTGGCCAAGGAATTGGGTCACTTGGTTGCATAACCCCCCCGCAGATTTCAGTGTAATTTAGGTTCCCTGGATAGCTCAAGCGGTTAAGAACATTGGCCCTGCAAGTCGAAGATCTATGATTCTACTCCTTTTTGCGCTTGTGTTAGCGATTTCATTACTGCAATGGCATCACGCGTGCCTCTTGCCTTCCTAAACGCAAACTGATCATCACCTTAGTTATCATTTGCCATGTTCTCCATCCTTTCCTTGATGATCCTGATAACCACTTAAGCTGCGTGTGAAATGAAACTTATTGTTCTGTAGTCCTCACATGATGTAGCCTTGACATTTATCGGAATAGGAACTAATCTCACCAAGTTTCCCGGCTAGATTCCTTCCTCATAGATGCTACGAATCAGTCCTCTCCCTCCCACATATTCTTGAACCTTTTAGAGGAATGTTGTCTACTCCCACATCTTTATTTGGTTTCATCTCCCTTAATGCCCGTTCTGTATCATCGTCGAGTATGCCTGGACCTAAAATATCTTCGTCTGCGTCATGCTCTCTTTCTACGTAAGGCCAAGCTTATTGGCCTAAGTTCTTTACTACACAGTTCTTCTATATATTCCTTCTATTTCTCTTGGATCTTTTCTGCGTCAAATATTATCTTACCCGACTTATCTTGAGGAAATGATTTAAGAGGCATGGGAAGAACTGAAGGTAGGAATGTAAGTCGAGGGGAATTCGTACAATCAGTTAGGTTTACTGATGACCAAACTCTAGTTTGACATTCAGCCAAGGATTTGCAAGCATTGCTGAGGGAATTGGAAATTCAGTGCAAAAGATATGGGATGAGAATCAATATAAATACAGCTTTTGCCATTTTCCAGCCTGTATAATAAAGCTTTTGCCATTTTCTAGAAAGACGAAGGCTAAGCTTAACATTGAAATAGGAAGGCAACAACTAGAGCAGCTGACATGGTCACTGAAGTAGAAGGATAGACAAAGATTGGAGGTTTTTGAAATGTGGGTGTGGAGAGGGATGGATTAGGTGAAATGGACCGAAAGGAAAACAGCTGAGAAAGTGTTGCCGGCGAGGAGAGAGGATTCTTGGGAGAATCATATGGAGGCCGGAAAAATGGATGAAGGGCATATTGATAGAAAGTGGGATGTTGAAGACTGTGACAGAGGGGGAGAATGTTGAGCAAACGAGGAAAGGGCGGGAGTAGAAAGGGATATTGGGCGGGATGAAGGGAGGAAGGAAGTACTCGGAGATGAAGAGGGACTCGTATTGAAGTATGTTGGGTTATGTTTTGTTAGGAGTTAGAAAATATTTATTTGATAGTTGTGTCCTTCCAAAACCTACCTTAACCGGTAGCTTACGTAATTATATATATATATATATATATATATATATATATATATATATATATTTTTTTTTTTTTAAAGGTAATCTACCGGTTAAGGTAGGTTTTTGGATGGACACAACTACCAAACAAACATTTAATTACTCCTAAAAAAACACAAAATACATCATCCTACTCTATATCAGGCCCCTCTTCATCTCTGAGTAATTTCTTCCTCCCTTCATCCCATCCAACATCCCTATCCTGTTCCTTCCCTTTCCTCATTTGCCTAACATTCTCCCCTCAATCACCGTCTTCAACATCCCGCTGCCGGTCAATACCCCCTTCATCCACTTTTCCTGCCTCCTTAGGATTTCTCCCAACAAACCCCTCTCTTCGCCCACTATACCAAGTACTTCCTCATTTGTTTTCTTCTCTGTCCATTTCACCTTCTCCATTCTTCTCCGCACCCACATTTCAAAAGCCTCCAGTCTACGTCTATCCTCCTGCTTCAATTCCGCGCCGTACATAGCTACGCTCCATATCAAAGCTTTTACGAGTCTTTTCTTAACTTCCTTACTCAACGTCCCTGTCATCAACTCCCTCCTCCTTGTGAAATCCTCTTGGCCTGGCGCAATTCTTCTCCTTACGTCCCTACTACTTTGACCGTGTTGGTCCAAAACACTTCCGAAATACGTAAACTGTTCTGCCTGCTCTAGTTTTTGCCCTCCTATTTTAATATTTTGCTTAGCTTTTTTCCTTCTAGAAAATCGCATTACCTTTGTTTTATTAATGTTAATTCTCATCCCATACTTGTCGCACTGAATTCCCAATTCACTCAGCAATGCTTGCAACCCCTTGGCTGACTGACAAACTAAAGCTTGGCCATCCGCGAACCTAACTGATTTTACGAATTCCCCGCCCACTTTCATTCCTACCTCGAGTTCTTCCCATGCCTCTTTAATCATTTCCTCTGCATACAGGTTGAACAGTAACGGTGATAATGGGCAACCCTGCCTTACTCCTCTTCCTAACACTGCCATCCGGACTCCCCGTTTCCCACTCGCACCTGAGCAGTCTGAGACATGTACAGGTTGCGGATTAGCCTCCTATCCCTCCAATCTATTCCTATTTTCTGCATCCCAATTCACTCTATCAAACGCTTTTTCGAAATCTACGAAACAGGCAAATACCTCCTGATTGTGTTCTTTATTCCTCTCGATTAATAATCTCATTACTGCAATGGCATCTCGCGTACCTCTCCCCTTCTCTAAACGCAAACCGATCATCCCCTAAGTAACATTTGCCCTACTTTCTATCATTTTGTTTATGATCCTGAGAACAACTTCTGCTGCGTGGAATATCAAACTTATCGTCCTGTAGTCCTCACATGATGTAGCCTTTACCTTTTTCGGAATAGGAACTAGAACTGATCTCACAAAGTCTTTCGGCCAGATTCCTTCCTCATAAATACTACGGATCAGCCCATATAACGTCTTCCTCCCACATTTTCCTAAGCCTTTTATAAGTTCCGCGGGAATGTTATCCACCCCCACGGCCTTATTTAGTTTCATCTCCCTTAATGCCCTTTCTATCTCATTGTCGAGTACGCCTGGTCCTAAGCTATCTTCCTCTACGTCATATTCTTTTTAATGTCTAACTTTGTTGGTCGAAGTTCTTTACTATACAGTTCTTCTATGCGTATGTAAATATTCTTAAAACACCATTAGGAATGTGTTATCGATTAAATCGCCCACAATTCATCCATCAGGCCATGATCTAATGTAAGTTGTTACCTGGAACCAGTTCGCTGGAAACGGAAATGTTTGTTCAATGTGGTTGAACTCCATCATCAGTTATCACTTCGATTATTTGTTTGCAGCCACTCTCCAGCTATCTAGTTCTCTGCCATTCTTATCATTCTTATCTTAATGGTGTCTTGCTCTTATATCGTCTACCAACTGCTTCTCGCGATTTTCTATTGGCCTTCCTCTAATATTTTCCATTTGTGTTTCCAGTTATGGTCTTCAGTTTATTGTCGTGCCTTAGGATGTAACCAATTGATTTCCTTTTCCTTGTAAATGAACTCAACGGTATTTTGTCTTCATCCGCCATAAGAAACATTTCCTCATACGTACGTATATCCCTATTGTTCTCAACATTCTTCTGTAGTAACATGTTGCCAGCGCTACTCAAAAGTAGTTACGCTGCTTTCCCCATCATCAATTCCTCAGCCATTCAAGTTAAATTCGGTATGGATGGTTAAATTAATCGCTTTTTTCTATCTGCGCGTATATGTAATATTAGCCGACAGTATTTGTTTCTTTTGATAGAAATCCTTCTTCACTATTCCAATTATGCTTGAAATATTTCTTTGGTTCCTTCAGTCTCTAGTTGTCTTAGCCCTTTCTGTGTTTGATTATGATAACAAGTTGAATGCAAGGCCTCGTCCAAAATTGGACTTCAGTTTGCAATTTTTTACGTTGTTTGAAAAGGTAATATGGAGGGGGAGGCTATTTCAATTTCAGAGCAATTGCAATAATATGGGGAAGTTTGGCGGAAGTGAAATGGGTTGGTAGGCATATTTCATATACTAATCATGCCACTTGAAATTATTTTCCATAATTTTTTCCAAGACTCACGTTAGGTGTGCAATAATCAGTTTCTCTTTGTTGTACTCCGCTCTTCCCTTTCCTACTCCTGTTGACAGCCAATCTAAATCGTATAACGCTTTCTCCACCACATGCTTTTATTTTGGTATACCAGAAATATTTCCGAAAAGCATATCTCAATTACCTATAAGTCTATCTCTTAGACATCTTCATTAAATTTTTATAGGAGAAAGAATTTTTAAGTATGATCACAAATTAAAATGACAGGGATTGATTTTTGTCGACAAAATAATTCGACATGCCTTTTATGTAGCAGCATATGTATTTTAACTTTTTCTTTTTAACCTTTAACCTACAGAGATTGGTTTCCAGCTGGCGTAGGTACTGGTTTGTCCTGGAAGGAATCCGGCTCACCTACTACGAGAGTCAGCCCCATCCTTCCGTGGAACTCCCACCATCCTGCAAAGGTTCCCTCATAATAGCTCCAGCAACTTCCGTCACTGTATCCAAGCCTGTGCCCATCAACGCTACGGGCCATCAACCCAGTTACTTGGAGATATACATTCTCAATTCATCGAGGCTGGTTACTCTGGTGAGTCAGTGATAAAGATCGATTATGTACACCTTTCCTCAAGAACTGACGTAACGCCAGTTAGTCCTTGGCGATCAAATTTAAGTGCCCTCTAACTTCTGTGCTCCTTTTCTTGATTAAGTTCGCCAGAACCAGTAGTGATTCCAGAAAACCTCTTCCAGGTGGAGTATTAGAAAAAAATAAATTTTATTGCCTTTTTCCCACATAGTAGTCAAAAAGGTTTAATTTGGAAATAATCCCGCTCATTTGTTAACCGTAACGCAACCCGAAGTAAATAACAGTTTTCTCGCATGATTTGAATACACGTATCCTGAAATGGAATATTGTTGCATGTAAGTTCAGTCCATGATGAAAAATACATTTGTGTAGGAGGGTCATAATGGGGATTGTGGATGCATGGCTGGTGACCTAACATCCCCTGCCACAGGCCCTTGCGGCGGTTTTGCGGGGCATTTTGTAGATGTACATGAAATAATTGTGTGCTCGGAGAACGACAGATATTCAATGGAAAGGGAATATCGATTCAGTCCCAGTTAAAAAAATGCTTCATTTTTATAATTATAATATTTCTATATGATTTGCGTGACTATTCTTATGAATGCAGTTCCGCGAATTTCTCATATTCAAAATATGGCGAGAAGGGGGAGGGTGAGCCAAGCGCACACTTTTCATTAGTTTATAAACTGTGTTTTACTTTACGCCAGGAGCATGTGGGAAGGCTGTTATCGAAGTAAAATTTAGGAAAAGTGTTAAATGGCACTTCGTATCTTTTCCTGAAACTTGTCGCAACACGTAACGAACCCTAATATACCATACTGAACGTAGTCGAAATGAATGTTTTAGTCGATCGAATAGGTTTGAACTCGCAGCTTCATGCAAATAATATCCCCTTTCCTTACTTACAAGACTCCCCCTCCCTATTCCCCATCTAAGAATCCAATCCTAGGAATTTAGATAATAACTACTACAGACAGTGCAGGTGAAGGTCGATCGCTATCTTGTCTCTTCTTTCCAGAGATATAATGTTAAGTGCGTATGATGTTTCTAGATATGGGTGTAGCAGTGTGCTTTCTCCCTCGCTCAAGGAGACGGTATCGATTCTGGAGGTCATTTGCCCCATGAGGATAGGTCGTTGGCAAGAGACGACAAGGATTTTCGAAAAGGGTACAGTGAAACCCTGAGTCGAACTTAGTATGAAAAGGGAATTATGGCCTTACGTGACAGGACCACTGATGGCGACATATTAAATAAATCTCCTAGCACCTAGTGTAGCACCTTATGAATCAAACTAGGGCTATAAACGCGGGAAATCATCGCAAAAGACTCCTTCGAATGGATTTCCGAAGTAAGTAACTGATTCGTGGGACAAGTTGCAGAAAATTTGACTGAGTGTGAGAAAATAACCATGGATTGACTGGAGCTGGGGGTACATACATGAATGATCATTTAGATGGTCAAAGCCGGCTTATATTAAAGTGGATAGTCTGATACATCACTCATTTTCGCGAAAATTTGCGACATTTTAAAATAAAATATTTGACGCTTCGCTTTTTGCTTTCACTTCCTTTTGCTTCTTGGGAGCATTATCAGGAGAAGGAAAAGAATAGATATTCCCACCATTTTTATGCTGGCCACAGTGCCCTCGACTCTAATGTTGGACGATTTCGAGAAATGCGAAACCATAGGCTAATTTTCGGCAACTTTTAAAAGAAAAATGTCAAAGCTTAATATTTAAGGAATAAATATTGAACTTTTAAATTAGGTCATTAGGTTGCGTTTTTCATCGTGAAAAGTGTTAAGAAGACCATAACTTCGAGAATGTTGACTGAAGCAAGCGTCGAAGCTAGCATTAGTTTCCGAGAATGTTGACTGAAGCAAGCATCGAAGCTAGCATTAGTTTCTAATTGACATGGACGCGTTGCGCTAATGTCATTATTCTACGAGTGAATGCTTTGTTAAGATTGGGCAATAAATTACATACGGGCTTAAAATACTATATGCTGGAGATGATCAGCACTATGTACATATAAGTATGTCCTCCTAAACTCTTTAGGGGCATATGTTTTTCTTCTTAAGTCGTAATATTTTAGGCAGTTAATATTTCACCGACATATCTGGATCAAGAGCCAAACACTATGACCATTTTTAAAGATACTCTTAAAAAAATCATTAATTTGAAGTTTGATTTGATTTTTGCATGGCATTTGAAAGGAAAGTCTTCGATATCTAGTGTTGGCGGCGTCATGTGTGTTATACAAATAATTACGCTGCTAATATTCAATATTTCTCAACCGCCCACGGGGCATACAAACCCTCATGAAAAATATTGTATCATTTCTGTGCCTGATCAGCTTCACTTTTTAACCCTCTTACGTTAAAATCCTTAGCCACACAGCTCGTTGATAACTTTTCTGACTATATTGAGGAGTTGAAAAATCTTGAATCTTCATAAACTGCGTAGGCGTGAATGTTTATAGACCAGCTTTGCGAAGAACTATGCAAGTTTAGTACACAATTATAGGTGAAAGTTCATTTCATGGAAATGTTTCGGACATGTATGTCCAATATATTATGATTAGAGAAAAAAATGGCGACCTTTTTAACTAAATATGCTTTCCTGAAGTAGAAAATTTAGAAAAACGGTACTTGTATGGAAAAATGGGTTTACTTATGTATTAGAGAAACATTTATTATCTCTCATGCATGTTCTGCCGGTTACACAATTCAACAATATTTCGTTTCATCAAGTCAAATGCGTCGCCGGTATTTGGTTAGGAAACCAAGTTCTTGTCTAAAACTTGGTTTTATACATATCTGGTTTCCTTCCTAGACAGGGATGTTATAATCCTTGTTCAGTGATTACAGCATTTACACTAATTATAAAGAAAATGTGGCAGCGATGAGCAGTAAGTGATCGATTTTCCCGATTGTTTCAAAGGTGTACTCGTTTCACATAAATACATGAGATCTTAAACTGTGTGAACAACCAGGAGTTCCTATCTCCAAGCCCGAGTAATCATGCCTGATTGTGGGAGTATTCGCCGTCGTAAGTGCGAAACAGGTTCGGGCCATTAACGCTGTCGGCGAAAGTTGTCAATTCTTCTTCACAATTTCTGGAATGAAATTAGCAAAACAATCGAAGTCCCGACGATTCCAGAAACTTGCTGAAAAACTATATACTTTTAATCACTAAAGTGCCTCCTCAAAATTACTGAGTAGGGCCCAGGGTCATGTTAACCGCAAAAAACACGAATGACCACTGAGATATTTATGATAAATCGTGAATAAACACCTCGTGAAGAATCAATTGCTGTTATGGTGTCGAAATACCTCGTAACCACTGTTTGGATCTCCTCACGGATATTTAGTGATCCGGGGTGCGGTGACTTGTGTTCTTGCTTCCCGTCCCGAGTGCCCGGGTTTGAATCCAGGCGGTGGCAATGTTATACCGATCCCTACGTGGGTTCCACACATAGAGCCCTTCAAGTTTAGACCCTCATCCGTCAGATGGTATCTTAAGCTCTGGATCCCTAGGTGCCTTTTGTTAAGAGAGCTAATGCCGGCGCTGGGTTTCCCTCCATCCTGCTTCAATTCCCTGAACACCCTACTCCTACCAAATTACCCACCGATCCCTAATGACCTAAGCTGTCGGTGGCCTCCCCTAATGACTAAAACTTAGGAAACCCATATTCACTTCCTGCTTCTCAACCCGACGTGGATACGCGGTTGTATCCCGTGGATACCCGGCGCCAATGCGCACCTGCAATTTTAGTCCTGCCTGCAGGGAACACTCCCCCCGGCACACACTCCTCAAGCGAAACAATTCAAGGCCCGTCTGGGTTGCTCACTTTCAGAAGAAACCTTTGGGCTCCCACTTTACACAATGAAGAATGAATGAATGGCCCGCAGGGCGATTACAGCGGACTGCCGGCTGGAGAGGCGTGGTTGTGTTGAGGCAAAGGCTTTTGTTTCCATTTTCTCTGTTGTTTCCGAGTGCATTTACTCGATGGAGGGGGTGGGGAGTGGAGGGGGGGGAGAGGAGGAGCATATGAACGGTGGCGGCGGTGGTGAGATTTCACGTCTCCCCTGACGTGTGTGTCTGCTCAAAAGAACGCCGTCCCCGCCCATCCTCTTTCGTAAACCAAATCGTACTCCTTTCCAGCGTTAAAATTTGCTCCTCTGGCCAAAGCTAACGTTACACGAAGGCTGTTGAATGAAGTGTGTCCATAAGTTTTCATTCGCAGAACTTACTGGGCAAAAATTAAAAAATATAGGTTTCAATTAAAAAACAATGAAATGTGTTCAATTGTTGACCCGCTGTGTAATGGATGTAATTTGGTACAAGATTCATTGATTTGACTCCAATTTTTCATCGCAGTGAATTGCTCGTCGCGTGTTACCTTCAGCGTTGCCGTAGGCAAACTGAGCACTTTTCTAATGGCAACAGCTGACGCAGTAGCTTATGTATAAAATGCATGTACGTTACCATTGAGGTGATTATATAGCTTTAATGTTTTTCAAAACTAATGGTGTAAGTAAAAATTGATGATTACTCGGAATTAACAGCTCTCGTAATAAGCCTATTGGTGTGTTTAGATTTTTAGAGAAAGTATTTTGGGAAAAATAGTTAAACCGAAGGTTAAATTACAAAAATGAGAAAAACTCTCATTTGCCGTGATAATAATATATCTTCCTAGGACCAAGGTCAGCTTCTCCATGTCTTCTTCCGGTAGGAATTCAAAGATAATCTTACACGGTGTGAAACCCAAGAGACTTCCACCAAATGATTTGCCGGAAAAATACCAGATGTTACGACACACATGTGATTGATTGCCTGTCCAATACTGAAGTACTACCAATAAAAAATAAAATTTTTTAGACTCACTTTTGTCGTTAACCCGGGATTCGCCCTCTTAAGCCACCGAACTATCGTATTAGCCGAACGCGGCTCTTCTAATACTTGCCAATTAGTCTCGGGATTCAGAAAATGGATGTTGTTGCCGAGTTCGCAAGGAATCCAGTCTTCTCGGCCAAGCTTTTTAATTGAAAATGCAATGAGCTGTGCATCGCGTTTTTTCATGTAGATCGAAGACTACCAAATGCATAGTATAATATAGATGCCCCGATGATAATGATTCCCCGAACATGTAGGATCTTGTAGATTCTATGTTTGCTCGCGAAGATAAATAAAAAATTGTCTACCCACTTAATATTTAATCTTTCAAATAATGCAGCGTTGGATTTACAAATGTAAGGAATCTTGAATAATAACTAAAAGAAGCATTTGGGAGAGAAAAAAGTATTTCGTCCAACTGTAAATTCTTTGAAGACGGAAAGCGGCGAACATATTGCAGAAAGCGTGAAAAAGGCAAATATTTTAAACAAGTTTTTTGAGATCGTCTACAATAAATATACAAATGCACCAAACGAGGTTCCACAACCACCCTGGGAAGCAAATACACTGACCAAGAAGGGAATAGAACAGCAGCTTCGTAGTATCAATGTCAACAAAGCACCGGGTAAGGAAGACATACCTACTAGAATATTTAAGGAAATAGCTACAGACTGCCCCGCTTTTAGAAAGTTTTTCTTAAATCGATAAAAGAAGGCTCAGTACCTCGCGATTGGAAGCTAGCTCCCACTCCCACCTATTAAGTCGGCTATAAAGAGAAACCAACCAATTACCGACCCCTTTCTTTAGCATCGATCACCTGTAAAATATTAGAACACGTTATTGTCTATGACGTTATGAGATTTCTCGATTGTAGGAAGATACTGAGCCACAACCAGCACAGATTTAGAAAGGTCCGATTTTGCAAAACACAATTGGGTATTTTTGTTCACGGTATACTCAGATCGGGAGCTATTTCCTTTAATATTCTAGTAGGTACGGCTTCCGTACCTGGTGCTTTGTTGACTTTGATAATGCGGAGTTGTTGTTAAATTTATTTGCATGCATGTAAGTTAAAAAGGTTTTTGCATGAATATATACGCCCCTTTGGGTGTAGATTGGCATGAATTTGTTGGTTTTGAATGTGGTTTTTATTATCTTTAACGGGTTACCTAACACCCCCGTCACACACCCTTGCGGCGGCTTGCGGTGCATTATATAGCTGTAGTTGAACTCCCAACCCATTGGTTGGGTGAATTCCGAATGTGTTGCATCCTACTTCTTCCCCATTTTACGTTTAAATATCAATTTGCTAGTTAAAATAGCCAATGAGGCGAGGTCGGCGTGAATCCAGAAACGCGGCAAAATTATTAAAGCTCTTAAGATTCAAATCACGAAATAGTATATTGCCCATTTCATATTCTGAGAAAGAAATATCGCGAACCCAGTCTCGGTCAATTATGCTCCTTTGTTACTTATTTTGAGGCAATAATGGCCCAGTATTCCCTATGCATGTGACAGAATGGTTGGATAGACGTAAACATCTCCAGGATGAATTCTTTATAGGATTAATTCACCGGGGATTAGTAGAAAAAAAAGAAATACTCGGCTTTAAGATAAAACTATGCAAAATTGAAATATATGCAAAACCTTTAATCATTTAACTTATTTACACATCGATTCTAATACCCATATATTTGCCGGGAATAAAATCACGTGGGGCTACGAAGGGAACAAAAGATACCCAATTACGGGCGATTTAGTGGGATCTCTCGAACGCATCTTTAAAGGAAAGGCAGGGAACTAAACTGCGTAAAATGTTCCACATGCCGTGATTTCAAAAACATTCGCCTTATTATTCCCTCGAGTTTTCCAGGTACACGGATACCCTGATTTCTTCATTTTATCGTGAGTCGTTGACCCTGAACATTCTTTATCTCTCTCGGGAAGGGTAGAGCATGGTTAACCTGCGAAGAACTGGGGTCTGAGGTTGAGGTCCCTCCTAATGACGGTGCGCCTGGCAAGGTGCCTTTTAACGAGTTTTCAGCAGGTAGAAATTTACCAGTCATGCTCGATAGACCCTAGGCACAATAACTCCGGAAATCGTGAAATTACCAAGAAATACAATACACTGTGCCACTGTAGATTATATTGCATTCGTAATACGTATAAAATTTAGAAATTGTAATACTCAGTGCAAACTGCTCTCTTCGCCCTAGGCATTTGTCGATGTAGACATCTTTCTTTACATCTACATCTACATAATACCCCGCAAGCCGCCGCAAGGGCGTGTGGCGGGGGGTGTTAGGTCACCAACCGTAAAAACGAAAAATACCACATGCAAAAAACAACACGGAAAATTACACCCCAGCAGCGCACACACTCATGCAAAACTCCCTCCATCCAATACTCATGCAAACACATACACCGCAAAACAACAAAAAACTGCACCCCAGGATACAGCACCAAAGCCATCCTACAACACGCAAGCCAGGACACAACAAGCAAGAATGTGAAACATCACTACCACATGAAAATGCACCACAAAACACTCAACCCCCCAAAGAGACAGTAAAAGGAAGGGAATTCGACCCAACGTTGCAGGTAGCAGGAATTTCCCCCCGCCGGGAGGGAAGAGGGACTGAAAGGGAAACTTAAAAACAGATGAACAGAACACGAATGATGTCATGCGGAAAGAATGGGTTATTATAACAAAACACATAAGGTTAGTGGAGGAGCATGCATTTAAGTAGAACTAATTATTTTTTAGACACTGAGGGTGGCAAGTGGAATTTTTACTATCTATAATCCTACAGTTGCTATCCCGTATTGTCCGTGGGAAGAAGGAGTCCTTGAGTCGGCTAGTCCTGGCATCTATTTCCCGAATTTTATATGCATGATCCAAGCGACCAATGTATGTAGGAGTACGAATAATCTGCGAGACCTCGGTGCTGAAACATGCGGATCTGAATTTATTTAATAATTTCAGTCTTGCATTGAATCGTCTCTCTTCTAATGATTCCCACCCCAAATCCATGAGCATTTCGGTAACGCTTTGCGTTTTATCGTAGGAATTTTTTACAAAACGGGCTGCCCGGCGTTGAACCTTCTCAATTTCCCGAATGAGACCTTTTTCACTCGGGTCCCACACGCTGCATGCGTATTCTAAATGAGGCCTTACAAGAGCGTGGTAACAACGTTCCTTGACCTTTGAGTCACTTTTGCCGACAATGCGTCTAATGAATCCCAATTTTTTATTTGCTTGACCGCAGACTTTACGTATGTGAGTCCCCCAAGTTAAGTCTTTAGTGAATGTGACACCTAGGTATTTTACCGTATCAACTACTGCTAGGTCACCTCCAGCTAATTTGTAAGCAAATCCCGTTGATCTTTTAAAGAAATTTACCACTGAACATTTATTATAATTTAGAGTCAATCCCCAGTTAGAACACCATTTAGTAATGCAATCTAAATCCTGCGCCAGAATAAAACGATCCTCATCCCCAGATATCTCCCGATAGATCACCGTGTCATCCGCAAACATCCTAATGTTACTTTTCACTTCGCGGTTCAAATCGTTAACAAAAATCAAGAAAAGTAACGGCCCGATCACACTTCCCTGAGGTACCCCCGACGTGACTCGAACGCTGTCGGAACTAGCGCCATCAAGGACTACCCTCTGTTCCCGCTCTGAAAGAAAATCTTTAACCCAACTTATAGCGCCCTTGTTTATACCCGCGACCTTTAATTTATGAATGAGTTTACCATGTGGGACCTTATCAAATGCCTTTTGAAAATCTAAGAAGATGGCATCCACTTGCCTACCTCTCTCACCAGCTACAAGTAAATCATGTGTAAATAATCCTAATTGGGTCTCGCAGGAGCGGGTTTTCCTGAATCCGTGTTGATTGTCACTTAAAAAGTTAATATTGTCAAGGTGTCTCATTATTGAACTGACAATTATGTGCTCTAAGATTTTACAACAGATAGAAGTGAGAGATATAGGTCTGTAATTACTGGGATCCTCCCTGTCACCACTTTTAAAAATAGGCGTTATTTGCGCGGCTTTCCAAATCTTAGGTACTTTGCACTCAGTGAGGGATTTGTTAAATATAAATTCAAGGTACGGGGCAATGTTTGGAGCTAAATGTTTTATCACCCTAGCTGGTATATTTTCGGGACCCGGGGATTTGTTGGGTTTAATCTCATTAAGTAATTTTAGAATTCCTTGTTGGTACACTGTTATTTTTTCCATGGGTGGAGTGTGTATTGTTTCTTGGAGATATGCGGTGGCAACATCATTCGAGAAAACGCTTTGGAAGAATGAATTTAAGATGTTAGCTTTAACCTCGCTGTCTGTATGAATTACATTGCTACAATCCCTTAAGCAAGCCACGGTTTGTTTACTCCCATTTATTTCCCTAACATATGACCAGAAAGCTTTGGGGTCAGTGTCCAAGTGCTCGCAAAGTACTTTGCGTTTAAATTCCAGTAAGGCGCTACGTAATTGTTTTTTGGTTTCAATTTTAGAGGATCTATATGTGTCCCATAATTGTTTATTCTCAGGGGATGATGTGTTCACACCTGCCCTCTTTACCCTAGAGTGTAGCATTCTCTGCTTTCGAAGGGCTTTTCTAACGTCTTTATTGTACCACCTGGGGTCGCGATTTGCTTTAACGTATTTTATAGGTATGAAATCTACGATTCCTTTTTGCATGATATTGACAAATTCTGTCCAAGTTTCTTCCACGTTGACATGACTTAAGCGGGTTTTGAACTCGGGTAGTGAAGAGTTTAATTGATTGGCAAAAGATTCAAAGTCTGCTTTATGGTAATTATAAATTTTTCTTTTTGGTTTAACAATCTTTTTTATTGCTATGTCCAAATGGACATTAATTGCTTTATGGTCACTCAAGCCCTCATCAGTTGATACACTAATAATACGTTCCGGCGTGTTTGTAAGAAATAGATCCAATATGTTCTTTCCACGGGTGGGCATGCGTACTGCTTGATGGAGGGAGTTTCTTTGAACCAATTTTATCATGGAATTGCAAGATTCGCGATCGCGGGTCCCAGATTTAACGATATTGCTGTCCCAATCTATACCAGGGAGGTTAAAGTCGCCACCAATTATGTTTATGCTGTTATTATATTTACGTGTAAACTTGTGAATTTGATCGTTGAGGGTGTGAAGTGTTTTCAAATCTGAGTCTGGAGGTCTGTAGAAAGAGCATAAATTTATGTTGGGTTGATTGGTCCGTAGTAAGGTGCACCAAACACTTTCTATGTTATTATTTTCAAATGAAACTTGCCTGCTTTCAAAATGACTTTTAACTGCCACGAAAACCCCTCCTCCGGGTCTTGTATCTCTATCGTGTCGGTAAACTTTGAAATCTATTGGGAAAATTTCTTGGTCATTAATATCATTGCCCTATCCCGTAACAAGATAGGGGAAGCTCTTGTTGAAATGCGATTGAATGGTGACTCGTAATAAGATGGGGATGGATCTCGGGAGAATGCAAAACTCTTTTGAAAATTTTTGGATAATATCGCCGGAGAGGTAGAACCTTTGAAATGAGTATTAGATTGCTGTGAACTTTCTAAAACGCCTCTTATTATCTTTGCTGAACCCATCGGGCAGTCACGATATATGATTGTCTAAACGAGAATGCGACGGTTATGAAGTAGGCCTCAAGAAACCTTAATTTCGCCGCTGATCATGGCCACAATACATCTGTCAGTAGTGCGTTTGGGTGTGAGCGTTTGCCTTGTACTAAAAAAAATCATGATATCATACGTACGTGTGTTATATTCCGTATTCAGATTGGCCGACTTATGAAACATGAACGGTAAATATTACAAAAGGGACTGAATCTATCAGTTGTAGGAGTCGAGCATTTGATATGTGAACTGTGAATTCCAAATGAAACCGACATTCCTTTTAGTTGTGTGGTGATCTTCTTATCCCATGAGACACTCTGTCCCCTCCATTTGTCAGCCACTTGATAAAACAATCGTTGCCTCATCTCTAACAAGTTGAGGCTGCCCTTAGCATTTTCCCGGTCATCAAATCTACAACCTCCCTGGCATTTTCCTGACGCTCCAGGGCTGTTTGAGACGACTAATTAAAATTGAGGGTAAGTGCAGCACCATAAAGAGACTGGCGCAGAATCGAAAAGGTTGTAGGGGTCTGCCTATCTGTGGCTATATATCTGTGAACCTGAACAAAGGTAAAATCACAATTGATTGAATTAATCTTGACCCTATGGGGTAAGGTACATGCACAAATATTTCATTCCTAAGCATCAGCCATAAAGCTATGACCTTCTCCAGTACTTTGCTCCAATTTTAACTGCACTGATTTGGAGAAATTCAAGATAACTCGAGTTTAGATGTCAAGTGACTAGAGCAGGTGGAACAGTTTACATATCTCGGAAGTATTATGATCCAAAATGGTCAAAGTAGGTAGGACATAAGGACTATTGCATTAGGCAAAGAAGCCTTGATGAGGAGGAGGAAATTGATGATAGGGACCTTAAATATTATACAGTATGATCTCATAAACTAAAGCAGATAAAAATCTTTACGTATCTCGGAAGATTTTTGGGCCAAAATAATCAAGATAGTTGGGAAGTAAGAAGAAGAATTGCATTCGGTAAAGAAGCTTTCATAAGGAAGGAATAGCAGGGACATAAGGTAAGGATGTTAAGAAATGGCTCGTCAAAAATGTGATATGGAGTGTGATTGTACGGAATGGAAACATGATAATTAAAGCAGGACGATAGGCATAGACTGGAAATGTTTGAAATGTTGGCATGGATAAGGATTGGAATGATTAAATGGACACAAAGGAAAGCAAATGAGGAAGTGTTGGGCTTAGTAGAAGAATAAAGTGGATGGTTGGGGAAATCTGAAGGAGGCAGGATTAATGGATGCAGAGCACTTTGATGGGAAGTATGGCTGTCATAAATGGGAGAATGTTGGGCTAGCTAGAAAGGGGAAGGAATATAATAGGTGTGTTGGATGGATAAAAAGAGGAAAGAAGTTTAAGGGATTGAAGAAGAGTTAATTGTGGAATCATATTTTAGGCTTTTTTTATTAGGATGGGCAAGTAGATGAAATGCTCTACCCCCTGTATAAGCTCTGTACATCTAATATGAAGACAATCTACCGTATAGGGTACAATACCAGTAGCAATAACTTTAAGATATTAATACAGCTTTAAAGCCTTCATTTGTTTTTTAATGACCACATCTAAAAGATATTATCTAATGCTGGATTATAATAGTAGGAAACTGGAATATAAGTTCTTCATTCCCATTGCCTGCTATTTTATTTTGGACAATGTAACCTTGATGTTGTCTTTCAATAAGTATTTTAATAGAATACTTTTGGTAAAAGTTTGGGACATGGCCAAAACGTGAGTTTGCTCTTTGATATCTTTGTAACAATGCACAGCCTAAGCTTCTTTCAATTTTAAAGGTACAATGGTATCAATAAATGAAATGAATCCAACATCAAATCACATTTGAAGGTCTAGTGTCCAAAAAGATGCATTCATGTGCCTGTACATTGTTTGTGTGTGTCTGATCAGGATGCACTGGAACAATAATATGTTCATATTTTGGTCAGTTGACCTATTGTCAACAATTATCCATCAAAAAGAATTGACCAAATCAACCTTAGGTTTAATTTGCTAATTTAAGAGATGTACTAAATTGAATACTTGAAATGGACATGATCAGTCATGTAAATTGAAATAGCAATGCTGACATCTTTTTGCCAGAGAACCAAAGAAGCTGAGCATCACGCATTGTGGGCGAAGGCTTTGGTTGCCTCAACAAAACTCCCAGTGAAATCACCCCAAACCAATGGATCAAAATCTCCCAATTCTGCTAGTACCACAAGTGTGTTTCCTCTTCGTCCATCTACTAAGTATTTTCGCTATTCATTAACTAACTTATCATCACAAGAGGAAAAAAAGGTGAGTATTTACAATAGTTAATCTATTTACCATTTATCTACTTGGATACATCACAGGTTGAGATGTCAATTATGAAACACAATTATTATCACATCTCTTGAGTGAGTGAATATTACTTGCACAGTATGCTTTAATGGAACTTTTCAACTTGTTCCTTTTGAATATGCATTAAATCAGAGAAATTTAGTTCGATTAATTTATTCCAGCAAATTTCAACTTATTATTAACAATTATTTCAGTAGCACACCGCTGCTTAATGCAAATTATGAATAAATATCAAAGGTGAAATTTTATGATCCATACCAACATTTGAGTTGAAAATGAATTTTGGTATTTAATACATTTATTTTTATTTAACTCCATTATGGTAGTAACATCTTATGCTACTTTCATTCTTTCTGACAATATTTGGAGAAAATTCACATTGATTCAGTTCTATCCATTCTGTATTATATTTGATTTTTATGCTCAGCAATGCTCAAGAAAGCTCAATGACACATTCAAATGATGTCGCTCCTCATTTGTTTGAAGTAAAAACTGTTAATACTCTCCAAAGCTCAGTAATTGAGAGTTGTGCATAACTTATCAGAAATGCATTGCTTCAAATAATGATGGAATACATAATTTATAAATCTGTACCTACATTAATATATTTTTCATACTTTAGGCTCATTGGCCAAAGAATGCGGCACACACTATGGATTCCAGGAGCTGTAGTTTATACCAAAGGAAAAGTGGAAGTATGGATGATATGCTGGACAGATATGTTGATCAAACCAAAGAATTAGCAAAAGAGCTGAACATTTCTGATTCGGATGATGAAGAAAATGAGGATTTGAAGAGTAAAGCAGTTCCTCCCGAAGTGGAAGATCATCTGATCCATCGCATTCCAGCAGAGTATAGTTTACCGGTGATTGATCATGAAATTCCACCTGCAAGGCTGTGTGAAAGTAAAGAGAAAGATTTAGTCCAGGCAAAAGAGCGCATGGAAGAACTCAGTACTTTGGCCATTGAGGACTGGGACAAAATCCATCCAAGCTCCTGTGTGGATGAGAACTATGTGGCAGAAAATGATTTGAGCAGGTACATAGAAATCACAGGACATCAGAGTGTGAAATCAAGTGAAACTAATGAAGGAAAGGTCAAGGCCCGAAGGTTTTTAACATCTCTTGTGTCAAAGGACTCGAAGATATTTGATGGGATTTGCAGAACAGACAAAATGCCTAAAAAAGAAAGACAATTGCTGCAATCATCCGATAAGGGTTTAGTTTCCCCATCGGATAAAAGTGAAAAGCCGAAAGTGAAACACAAGCAAGTGTCATCGCAATTGGATGCAAAGGACAGGCAAAACAACAGTCAAAGAGCAGAGAAAACAATCAGTTTGAATGATGCTAGTCAGTCAGGATCATCGGTTAGGAATTCAATAATGAAGAGAACATCGGAATTCAGAACGGCGAGGAGAGAAAAGAGGAACAAAGACAAAAAGAAGAGTGTAAGTGAAGAGGTCGATTCCATGGATGTGCTCTGCGAGCGAACTTTCATCCGACAGAATAGTCATAAGGAAAAGGTTTTGACTGCCTTGCCTCTATTAGAAGAGAGTGAGGTAAAGAAAAAAAGAAGGAAAATAAGCTTTTTAGCAAAAATGCTGAGGGGGAAAAAGTCAGATGGCCAAGAGGATGTTGCTGATAGATATGGCATTTTGGAAGACCTGCCTATTGACAATATTTATATGACAGATAAACTTAATGCTGCTCATAGCGATGAACTAACTGACAGGGACTCTTCTCCTCAATCAATTTTGGGGAAAGCTAGCCAGCCACCACAGTTAGGCTTAGGATTGAAACTATTCCTGGGAGATGATGCTGAGTTAAAAAGGAAGCTGGAATCAAGGATGGCTCAAATTGAATCGAAAATGGTAAGATTTGAGGATGGACCATCTTGACCTCTACTTGCCCAGTGAATTCTTGCAAGTCAAACTTCCATGAATTCATTCACACAAACTCAAATTAAAAATTCAGATACTTTAACTTACTGGATTGTGTAATGAATTATATTTAAATATAGATTTTTCAAAGGTTAATTCAATATAAATCATTTTTCATTGAATGAGACAGTATGATAGAAATGGGTTAACAGCATTTTAAAATACTACTTTGATTTCAAGTAGAGAAAGTCAGATATTTAACTGCAAGACAATTTATTAATATGAAGCTCTGGTACCCTGGTGCACAGGCCTGAACATTCTGTTTTGGTTTTCCTAAATATTACTAGGTAAACATACGAGGTGTGTCTGAAAAGTATCCCACCTGAGTTTTTTAATTATTTTTTTATACTGAGGGTTTTGTGCACTACGAATTTACACCAAGAGGTCAGATGATCAACTAAAGAATATTATGTTGAAGTTCTGAAAAGATTGTTTAATGCCGTGAGAATGAAACAATCGCGTCTCTGGTCAAGTGGTGACGGGCACCAGAGATAACACACCAGCGTATTCATTGAACCTTGTGCAGCAATTTTTGACAAAGCACAAGATTGTACAGCTTTGCCAGCCTCTGTACAGTTCCGACATAGCTCCCAGTGACTTTTGGATGCTCCCAAAATTGAAAATGAAACTCAAAGGAAAGCGGTTCGACAACATCAAGACGATTCAGGGCAATGTGACATGTGAGCTGAAGGCCATTCCAAAATCTGCATTCGAGGATGCTTTAAGATGTGGAAGTACTGCTGGGAGCATGTGGTTCAATCAAATGGGGACTAATTCGAAGGATGCCATGGCCTAGACTATGACAAAGACTAGCACCAATGCGGAGATATGAAAGCAGGTCGGATAGTTGTCGGACCCACCTTGTATATTAAAACCTCATTTGGGAGATACAATTTTGAATGATTTTAGGGGTATCAGGGAATTTAGTGCTAATTACGAACATTTATAGTTAGGAAATGTAACATTACTGATTAAAAACTATAATGAGTCCATTTTCTGATTTCAGGCAATGGCATCAGATAATGGGAAGTTTTCAGGATCTGAAGAATCAAGAATGTTGGATGGAAGTAACTCACCATATGCAGAAGGTACAGAATTATTCAATCACGGCTAATTGATAAGTTTATGCATGATTTCTCATCAAACTCAAAAAAAAACAAGTTATTTTGAATGCATGCCAAAACTAGTTATCACTAACTAGTTGAAAACATTGATGCAACATTTGTCAATTAGGATTTAACTTAAAAAAGTCCATGGTGATGAGTTTTTGGGAAAAGAGTTATTCCCTCCCAAATGCCTGCTGCATCAGGAATGCGAAATGTTAAGTGTAGACTTTATTAAATACTTAGGTGTTACCCTCACTCACCACCTCTCCTGAATGAAAGATTTACAAGGAATATGTGAACAAACTAATAGAAAATTAGGATTAATTAGAAGAGCACTGTGGAAATGTGATGAAAAGGATAAAGTGAAATGTTATCTTTTGCTGGTTAGGCTGCTAGGAATGTTGCTAGTATATGGGGTCCTCATGAAGTTTGATTGATTGCTGAAGTGGAACTACATTTTTAAAATGTTGCTACGGCAAACTGAGTAGCAGATCATAATTATTTGAGGAGCTAGGCTGGGAATCATTCGTAGAGCAAAGGTTGAATAACAGGTTAAATCTCTTGCATAAATTGGAGGGATGTCTCTTTAGCGAAGATGATGAAAATGTATTATTACCCCTGCACACTATGGTATGAGAGATCAAGTCAATTAGAGAGATTAAGTGAATAACAGATAGATTTATGATGTAATTCTTTCCACGAACGTTAAGGGATCAGAATAATGTCCAGCTATACTATGGGGGAAAAGTATTTTGGGTCAAAATTAGTCTGGTGTGTATTCATCCACTGCCGCACACCCAATTGGTGGCTTGCAGGATACTAAAAATACAAAAAAGTCTAAGGTACATGGATATATCATATGGACATAAAATTAAAGTGTTTTTCCGGTAATAGTAATTATGAAAATGATAATTAGTGAATGATGTTGGAAGATGCATTAACCTCTTTGGAAGAAGATTCCAAAGAAACTGCGGGAGATGCCGCAACAGTAACTTTTAATGGAGTCATCCGCTAATGTGCATTTCAATGCAACAATTTCAGAGTGTAAAAATCATTCGCCTTGACTGGGATTCGACTCTTTGGAAGACATGGAATGGAGCTAAGTTATGGGCAAGAAATGGAGCGTGAATAAGTGGTGAAAGTGGGTCTCTGTTTAATTGGATTCAATTACATGATGGATTGTGATGTAATATGTTAAGGAGCAATAGGAAATCATTGTGTAATTGTGCTATTTTGTTATGATCAGTTGTGATGAAATACAGTCAGGCTTGTTCAATATATCACTCACCTCTCTTCCAACATTGTAGAAGGAAGCTTCAGGATAATCTTATCACATAATAGCAAGGGTTGTATAATAACACTCCCAACTACAGTATGCTTCAATTGAATAATTAATATTGTATAAGTAAATGTAATGATCTAAATATAATGGAGTCAAATTAGTGGATTTACTCACCATCAGGGGAAAAAACAGTATTCAGTATTGAATGAAAAACCTATGGAGTTTGAAACTTCAAGTATATGTACAAGATGCGGGTGATGTTTTAACCATAATTTTGGGAACAAATATGGTTTACATGCCATTAAATATGGCATATACATTTAAGCAATGCAACCTATTTGATAAATATATCAGCCTTCTCTTTTCCGGCCCCGGTGGTGGTGGGGTAACGTCCTTGCCTGCCTACCTAGAGGTCGTGGGTTCGATTTCTGCCTAGTTGGGTTTTTCTCTGCCTAGGGCTTGGGTGTTTGTAATTGTCGATTGTTATATTATTGTTGAAATTTGATGTAAAGGCCAAAGTGCTGTTTTCGGATTTATAAGTTATAATCAAATGGGTTTTTAATGAGTGAATTTAGGCATAATGTTTTACAGCTTCATCATCAATTATTTAAAGAAGCATTAATGATCACATCTGGAAAAAAATTCCCCCAGTTTGGACCCCTCATTATTTTCATAAATCAGCCTCCATTAATAATTACCGTTACCTTAGTACGAATGTGGCCTAAGCACCGACGTACACCTAATTTTGGATATCATTTTATAAACAGTAGCCATGGATTTTTTAACTTAATTTTTCCATAAAGGTGTGCCGTCAAAAATGATTTCGGGAATCATATTACAAATTTAATGATTTATCATCATTAATTTAATTTGGGAAATTTGATTAAACAGTATTTTGTGGTGAAAGAAATCACAATGCTGTCGGGATATCAGCTAAAATCTGAGCACACTAACTTGATGGTAGGCATAATGAACATAAATATCTCTATCCAATCAGAGATTGAATAATGGTTTTCATTCATACATTATGATAAGATAAAAGTGATACTTGGAGTAAATTATCTCTTTATCTATCAAAGACTTAACTTAAGTACTTCGATATTCTGCTGTATAGCCTTATCTCTTTCCTTATTCTTGGAAACTCTTTGCATGGATTCAAAGTCTTGCAGTGGAGCTCTTAGAAAATATCATTTGGATACATCTTTCCTGGTAATATATTAAACCTTATTGTGCCTTCCAATGTCATTCAAGAGTGTACTGTTTACTAAAAGGGAAAAATAGTTTTATCAGCTAGTAAATGAAATTTTGCTTAAGCATTTTTACACCATTATTCATTAACATTACCAGTAAGTTAATATGAAAATCTTTCAAAATTTACAAAGATTGCAATGGTATATATTTTTGTAAGATTTTCATCAGATAAAGATGCATGACTAATTTTTTTTTTTTTAAGTAATCTACCGGTTAAGGTAGGTTTTTGGACGGACACAACTACCAAACAAATATTTTATTACTCCTAACAAAACACAAAATCAATCATCCTACTCTATATCAGGTCCCTCTTCATCTCTGAGTACTTCCTTCCTCCCTTCATCCCGTCCAACAACCCTATCCTGTTCCTTCCCTTTCCTCTTTTGCCCAACATTCTACCCTCTATCACAGTCTTCAACATCCCACTGCCGGTCAACACCCCCTTCATCCACTTTTCCTGCCTCCATAGGATTGCTCCCAACAAACCCCTCTCTTCGCCCACCATACCAAGTACTTCCTCATTTGTTTTCTTCTCTGTCCATTTCACCTTCTCCATTCTTCTCCACACCCACATTTCAAAAGCCTCCAATCTACGTCTATCCTCCTGCTTCAATGACCAAGTTTCCGCTCCGTACATAGCTACGCTCCATATCAAAGTTTTTACGAGTCTTTTCTTAACATCCTTACTCAAAGTCCCTGTCATCAACTCCCTCCTCCTTGTGAAAGCCTCTTTGCCTAGCGCAATTCTTCTCCTTACGTCCCTACTACTTTGACCGTGTTGGTCCAAAACACTACCGAGATACGTAAACTGTTCTACCTGCTCTAGCTTTTGCCCTCCTATTTTAATGTTAAGCTTGGCCTTTTTCTTTCTAGAAAATCGCATAACCTTTGTTTTATTAATATTGATTCTCATCCCATACCTGTCGCACTGAATTTCCAATTCACTAAGCAATGCTTGCAGCCCCTTGGCTGACTGACAAACTAAAGCTTGGTCATCAGCAAACCTAACTGATTTTACGAATTCCCCGCCCACTTTCATTCCTACCTCCAGTTCTTCCCATGCCTCTTTGATCATTTCTTCTGCGTACAGGTTGAACAGCAACGGTGATAATGGGCAACCCTGCCTTACACCCCTTCCTAACACTGCCCATCCTGACTCCCCGTTTCCCACCCTCACCTGAGCAGTCTGAGACATGTACAGGTTGCGGATTAGCCTCCTTTCCCTCCAATCTATTCCTATTTTCTGCAATATACTCATTAGTTTTTCCCAATTTACTCTATCAAACGCTTTTTCGAAATCTACGAAACAGGCAAATACCTCCTGGTTGTGTTCTATATTCCTCTCAATTAATAATCTCATTACTGCAATGGCATCACGCGTACCTCTCCCCTTCCTAAACCCAAACTGATCATCCCCTAAGTAATCATTTGCCCTACTCTCTATCCTTTTGTTTATGATCCTGAGAACAACCTTAGCTGCGTGGGATATCAAACTAATTGTCCTGTAGTCCTCACATGACGTGGCCTTTACCTTTTTCGGAATAGGAACTAAAACTGATCTCACAAAGTCTTCCGGCCAGATTCCCTCCTCATAAATACTACGGATCAGCCCATATAGCCTCTTCCTCCCACATTTTCCCAAGCATTTCAAAAGTTCCACGGGAATGTTATCTACCCCTACGGCCTTATTTAGTTTCATCTCCCTTAATGCCCTTTCTATCTCATTGTCTAGTATGCCTGGACCTAAGCTATCTTCCTCTACGTCATGTTCCTTTCCAATGTCTAACTTCGTTGGTCTAAGCTCTTTACTATACAGTTCTTCTACATATTCCTTCCATCTCTCTTGGATCTTTCCTGCGTCAACTATTACCTTACCGGCCTTATCTCTAACTGCTATCGTTGATCTCCCTTTCTTACTTCCCGATAAAGATTTAACTATGCTGTAAAGCGCACCGATTTCCCCCTTCCTCTGCAGACTTTCCATATCCTCGCACTGCGTCTTCCACCATGCTTCCTTTGCTTTATTTGTTGCCCGCCTCAATTTATTGTTCAATTCTTTGTACTTCATTTTGCCTAATTCTGTATTTATATTCTTCCATTTTCGCCGCTCATCCATCTTTGTAATCATCTCATCCGTGATCCATGGCTTCCTAGTCCTTTTAGCGTTAACGGTTCCAATAGTGTCTTTTGCGGCTTTAGACAACCCTTTTTTGATCATTTCCCATTTTTCTTCAATAGTTATAAGCCCTTTACCATCCTCCATGATTCTCTCTACCGCCTGTTTGTATTCCTTCCTTTTCAACCCATTTAATGCTTCTACATTCCATTTTCTAACTCGCCGCCCCTGCCTTATCTTTTTGAAACGTACGCTACATTTCATAAGAACTAAATTGTGGTCTGAGTCCGCATCCGCTCCCGGGAAGCTGTGCGAATTTATCACACTGTTCCTAAACCTGTGTCTAACCAGGATATAATCTAGCTGATATCTTCCTGAGTCACCTGGCATTTTCCATGTATACCTGCGTCTTTTGTGGTGTCTAAACCAAGTGTTGGTGATGACTAACCCCTGTCTCCTGCAGAACTCAACTGCTTTCTCCCCGCGGTCATTCCTCGTGCCTAAACCGTAGTCGCCCACCTCATCACCATCTCTTCCTTCGCCTACCGTCGCATTCCAATCCCCCATCACTATCAAATGTTTCCCTGCAGGAACACACGCGATCATGTCCTCTAACTGATCGTATATCCTATCGACCTCTTCTTCCTTATGGTTGCTCGGTGGCATGTATACCTGGCATGACTAATAATAGAGATAAATTAAAGGGAATTAAGAATATTTTTTTTATCTTCATTGACCTGTGATATCACACAACTAATACATTTTTTGAGAAATATTTTTCAATTATAAGCCATATAAAGTATGCATACAATATATGTTAACTATCATAACACAACGTATACTTTATAATCGAGTATTTACTTTTCTAGTTAGATTTGAGTGATAGAATAGTGATGACACTGATGTCAGCAGATTTAGTACTAAATAGCAAAGGTATATTAATTGCATTACATTGACTGAAGGAAAATGAAAGCATACCTTGATGACATAGCTTCCATCTATAGTTTACATTTCCTTATAGATATATAGGATATTATATAATGTTTTGTGAATTATATGTAACATCTAACCTATAGACATAAAATGTTTATGCCTATTTTCTAAAGTTATATTTTTAGTTTGTTTATTCTTTTTAATTTGCAACTGTTTGATGATAGCAATACCTTTTTTATTTTCTTTGGCTACAATAGTAATAATAATTTGCGTAATTTAGTTTTAATTTTTTTCATGACATACATCTTGTTATTAATATGTTTGCATTATTATTGTCTAAGTATCTGAAACAATACTCATAACTAGTTATCTAGTATTGCTGTAGTGCTTTATCATTGGCTGAACGATAATTTGCAGACATAATTTGATAATAATTTGTAAGATTGATTTAAATGGATAGAAGTCCGGAAAATAATTTTAAAGAAAATGATCTCCCCAAAAAGCATGCCTTTTTCGGAAACAAATCTTGGTCTAAAAGTTGTCAATGACACATAAATACCTAGTTATTTATTAAATTGTTTTCCAACATGAATGTTTCGTATAGACATCTTAGAAAATGAAGATGGCTCATAAATTAACTGGATGGGCATGGGTTCTCGTGAACTTACCCACAGCTAATGCCTGCCTCGCAAACTACATTATCAGATCCATAGTGAAGTAACTCCATATCCATCTGCCAAACTAGATGATAATGCGAATAAGAGTGTTTCATTGTATGATTGTCTATGAAAGAATTTTGATGGCTTGGTGAGTTACAGTGGTAGTACTGCCAGGTATACAATAGTATACCTGGCATTGATGTAATGCATGTTCAAATGTTTTGTTAACTGTTATGCTCTGTGAAAATTAAACAATCCAGTTTAATCTAAATTTTTGCCATTAAAAATCATAAGTCTCGCATTTGCATTAAACTATACAAATTAATCAATACTATGTCTGCTAGTTCCAAAAGTAGGTCTTCCTAGCCCACATCATATAATGTTAACCACCACAAAATATTGTTTCTTGACTTATTGAGAGTGAATAAATCATACATTTATGGCAATGATTCAAAGTAAATGTGCAGGAACTCTAAACCATATCTCATGATAGCAGTACAAATGGTAGTATGAAGCTGGAAAAAGTTCTGAGGAATGAATTTTAACAATTGAATGTCAATTTCAGGTGCTGGACAAATGAATGTAAATCTGAAATCGATGGAAGAAGCTATAAGCAGCCCACCCCTAGTTCTATCACCCAGACTGATCAAATTAACGCCACCCACACCCCCAGGTCATACTTCTCATGAAAATGATGATGAAAATCTTGGTGATAGATCGCCTGATCTTTTGGAGGGGTTTCTGCAGGGCATTGCATCAAAAGACTTTCAATCCTCAGGCTACTCGTCTGAATCGAACCAAGGAAGAGGAATGAAAAATGAAATTATCCTGTGTGAGAAGGGGGAAAGTGGATGGAAAGGGGTGTGCCAAAATGTGGAAGAATCAGGTTGTGAACAAAGTGCTGTGACAACACCAGAATCCATATCACACTTAGCTTTACATAGTAACTTTGGGAAGGAAAGACATGGATCTGAATTTGAAAGTAGCGCTCGAAGGACAGTGAGGGATTCGAGTGGCTCGTGGGTGCATGCTGATTATGGCACCAGTGACAGAGGTAGTCATGACACATCACCACGAATGTCATGGGAAAATAGTAGGGACCGAGATGTTAATGAGCCTTTGCCTGGTGCTGGTATTTCAAGTGTACAAAGAGGCCAGTCAAATTCCCTAGAGCCATTTCAAAGACCTGGCAGTCATGTTGATGAACTCAGCTTCTTGCTGACTGAATTAGATAGGATCAATTCCTCACCTCTCCCCCCAGATGTTTCTAGGCCAAATCATAGGCCTGTTTCTGATGAAGTCAAGGTATGTATTTTAACTGAAGACTGAGAAATGTTGACTTTCAATATTTACCTACAACTTAAGTTTAATCGTGGTACTACTAATTCCTCTGGCTTATAAATAATAGTAATGATTATTGCCTAGGGTAATGTAGCTATATTGTCTAGGGTGAAATGGCTTCTCAGTAATGTGTTCAACAATGTAAGCATTGAATAAACATCATAAATCATGACTTGCTTAATGCAGAATGGAAATGAAAATCTTAGACACTCATACGATGAGACAACTCAAATATCTAGCAAGCTACCATAAGGGGAATGGAAGCTCGCTCATATGCTAGAGAAAAAAGTTTAATACCATATTGGAAAAATGTTTTTAAAAAGTACTTCCTATGAATGCATTAAGGTATGAGTCAAGTGGCCACTGGATGGCCACTTGTGGTCCTGGTACTTAAACACAAGTTTTATGAGGGTACAAACTAATATCGGATGACTCAGTACTAAATGTATGACTTAGCCTGTGTGTACTCATACAGTGGAAGCTGATTAGAACGAAATGAATTGGACTTGTACTTTAAAAATACAGTGAATAATTAAATCAGAGAAGTTTCCTAATTTATCTGTCACATGATTATCTGCACCTTAATTAATATGCATTCTCACTTGTGTGTAAATGGAAAGTTGGTGGGGATTATGGGGTAGGTTTTGAGAGAAATTTTCTTAGAAGTGAAACTCAATGCAACAATTTCAGAGTGTAAAAATCATTCGCCTTGACTCGGAGAAACATTTGCTTGTCAACCATTGTTTTGAGTTGAACATTTCAAGTAAAACTAATAAATATAAGTTGAACAATGTTAGAGCGAGAACAGACCCTATCTGCTGGGATGTCAATATCATCATTAGGTACAGTGATATAATGAGCAATATGTACCTCCCAACAAAAACTATTCACAGGGGTGTTACATGCAAATATGTTTACTATTTTAATTTTCAGGTTTAATTCATTGTAAACATTAAACTCATCACCACAGAAAACTATTGGGATGCATAAAAATGTTTCAACTTGTCCACTTGGTATTGATGCAAATGAAGGAGATCAGAAAATGTTTTCAAATTAAAAAAAAAATTATTTATCATTCTACAGAATTGTTTTCACCGTCCAATATATTTAAATAAATTCCATTCCCCTTAATATCATGCATAGAATGAGTACTCATGGTATTTGAAAGTCATGAAGTGAAACTTTAAAACTATGAGATCTCTACAAAAAAATGCAAAAAACCAGCAGTTTTCCGAACTTATATGTCAGAGAAAATGTTGCCTTGGAGAAGAAAAACCATAGATAAGAACCTCTTTTACCTATGCTCACAAGTATTATGATTGGTTTTCTATCATTTAGGATAGTTATAAACTGGAATATCTGTACCTACCTAATTGATGTTTTCATTTCAACGCAGAAGGTATCAACTTTTGAGGAGGACTACATAACTGCTTACCCAATCCGTCGCAGGCGTAACTCTGACCCTGATTATGATATCCCTAGACCTCACCGGATACCTCACCTCCGAGTAACTAAAGAGGAGAATCGTGTGGATATCATGCCCTCCAGCACACAGCAAGTCGAAAGGAAATCTTCTAGCAGGGAAAACACCGACAGTATTGTGATAGAGGCTACCCGATTTTTTGGACCTGGGATGGATTTCAGTTTCAACGACAAGAAATATTCATTGATGAAAAACAATGAAGATTGCTGGGACTATCAGTATAATTGTAATGACCGAGAAATGAATTGTATGAGTCCAGATTACTTCTATGGTGGTGACTGTGAGAGACCTCTGGAATCGAAGAGTGGTGGTGAAAATACTGTAAATGAACCCTCGGTGCCAAATGCTAGTCAAGTGAATAGTAATGAGGGAGTGACCAGGGCTGAAATGTCAAACATTGTTGATGAGAAGGAAGATTGTCCCCTGAGATCAAAGAATACACTAGAATTAGTCGAGGATGGTGAAGGTGATGGAGTAGTTCTGAGGAGTTCAAGTGTGGACAGGGCTTGCAGGAAAGAGAGATCACGGGAAATTTTTGAGGAAGATTTTGCCAACCAGTTCAAGCTGAATGATATGCTGGATAGTTTGTCGATTTCAAGGTAATTTAATTGGAGTGATCATTGTTATTTTAATAGATAATTACCTCATTGCATGTCATAGCCATACAAAGTGCTGATATATGCACAGTTTAAAAATAATAATGATAACATGGATGGTAGAAAATATAATGTCATAAAAATAACTTTGATTGGGAACATTCAAGGATTGAGCTAGATGCAAAGATACAAATAAGAACCTTTTGAAGATAACTAGATGACAATAACCTTATGGTCTTTATCTCTCTCAATTTTGTCCTCTTTTTCACAATAAATCTCTTTAATCGGATAGCATATTCTGGGACCTATCCCTTCCAGTTGAAACGAATGTGCATATCATATTATTCATCCACCAAATCAAAAGTTCTGATGTGATTCTATGTGTACTGTGCTAATTGTCCAAAAATCAGTTAAATTGATGGAAAATAATGGATAAAATGTTGATCTAAAACATGCCACAAGCAATATTTTGTTGGATTCAAAAATACAATGATTGAAAAATGTAAAAATTATGAACGAGGAACATTTTTTAATGGTAGACTGACACTATTTGAATGTGCCCACTTCTGAAAATAGTATGTATTACTTCAAAGTATATGCATTTTATGGAGAAACAGAACAAAAAATAGAATGGCAGTGAAAATGAAATGATTTCTGAAATGAATGGCACCATTGCAATGAATGGTCACCAATTCAAGGGGAAGGGATATCTTATCTAATGAGTGTAAAATATGTCAAACTTGGGGAATATACCAACAGGGCATCTTTTGGATTAGCATATGTATTATTTCCAATGTAAGAGAGAGTTAATGCTGAGGATTCAGTCTTTGGGGAAATTATAATTTTTACTCAATTTTAACTACATTCATAGTCCTTGATGGTGATTGCTCAATATAAATGGCGTACTACATAGATGGAAAAATAAGCATATATTAGGTAATTATTTGCATCTGGTTTTGCCCCTGTATATCTTTAAGTTATGCCAGTACCTTTACTTTCAATTGTGCTTTTTTGAAAATATTTGATTGTTTTACTTCATGTTGCCTTAAATCAAAATTAGATTCACATTTTTCTGCAAAATTAAGCTATCCAAGGAGGTGCGGTAGTTTTGTGTCATTGGCTATTATTTCTAAATTCAAACCTGTTCATTCCTTGCATTCACTAAAATATTATGGTTAGATTAACCTGAAAAATTCATTATCGCATTCAAAAAATATATTTTTTGTCATTATTATGACTGAAGAACCCTTTGAATGATGCGTCTAAATTTTGGCTTTCACAAAAACAAATGAGTAACACAAAAAGATATTGTTTCATCAAAAAAATGACACTAATTGTTTTCAGTAATGACTCCTTAATTGTTCATTACAGCTCACTAAAATGTACAGGGGAATCATCAGTGGTTCAAATGGAAGAAGGTTCACTTGGCCAAATTCCTGCTGCATTGGATCATCCCCCTAATGGTATGGATTATTTCAATGGTGAAAGGTAGAAATAGTGGTTCTGCATCTAAATCATTAAAAATGCCTTAATTTCAATGTAAGTATTTATAGGAGTGAGTGCCATCTTAATTAATGGCCAAGTAAAGAGTTCTAAGGAATCATTTTTAAAGTTGCTAAAAATGAAATGGTACAACTAGTAGAACAGGGGGAATATGTATGTGTGCTAATACATGGAACCAGTTAAAAAAAAACATGGACAATTAATTACAAAATTTTGAAAAATGAGTTACTGAGGACCACCCTCTCATAGTGCTTTGTTTAAAGGTTTGAACCTTCAAAACTTCTATTACAATCTACCGGCTACATTTTTTCCTGAGATGTCTTTTTACTTCCAGTTTCATCGCAGAAGATACCAAATCCATCAAAACCTTTCTTGGTTTTAGGGATATATTTTTCATTCACATTAAAATCTTATGAAATGAGGCTCTGACTTCATGTGCATACAGTAGGATGATACTTAAACATTGAAATTATAGGAGTAAAGACACTGCATCTTTAGACAAAACAAAAAGAAAATAATTTTTTAATATTTATGGAATATTATTCATGGAATACTGAGAATTTAAGTAAATTTACTAGGTTTTCTGCAGAAGGTGAATTAGTACCTGTACCACTCCATGCCCACCAAACTGGAAGCATGGATAAACATTGGCTAAGTTCTCCTTGTTATCTGCTGAACTGAAAGATGTGTATTTTAATGTATGAGCTGTGTTTCAGAGTGCTTGCAACATGCCTACAAATAATGAAGCTGTATGGCTTACAAGACTTCATTATTTGGATGTTGGTCAAACCATCTTATCCTATACAAATGGGTTTTTTTTGTTAATAGAAATAATGTCATCTTATTAATATTAATGGTTCACAGTCATTGAAAAGGTACATTTTAGTGATGGCAAGAAAGAAGCAAGTCACTAATATCATTCAACATGGGTATTCTCAAGACTAGGCTAAATTTTGATTGAAGGTATTGGCAACATTTTTACAAAATCACACACTTATGTATGAATTAGTTGAGATTATTATTATTTGGTAGCTATGAGATGGTCAAGTGGGTAGAGTATTGGAATACTGACTGGATGGCCAGGCCTCAATTCCTGGGCACACCAGTGGGCACCCTCTGCTTCATGCAAACTGAGTATTTTTTTTGGATACCAAATCTTCCTGGGAAACCATAGGCCACTTTGGGAAAGGAACTGCCTCCCCCACCCTTCACTTATCAAACTGACCATCGTGTTGGTATCTGTGGCGGGTTTTTAATATTTAAGGTAGGTTTAGGATGAACACAAACATAACACTTCTACATTTCTTAGCCTCACCGAAGACACCACAGGAAGATTCTCAACTATAAACTCCTTTTCAATTCTGCATGCATTTTATTTCCTTTTATCCCATCATGGCTATCCTTTTTCTTCCCCTACCTTAATTGCATAGTATTCTCCTGTCTATTATGCCTAAAAACTCCCCTCTTTTTCAATTTTCAGCATTCCATCATCTATCAGAATGCTCTTCAGCCACCTTTACAGCCTCTTTTGTATCCTCTCTCCTACCCTACCATGCTTAGTACCTCTTTTGCCTGTTTTCCTTTCGATCCATTTCACCTTTCCTATCATTCTCCAGACCCATTTCAAAAGTCTCTAATCTACACTCTCTTCTTGCTTCAATGACAAATTTCCATGACATGAAAAGCCACACTTCATATCAAAGTTTTATTAATTTTTTCTTAACATCCTTAATGTCATTCCTCTAATCAACTCCCTGGTGAAACTTTTTTGGCCTCATGAATTATTTTTCTAATGTTCTGTTTACTTGGATCATCTTGGTCCAAAACACTTCCAAAATAGCTATACTGTACAACCTGCTCTAGTTTTTGACCACCAATAACCTTATATGTTATTTAGCCTTCTTCCTCCTTATGAACCTCGTATATTTTGTTTTGTTTACGTTGATTATTTTTCTCAAGACAGAAGTGGCAGAATTTTGAAGAATTTTACAAGTATTGTTTTGTAAGGAAAATTTTGAAAGAAGTTTGGTTTTATAAATCCTGAAAGAAGCATTAGTAGTTGTTATAAGTGTAGGCGACCAACAGTTGAGGTCATCTGTGCCATGTTTATCAGTTTTCATTAACAGTCCTAGGCTACTCTACTTGGTATACTATATAGACTATGATATGACCGGAAATTTTCATTTCAATGTCAGTTACGTACAAAACATGAACTGTCATATGTACATTAACTTTAAGACTTTGATAGCTTAAAATTTACACTTGAAATAGCATAAAAATCAAGAATACCAAAATAGTAACACTGTGCATGAACATAAATGTTCTGTTAATTTCAAAATGTTCTTTTTTTGTAAACAGTTAAAATGAAATTAAATCAGGTCAGAAGATTTTCCAAAAATTATGATAAAAAAATGAACATGTGTAATGGAACATTTAAGCATAATATCCAAAAGAATTTGTTACTGAGGTGGATGTTTCATATCTTGCTTTCCAAACAAGTACAATGTTAACAGCATGACATTGGGTTGTTTGGAAGGCAGTACAGCCTAAATTAACTAGTTCATTACCAAATTTCATTCTTAATTTTAATTTGATGAACTTATTGATGCTTACAATATGCATTCATGCACAAATAATCGATAATTATGCATTTGTTCCAATTTCATTTGACTTTTCTTGGCTCTGAATATCACCAGAAAATTATATTAATTAATTTACATTGAAGCACGTGTACAAATACTATAATATAGAGGTGTACACGGTGCACATTTCTCCGAAAATGTAAGCACGGAAATTGGGGGCTTATCATCATCTGAATTAAAAAAAGCTATCCAATTTTACTTGTAAATTCAAAGCTGGTGACTTCAAAAGTTGACATTATTCTTAATTTTGGATGCTTAACTGTTCACTATTTGTTAAATTAAATTTTTAAGAACCTGCCTTGAATTTACATAGGAATCGAAATATTCTTGTTATTTCATATATTTTACAGGGTTTAACAAAGCTAGTGCTATATATCACTGATCATTAAGTTAAACATGAATTGACAATTCAGATTGAAACAAAATAATTTAAGCCCTGTTATAAAGTATAAATTGCTGTTCACTTTTTTATAGAAAATTTCACCCATGGCACACAAAATGAGGAGGTATCGCCAAAATCAAGCCAAGAATTTGCCAATGTTGATGCTCTAGCAATGCCAGAACTATATAATGCAATTGACACAATGTCAAATGGTCCTGCATCAAACAAAACCCTAGGATTAGACACACCAACTGATTCCATGACAGCTTCAGCTGTAGAAGGGTAGGTACAACACATGAAACATTCATTGGCATCCTGCTACCTTATACCACTAATACTAAGCCTACACGACTATTGTTAAAAAAATGACCGCGGCTGAAGTTGGTTCATTTCATGGCATTTAAGATGTGTTAATCAGCTGGGGCAGTAGTTGGTTCAGGGGATATATCAAGTGAAATAGTTTACTAGCATTGCACTATCACTTAGCCAGTAATTTTGTGAATCTTCCTTAGTATCAATAAAATGCCAAAGAATGAATGGAAAACATTACATATTTCATGGTTACTGGTTAGAATTAATTCAGTGCCAATATCGGAGTTCTTATGCATGAGTATGTGAGTAGAATTTTGGATATGCTCAGTTATTAACATGTGTGAATTTTGAAATGGAATGTATGTTCTCTTTGCCTTGATGCATCTCCTGTTTGTATTGAAATCAACACGTTATCTATTTCTTATCAGTGGCATGAGATGTAGTTTTCTATGGTATCAGGCTAAATTTTAGCTTCAAATTTAGTTACTTACAGTTCTAAATTATCAAAATTATGCTAATGCATCACAAATATCATTTGCCGGAGGATTCACTAATTAGGTGCTAGGGCAATCCACTTCTTAATTTCTGAATAACATTTTATGTATAAACAATCCGGCACCCGACTGGAAAGAGCGCATAAAACCATGCATCCTACCTATACAGCCTAATAGCTACCTCAAAAGTCAAATTAAAAATTTGAGAATAAGTTTACTTCTACATATGCTGTTTTTGAAGGCTTTACTTGAGAACTAAAGACTTATTTGAAGATGGAAGAATGTAATGGTAAGCTTTGATATTGGCTGGAAATACTTCACACAATTTTGATCGCTGATTTTGAAGATCATCATCTTCATTATTATTAATGCACTCCAAGAATTTAAAGAGTGCAGATTTTCTTTATTTAGGCAATACTGATATCCAGGGGCAATGGAGAAGAGAAACCACCAATCTTATATGCAAATTACCTTTCTTCCAACAATTCACAACAGTTTTCAACTGATTCTTTAAAAAAAATTGTATGTCTTTGTAATACTTGAGCTAAATAAAAATCCTGTGAACAATTGGAATAAATTTTGTGGTAATTTTTTCAAAGCAGTAGATAAAAGTTGGATGGTTTTTGTGGGACAGATGGGTTGAAAATCTAGCTCTGAAGTCGTGAAATGAAATTATTTGTTAAATTATTAACTTATCTTGACAGTTTGACTGAAACAGCAACATTTTATCTTTCTTATGTTTTCCAGTCAAGGTTTTTAACTGAATTTTCTTTTGGCTTATAAATTCATAGTTTGTGAAATATTCTGGTCTAGTAGCTGTAAATATGTTGCTTCCTTAATAACTTCCTCCCTGTTTAGTTTGTGTGCCACTGACAAAACATCAATACAAAAGGCTGACTAAGCTGACTTCAGCCAATTTTTAACCTTAAATTATTATTAGTTGAACACTCTTGCCTCCCTGAAGAAATCGTAATGCAAAGACCTTGGTTGATCAGTAATCCAATTGTGTGAAGCATTATAATTATATACTTGCTTGTTATGTCTGATCTTGTCCACTACAGAGTAATTGCATGTGATATAGGGTTGCTTATTAACTGCAAACCATATTAACGCTAAATATATTGAAACATGTTCTCTTAAAATTAATACATTGTTACAATTTGGAACATATTTGTAAACTTTAATTTTGGTGCAGACTATTTACTGTTGAAAAATTATTTTATTTCTTTACTAGAGCTGGGAATGAAAAGTGCTTAGATGAGAATGAGGTTGTATTACGCTCCAAGCCAGAAGGGTCCTCAAGAGAAGACAGTAAAGCTTATCGACTAAGCTTTGCCACAACAGAAACTCTTCTGGTAGAGGAAGAGGTTTTAGTCGCAACATTGAAAACAACAACCACTACCACAACTTTATTGCCTCTGGAAGATGGAAGTATCCACGAGTCAAGAGAAAATGTGGAGGAATTTGTGGAAGAAATTGTACTTGACATGGATCAGTTGTCAGATGACCAGTTTGATTCCATGCAAGTTCACAGCTGTGTGCAAACGTAGTTAAATGCTTTGCCTCAAATCCTTTGTGAACTAATCACTTAGTTTGTTTCAAATACTAAAATGTATATTGCTGGAGGAAATAAAGTAATTCCATGAAACCTGAGAGATTTAAATAATAAAATGTGAAGAATTATCTGCCCGCTCAACTGGCTCATGTTTTTTTAGAAATAAGATGGGCAGGCTCTACGTAGCCAAGATGCATAAAAAAATAATAAAAAGGAATTATGAGAAACTGACTATGAACTGCCACACCGTCAATAATGTGCATGCTTGAACCTGATAGCTATCATACATTTTACCGTACCTTGCATTACAGACAGGATGAATAGCAGAATGTACTTGGTTACCATGTACTCTTGGCAATGAGAGACCGGCGCCTAAGTTCGAAGGGATGGTAATGACAAATTAATTTCATTTGAAAAAGTCTGTCTTATCAATTCTAAGAGATTCCATACTGATTTTCTTCAATATATTCCTTTGAGAATCACGTATGGTGTCGCCAAAGGCCATTATGTAGACGCAATTCTACAAAATATTATGAAACTAATCGGTTAAACTTCCGCCTTACGGTGCATTTCGCTTCGCTCTGTCATTTTTTTCCATTTTTAAACTTTCTTCTGTTTTCAATGACATTTACGACACGTAGGTGGCTCTCTAATTCAGGCTGAAATTTGCAGTTGAAATTTTTTGTGGAGGTGGATAGCAATTTTCTAAATAATGGGTGATTCTCCTAGGAGCAGGAGCATCACAATTGTGAATGATGATCCGTCACGCCTTATTCTTGTGACTGAATCGGTTGTGAAGCGCTTGAAAGGTTCAGCTGGCCAGGCCAAGGCCAAAGAAGTTGAGGAGCCGATCCACTCGATTTCGTCCGGCCCCGACATAACATCAAGGAAGAGCGATACGTTAACGTCCCGGGAAGAAGAGCTTCTGGAAATAGAAGGGTACTGGATGGAGCGATTGCAGAGTATGGAAGATAAACACACCAGGATAAACCATTTGGCTGAACGGGATTTTGAGCGTTCCCTTGCAGACTATGAACGTAAATTTGGCAGCGCCACTGTTGCTCCTCCGAAGTGCCATTTAAACATTAAAGAAATTTTGGAATGCTACAAAAAGAATCCTAATCAAACATTAAAATGCAATAAGGAAATTAAGGCATTTTCTGAATGCTTGGATGGTCTTTATGTTCAAGATTGTCGTTAAGTACCCCTATGTCAATTTGACTTAGCAGTAGCCTACATTTTGATTAGCTGAATGAGCCCATTTGGTGGATTTGAATTTTTCAAATTGAATTGTTTCAATAATCACATCAACATGTATATTCTCTGTATATAAGTTGAAATGGCATAATTATAGCATTATATTTGTACATCTAAATTGGATTGTCATTTTTGGAAGAGTAACCAATTCCATATGTCGTCTATTATGTTGGGGAAATATGTAATAACCTGTGAATATTATGTCAGAAGAAAGTAATTTTGACTTCCAAGGCTCTTGCATGGCTTTTAGACTATGAGTGACGTATGATAATCTTTACAATGTATAATGACTCCATACTGTCATCGGATTTGAGACAGTGTATTAGTGTCTGAATTCACGTTTAAGACATACGAGTTTTCAATCTAGGTATGCGCCTCTTCTTTCTAGAATAATTCTGTTTTTACGGATTGGTGTACAGCTGGGCTCACTCTAGTCCTATTGTGGATTTATTTTAAGTTTGTGTAAGTCTTGCTCAGTTCAAGTATTTATTTAGTCATAATATCTAATATATAAATATTCGCAATTATATGAATATGTTTCTAATTTAGATGGCAAGTGTTGGATGGGCAATTGAACTTTTTCCTTATGCATAGATAAATACTATTATAAATTCACATTGGGAAAAGTCCTAATTCGAAGAATATGGCATGGTAGTGTCATCTCATGGGCATATTTATTTGGTTTTAAGATCCAATTATATTAGACTTAGAAAAGTTAAAGGTACATTAATTGTTTGAAGTTGGTCGTAATTGCTCTGGTATATTAAAAGTGCCTGCCTTGTTTTAGCCAATCACTGCCCTTCATCTCTGTTTTAATTTGTTCTTTCTGCGCTGTGTGCGTTGTTTTTGTGATTAGTATTTAGTGGCTGTGGAAACCCTTTGTGCTTATAGGTGGAGTGCGGTAATGTGCAGCATAGGCTCTAATGTTTTTGATGATAGCTTATTTTATCTCATGTCAAAATCAATTAATGGCAGTATGCTTATGGATTCAAGTCCAATGTGATATGGATAATATGAAGGTATAACAATTTTATAAATGTGAAAAAGGGTGACATACTTAAAAGATTATCATATTTTGACTAAAAGGACGGACAGTTCGTGAAAGCTGAAGCTTGACCGCCAAAGCCATCAACCCAGGGGTTGGTTTGATAGTTAAGGGTAGAAGCTCACTTTGTCCAATGCTCTATGCAGTGTGTGAAATCCACTTACAAGGGTATGAGTGGGGCTAGTTCCTTTCCCTGTGCTGTCTATTTTTTTCAAGTAAGACCTATTACCCTAAGCATTACACAGCTTGGGTGAAGCTGAGGGTGCCCAGAGGCATCGCTGGAATCCAGGTCCTCCTGTCAGTAGCCGAGTACTCTACCCACTGGGCTACCACTTAACCACAGAGCAATATCAAATGATAAAAGTCTAATGAAATGTTTCCCGCCATTTACTAAGAAGACTTGAAAACCTACATTGTTTATTTTTACTAATTTCAGATTTATTTAGTTCAGTGAATGATATAAAAGATTGTAAGAACGTAATGGATGTAGTATCAATTCTGTTTGAACTTTATTAAATCTCTTACTGCCTGTCATAAGTCTCTTTGGTAAAATAAGTGGTTTCATGTTAAATCGTAATAATATATTTTATTTATGGGAGACCCCATTTTTCCTCATTTATGTAGTTTAAACAGGAAAGTAATGGTCAAGTGTTTCATAATAACTGTCTTGTATTTTATACTGGATTCAGATCCCATGTAGCAGAACAATAAGTAACTGAAATAACAATAATACACTAAAAACTAGTCTAAAATTAGACTGGCAAGTTTTAGACCTATCATTCATCATTACATGCCAAGCTTTAAAAGGTGCTCAGAGATGAATTGTAGAAATCTTATACATTTAAATACTTGTTCCAATCTTTCATTGCCTGATACATTGGCAGACATTTTTTTGGTTACTAATAGAGGAAGGAACTTTGGAAAGAGTGCCACTCCTAATATTCAGTGAGAGAACCCTGAAGATCATTAGAGAGAGTAAATCAGCAGACTTAATTTTATTACCTAGTAAATTATGCCTGAGGAACATTTCAAAAATGTTTTCTACATGTCAAAAGAGTAGGAAGACTTAGATATTGACTCAATTCTTCCGCACTAATTTGAATTTGCATAGTATCCTCATAAATTTGCTTTAAATGTCGTCCAATTTAAGAGTGTGACTCTTTGATTAATTTTAATGGTTTACCTGTTAAAGAATGGCCAAGAGAAGCCAATCAACATCAGAATGATTAAGATTTGAATTGAATATTGTGATTTATTAGTGGTAGAGTTAGTATTCCATTTTCTTACTAGCTATTTTTGGTGTGAAATTACTCAGAATTATGAGCATTATCTTCTTCTTAGATAATATACTTCATATTTGGTAAATGTAAAGGTCATTATTTTGTTGTTGCCGAAGAACTTTTTCCAAAGCTGGAAATGAATTTTTTTGATGACTTATTTCGCCACAATTTGTGGTGCATAGGCAGTAGCTTTGTGTAATTCTAAAATGTAACAAGAGGTGCTAATCATTGTGGAAAGTGTTACATATATCTTAGAAAACAAACATGTTGCTCTTCAAAGGGTTGCACTGTCAAGAGCTGAAAAATTAGGTGCAGTTGAATGAGCATGATAAGTCTTGAAGAGGCGTGAACATGCCATTGAGTGGAGTTGCATATGAGGGATACTCATTCAAGGACAAGGTGAGACTAGTGAATGGGAACACAGACATGAATGGAAGAAGGTAAGCAGCAAGGCCCTCTTGTTGAAAAGAAAATTCCAATCTATAATGAATAGCATGATGCAATTCCATTCTCATCATCTCTCATGTGGATCATCAGTGCCATTAGTCATAGTTGTTATGTTGACTTTTTTGACTACTCTATCAGAGTGTTACTGTATAAATATACAGATACAGAGTATATACTTATATTTCATAAATTTATTGCATTATTAGTATATATTGAGTTAGCATCAATAGTTTTTGATAGAAGCACCATGCACTTGTTAAGTCCTGCCTAACCTGAGGCTAATTACCCTTAAGCTCCATATCAAATCAATTCTTTTTTACTTCTTCATTCTTTCTACCTTTCTTAAAATAATCCATAGTGTATAGCCTCTCCATTTACCTTATATTCCCAAGATTCTTCCCTCAACCACAGTCTTATGCACCTCATTGCCTTTCAGTATTTTCTGCATCCTTCTTTGTTTTCCTTTCTGTCCATTTTATTGTTTTCCATTCTTTTCTATGCCCGTATGTCAAGAACAATCTATGTTTATCCTCTTTCTTTGTCTTTGCTGAGCTTTCCTTCACATCTCAATTCATTGTTCTCATTTATAGATTTTCATCATGCAAATGCCCCTTTGGGTAATGCGATTCTTCTCTTAATGTTTCCAACTACTATGCTCAATTTCCTCTAAGAAACTGCCCAAATACATGAGCTGCCCCAGCTCTTCTAGTTTATTCCCTCCTATTTAATGTTTAAGTTGTTGAGGACTTTCTAAAACTTTTAATATTTGATTTTCTCTCTCTAAACAGTAAAGGCTTGCCATCACTAGATGTTATGCATTTCTCTATTTCATTAATATGCATCACTGTGATTTTTAAAAGATTTTCTGAAATGGTTTAACAGACTTTAAAATGCTAACATCAAGTTTTCATATGAAAAAAATTATTTATTACCATAAAATTGGGGCCATTCTAACATTTAATACACCAATTCTCTAGTTTTGTACTTGGTTATCTTCAGCTGTCACACATGAATTTGCATCATTGCTTTAACAATTATGTATGTAGTTTCTTCTTTGGTTATGGTTTCTGCTCGATTTTATCTATAATTAGTTGGCATGGTCTCTGTTGTTATCGTTTTAACTATCTGTTAGACAGGTCTTTATCACTAAAGTAATCAGCCCAAAGGTTGATTTCATAGGTTAAGGCAGCGCTGATCTCTTAGTAGTCGTATGTATTTGATATTCACTCATCAGGATTGGAAGCCAGCTCCTTTTGGGCTATTATAAAATTAAGTAATGCCTTTCATGTGAGGGTAGGTGTGCTATTTATAATTTTTTCATATGGATGGAAAGACAATTGGGATTCAGGAGGAATCTTAGCTGAAGTTTTATTGTTGCATTATTTCAGCCATTGCTTAAGAAGAAAGTAGTTTAATTATCCCTGATCACCGAAGAACACATGGTGCAAATGCTAACGAGGGAAACTGAGTTCAGGAATTATTTAAGCATTTATCAATCTGTTAAAAGAATTTGAATGATTTTTTCATTTCACTGTGTTAACAACTCAAATAAATAATCAAGTGGTCAGTTATGGAAGTGTATTTATTTTCATTAAAGACAATTGAATTGGTTAGTAGATAATCAAAATGAAAATATTTCATTTACCCTAAGTGAACTTCTTTCTCATTTTAGAAAAAAGTGATTGTTTAAGAAATCTATTAGGCAATCATGGTGCATCAAGAATCACATAAGCTGGGAGAGGGAAGGGGTTCATATTTTAATGGATGCTTACAAAAGAGGAAGAGGCGTAAAAAAAGCTAAAAATGGCTTTACATATTGTAAGGACATCCCTGTATCCTGTGCCGCCTATCAATTCTGAGACAAATCTGACATCCAAAAAATAACAATTGTTTAGGCAGAGGATCTCCATAATTGTCACATTAAATTAACTTGGGACCTTAAATAAGTTCCCTAATATTCTACTCACTATGCTACAATGTCATCAGCCTAACCTAATTATTCTTGTGCTTTGCTTGGTTACAGTTGAAAAAATATATATTCCAGCTGTTATTTGGATCAATATACTTGTATTTTCCATCAAAGCAAATGACACTCCCTTGATCATTGTTGCACTAAAGCTACATTGAAAGTGTCTTTTATTGGAATGAAAAATCAGGATATTTGAGTATACAAGCCTATTGTGACAGAGCATAAAACCCATTGGTGCCAGCAAGGTTGTTGATGGTGAATTCTGTAGATACAGGATAGTGGTGGAGTGAGAGTGCTCAATGAAAAGTAGTAATGGACTAAAATTATTGGTTTTTGGAGGGCGGAGGAGGCTATCGGCTAAAAAGGTGACACAAAATTCCGTGAAGTGGATCAATTCTGGTGTCTTGAAGAGGCAAGTGACTGCAACCAAACAGTTACCAGCCAATAATTAGGCAAAAATTAATGGCAGGGGTATCTACTGCAGTAAGGAAGGAACTCAGAAACTATGTGCTTTGTTTGTATAATTTGTACTACTGTTAAATTAGTATCATCTGAGTATGAATCCTCTGGATACAATAATCTGCAAGGAAACTAATCCTACAATTGGAATTCTTAGAGATGACTTCTCAAAACAGTCTATTCATCAATCAAATGTGTCAATCAACATTGGGTGAGGAAATGGAATTTAAAGCATGAGGAAATGGAATTTCAAGGCAAACAGTGGAAATACATATTTTTAGATATAATTGAAATTAAATTACCTGAAGATGGAAACTTATAAAGTAGCAGCAAGAAAGAACAGCTGTTGGAATATATGATTTTGGGAAACAGATAGGAGATAGATAATTGGTGTTCTTTGGACCAGAAAAACTTCTGAAAACCACATATAGAAAGATAATGAATATGTAAGGCCATGAGAAAACACCAAATGGAAGTCATCCCACTAAATTTGAGTGTAAGTAAATGAGTAAATGGTTGCAGAAAGTATCCAATATATTGATGATGATCAAAATTAGTTCTAACCAAGCGCCAATTTGATTTAAAAAAATATATGGAAGTAGAAAACCTGAAGGAAATAGACCTTTGGAGGGAATTCTATTTTGCGCTAAAGAAAAAGTGGAGGATCATGGCAATCAAAAGGTGTTAAAATATTCTGAAGAAATATTCAGAGAAATTCTGGAAGCAACGAAGGTAGTTTGTGGTATGAAATCTGGAAAATGGAAGTTTTAACTCGCTGATCAAGTTCCGACCCAGCTCGAAGAAAATGGAAAGAACCGTGGCTAAATTACTGCAGAAGAAACTAATTATTGTAAAGAACATGGGCTCAAAGTTAGGCAAGGCTAGAGAAGAGTAGGTATGTGTGAATGAGTGCAGCATAACCTATCTGGTGCACAGAAAAATGATGGAGCAACTTACAGAGCCGTGAGTATCTGATTGATCAACCCAGCGAAAAGGTCAATACTACGGCAGCATTGAAATTCTTTCTGAATAGATTGCAGTAAGCTGAGAATGATATGTGGAGTAGATGTATGTATGTATGAGGGATGGAAATGTATGCATGAATTGGTACCTACTCTAAGAAAAAGATGCAGATGGTGATGAGAAAGGAGACTGGTTGAACACTCAATGTTGAATATAAAGTTGTATTGAAATTATAATGAGCAATCAAATCACCAGAAATGAATATAATATTGTATGATCAATACAAGTGTGAAAAAGTATTTTGAGGCTGCGCTGTCCACTAATCTATGATAGCAATAAAAGAGAAGACATACCTGTATTGATGGACTTTCAGAAGAAAGTAATTGCCCTCTTAATGCAGATGGCTTGGTTGGTGTCACAAGGCATTGCTGACATTGTTATTAATATGAAAAGTTACAAAAGTATTTTGCTATAGTATTAATTAAGGAAGGATTCACGTAAAGAAGTATACAAAATTTGCTACATAGCTGAAGGGTCATCAGTGGGGGTAGAAGTAGGAGAGGAATACCTAGTAGGCAGAATAGTTCAAGCAAAGACTCCTATTGGAGAAACACTGCTAAAGGTAAACAGCACAATGAACATCAGGTCACCTTTCAAAGAAATGTAAATATTGAGTTCAGTCTCTTATAAATGCGTGACGTGGCCAGTAACAGGGGTAAATATTGGAGTAATGGAAATGTGATATCACTTGGAAATCCTTAAGATAAAGTTGGCATGCTAATTAACAATTGAAGATGTTCTTCAAAGAGTACCTAAGCAAAAGAAGGGCATGAATTTGAAGCATTCTAATCAATTATAGTTGTCTGAAGACCATAATGGAAAAACCATGAAGGAGAAGAACTACTAAGGAATTTCAAGGACAAATTACCAAAAGGCAGTCCCAGCACTAGAAAATATGAACTTAAGTGGCAGGAATGCTTGGGTGATTGCTAAAAACATTCATAGGATTGATGATTTTTAATAATAAGTGATGATATAGATATATTACCCATTCATGAACAGGTATCTAATATAATTGACCATCCTGATTTTTGAACATTCAAAATTTATACCGTAATAGTCCATTAAATTTAATTCAATTAGAGAAATAAGGTAGCACTGTAGTTTCCAGCTTTCTATATATGGGGACCACTTGGCAGCCCATTTATGAGCACAGCATTTTAGTTATTATTTCATTATTCAAGGTATTTCATGTATTTAAGTTATGCTTTGGACAGTCCCAAGTGACTCCTATATTCTCCTTATCTCAAGGACTTCCTTATATTTGCTCCACATTATTTCCTTCATTTCCGAGCAGCTTCTACCTGCATTCAAACAAAATAGTTTACTTTCTTCTACTATCTTACCTAAAAAGTCTGCTTCCTCTACCCACGTACCCAACTTTCCCCCTTTATCATGGGATTTGACATACAATACCTACCATCAGTATTTCCTGCACCCACTTCTGCCTTTTTAAAATTTGTTTGAGCAACTTTCTTCCCTCATCAATTAAAACTTTGTCATTAGTCTTCCTCTCTGTCCAACTTATTTTTTCCATTCTTCTCTAGACCCACATCTGTACTCATCATCATGCCTCAAAGCCAAGGTTTTGCATTTATCCATATTAGGATCTTTACATTTTCACTTAAGCATGCCCATCATCTGTAGCAGCGATATATTTTTAAATAATTTGATTGCTGTTATTTAATAAAAATTAATTCCTGAAACTAAAAAGAAGTGTGCCAATGCTGGGATTGTAATAAATGTATACAATAATAAAGGGAACAACAATTACTGTAATTTTCTATTGAAAAAATCCAAATATCACCATAAAATTGTAAACAAAACTGTCATCATATGGGTATTTTTTTCCAAATTTTCTCAATATTTTTGTACCCCAGAGCAACTTGAAATGTACATCTCAGGATACTAGTATCTTAGGCTGTAAACTGCTGAGGGAGGGTAACCAGCAATAAAAATACAGATATATACAGATACCATCAGCTACTTATCTTAGAGATATTGCTTGCCAATACTTCAGGTTTGGAAACTTTCATGTAACCAGGCAACCCCTGTTCATTCGTGAATCTAAAGAAAGCATTAAAGAACCAACAGCAGTTGGAACACTCTCAATGAAGCCAAAACTCTCAATTGGTACTTTACTTTTGATGGAAGCAAGGTAGATTGTTATGACTGGAGGTGTTTATGTATACATCACCTATTTGCCACTAAGAACAGATAGTGTCATGGAAATGTTAGATGTACTGAAATGGGAGAGTTTGAAAAATAGAAGAAAAAGGAGTAGGTTAGACGCAATGTATAGAATTGTTAAAAAGGATGAAGTGTGGGAAGATTTATGGCAAGGGATAGAAAAGCCTAACTTTAAGGGAAAAAACGACCATAGTTGCAAAATAAAAATAAGGACGCAAAAAACAAATAAGGAAAAATACTTTATTTTAACTAGAACCATAATTGATTGGAACCAGCTGCCTGGAGGTTTGTTTGAGCCCTTTCCATCCAATTTTAGAAGTTTTAAGTATAAATGTAAAGCAGCCACTGGGTAATAAACTTCATTGTAGTTATTAAAATATTGTCTGTATGTGTTGTGGACGGCATTTTGTATGTGATGTGGAAGTTTGTTTGTATGTGATGTGGAAGTGTCATTGTATGTAAAAATATTTTGTCTCTTATCTGTTTTTATAGTGCGTGTATATATGTAATTTTCATTGTAAGTGACCAAACTTGACCGTTGCCACCAGGAAAATCTCCTATTTGCAACGTAACTGTAAAATAATAAATAATTATAATAATGCAAGAATGATGACTGAGAATTAAAAAGATCAAAAGGGAGCCCAGGATAGCCTCAGTGAAGTAACAGAGAGAATGGAATTGTGGATAATTGTATCTCACATGAACGTAGTTGTGTCTCATTAGGGAAATGGGAAGAAGAATAACATAGGGTAAATGGTGACAGGTGAACTATGGTGGACTATTTTGTATGTCCAATTTCGTTTGAACATAGAAGTGATTTTCCTCACATTATGGAATGAAAGTGGAAACTGGTACTATCCCAGGATAATCATCAATATGGAATAAATGCCATTGGTATGGGAATTGAGAAATGTTTGGGATAAAAATGGCCAGAGGTTAGGTGAGGAATGAGTAGGTCATGAAAGAATGTTGATTGGATGCATGCACTGGGAATAGAAAAATGCTATGAAAGAATGGTGCTTCACTGGCTTGGCCAATGTTGAGAAAATACGTTAGCGCTGAATCACTAAAAAGATGCACAGATATGCATGTATGTGAATGGTTTGAGAAGAAGGGCGAGACTGAGATAGTTATTAGGACGTTAAGAAGGGATTTTTAGATATTAGGAGTCTCAGGAACCTAAGAGTGTGTAAAACCATAAACACAGTAATCAACCCTAAGGTCAGTTTGGTAGGTGATGGTAGATTCATTCAGTACCAAGCCCAATGGAGTGTGGAATTCACACATCAGGGTAGGGGGGCCAGTTCCTTTCCCTGGGCTGGTTATGGTTTCCCAGTAAGATCTGGTACCCTAAAAATCACATAGCTTGGGCTAAGAGTGTGTATGAAATAATATATGGGATGTGACTAAGCTGAAAGACATATGCAAGTAAAAGTTGCTATAGAAGAAATCACTAAAAGTTAGTTTCCTTTGGCAACCTAAAGGCAGATTTTATTGACAGCGTAAGCCACAAAAGGGAATGGAGTGGAGCGCATGTACGTGGATGCATGAAATGTAAGATGTTAGTGGGAAGCTGAAAACTGCAAACATAGGAAACGCCATACTGGGGTCAGGGGTTATTAATTTAACTCGTGTTCTACTGTTTAAGGAGGCCCAAAATACCTTTTTCTACCCCTTTGTCACTTGCATAACATTCTCCCCTCTATCATAGTCTTCAACATCCCATCCCCAATCGATTTGCTTTGCATCCATCTTTCCTGTCTCCCTTTTATTTCACCCAATTATTCCTATTCCTTCCCACCATGCCTAGCACTTCCTCATTTGTTCCCTTTTCTGTCCATTTCAACATTTCCATCCTTCTCCACTCCCACAGTTAAAATGCCTCTAACCTATGCCAATCATCTTCCGTCAATGGCTGTTTCCTGCTTTGCAAAACTGTACTTCGTTTTAATGAGTCATTCCTTAAAATCCTTGCTTAATGCCTTGAACAGCATTTCCTGCATCCTAATTAAAGCTTCTTTGCCTAACACAATGTCCTTACTGCTTTGACCATCTTAGTCAACAGCACTGCCAAGACAGGTAAATTGCTCCACCTACTCTAGTTTATGAACTCATTTGGATACTCAACCTGGCTTTCCTCTTTCTGGAAAACCGCCTATCCTTTATTTGTTTTCATTGATTTTCATCTCATATCTATATTTACCACACTGGATTTCCAATGCACTCAACAATGATTGTAACCCATAAGGAGATTGGTAAAATAAAGTTTGAATACTGACAAGCCTAACAAGCCTGACAAGCCTTAAGAATTTACCATTGACCATCATTCCTATCTCCTGTTCTTTCCAAGTGTCTTTAACCATATCCTCCACATATATGTTGAAAAGCATGGGTAGTAATGGAAACCCCTGTCCTATACATCACATCACCTCTCCCCTTCCATAACCCATACTGATCATCACCTAAATAGTCATTTTCCATGCTTTCCATCATCTTATCAATGATTCTGAGAACCTCTTCGGCTGCATACAAAATCAAACTTATTGCTCTATAGTCCTCACATACAGCTACGTTTCCCTTTTTTGGAATAGGAACTAACACAGACCTGACAAAATCTTCCATTCAAATTGCTGCAACATAAATGCTATTAATCAGCCTATAAAAACTCCTCCTTTTATGCTTTTTTAACCTCTAAATAGCTCCATGGGAATTTTATATATCCCCATGGCCTTATTTGATTTTAATTCCCCTGATGTCCCTATTATCTCAAAATTAAGCTAGGCTGGACTTACGCTGTCCCCATCTAAATCGTATTCTCTATATTTTTCTAAATATAACAGTCTGATATATTTACTGTATAGGTCCTCTCAGTATTCCTTCCATCTTTCTTTAATATTTTGTGGTTCCATTAATATTTTTCTTGGCTTATCTTGAATCATAATCTTAGATTTTTCCATCTTACTTGCTAACAATACTTTCACCTTCCTTCAAAGCCGAATTTTACCCTTCTATTGTATACTTTTCATATCATCACTCTGCATCTTCCAACAAACTTCTTTCATTCTATTACTTTCACACCTCTGTTTATTATTTAACTTTTAGTACCATCTTCTACCTAATTCTGTGTTTACATTATTTTATTTCCTTTTCTCATGTAACTTTATAATCCTATCAACTGCAATCATGATTTCATTGCCCTTTTCCTATTTACTTTTTCTATAGTTTCATTTGCAACATATTTATAATTCCTCTCTACATCATTTCTAATTTCTCTGTCTTCAACGTCACCCTCACTTTTCAAGAACCTATTCTACCTAGGTCAGTCCTTGTCGGTGTCTTCTGTGCTGCTACTATTAATTCTGCTTTGAAAGGATTTCATGAGATGACAACAATGGAATTCATACACTTGAAGATTGTACATGAGTGAGTGAATTGTAGTTTTGGAGAATAGAGAGAAGTTTGATGGGCTCAAGGAAGGGAGAAAGTTGGTTATTGTGGAAGACTGAATGGTATATGGAGATATTGAAGGTTGGTGAACATTGAAGGATTGTGATAGAAAGGAGAATGTACGGTAAACATGAAGATGGCAGGAATAGATTTGGCATTTTTGCAATGGAAAGGAAAACAAATGAAGAAGATCTAGGAATGGTGGGGGAAGAGAGAGTGTTGCTGGGAGAAATTCAAAGGAGGTAGGAAAAGTGGATGCAGAACATTACAATGGATGATGGAATCTTGAATACTGTGATAATGGCAAGAATGTTAGCTAAGAAAGGTAGATGAGGAAAAGAATAGACATGCACGATGAAATGAATTAAGGCAGAATTAAAAACAGGCTTATTGTAGTTTAAGGTGTCTCATTGGGTGAGGTTAGAAATACAGCATTGGTTGGTCTATGAGCCAATCAAAAACATACCTTGAATGTTTTAACTGCCATGATAATGGTAATAAAGGGTGGTAGTAATTATAAGCAACTAAAATGACAGGGCACTACATAAGATATGATTTTTTGACTATTTGCAAAATTTCTTAGCTATGGCAATTTTAGGCTCCTTTGAAAAGGTTAATCTAGCCCTGTTGTAAACCATATGTTCATGACAATATTCACACTCGGGGAGAAATGAGCTGAAATGAGGGAAGCAGTATAGGATGACTGGAGAGAGAAGTATTATTTTGTTACATATATTATTTACTTCCTAAATGCCTATTTTGAAGGAAATATGTGACTGTGACATTTTCTAAGTAATGCTGCATGTAGGGAAGTGTGAATGCAATTTGAGTTGGGGATATGTGGGCAAGGTGTGTTCAAACCCACTTAACTTGTGAACCACTGGCCTCTAATATCAATTTGACACCTCTAAAATGAACATTAATGAAGCCCTCTGCTGTAAAAATCATACTAATTATATATGGAAGAACCTTTAATAAAACCCTCGGGTATTTGAGTTAAAATTGTATTAGTTATCCTCAAGTATTTTACTACATCATAACTTCACATTATACTCCCCTTCTTTAGCTCTTGTTTACGATATAGGTAGCACTATAAATGAGGCTCTAAATCTTAGCCTACCAAGGACCCAAAATGTGATCCAGGTTTAATAAAATTCAAAAATATCTTCATATCAGTTTAGTGTAATCAAACTTTCCCAGGGTGAAAAAGAGAAGAGCTTATTTCATAAAAATTTGACCCTGAAATGTTCATTTCATTTATGAAAACGTTTATACATTTATGTCAACTTTTGAAATTCTTCAGTCAGACTAAACTGGGGACCAACTGGTAGATCAACTACACCCTTCTGGACCCCAGACTACAGGTGCCGTGATTCATTTCTATAGATATGAGCAAAATGACTCTGAAATGCTGCCATTAGAAACAGGTTCTTACCTCCTTCAGTATGATCTTTAAAATTCAAATTTTGGTATTTATTAATGGCTCCAGTTAATTTCATCATTATTAGTCCTTCTACCAAATGACTGATTGCCTCTTATCTTCCTTATCCCATACTAATTCTCTTATCCCCTGGTAGCTCCTCTATTCTCTTTATTTGGATGATGTACTTGACTGTTGGCTTTCAAACTTTTTGGGTTCATTTAGTTTCCAGAATTCACCTACAGAGCCTACTTTGAAATTTCCTATTCTACTCTAGTCTATTTTTCATTTGGTCAAAAAGTATAGGAAAATGTGGGAGGAAGAGCAGGACTGATTCATAGTATTTATGAGGCAGGAATCTGGCCGGAAGACTGTACATACATACAACTTTGATTTCCCATGTAGCTAAGGTGGTTTTCAGGATCATCAATAAAAGGATGAAGATTAAGGTAAATGATTATACAAGGGATGATCAGTTCAGGTTTAGGAAGGGGAGAGTCATGGACTATTCCATTACACTAATGAGATCACAAATTGAGAGAAATATAGAATACAATCGGTATGTATTTGCCTGTTTCATAGATACTGAAAAGGTGTTTGGTGGAGTGAATTGGGAAAAACTAATGAGTATTTTGAAGAGAATATGGAATAGATTGAAAGGACAGGAGGCCAATCCACTACCCATACACTTAGACTGCTCAGGTTGGAGTGGAGAATAGAGAGTCCGGATGGGCAGTGTTAGGAAGAGGTGTAAGGTAGGGTTGCCCTTTATCACCGTAGCTGCTCAAAAGAGCCATGGGAAGACCTGGAGATAGAATGAAAGTTGGAAGGGGATTCGTGAAATCAGTTAGGTTTGCTGATGACCAAGTTTAAGTTTGTCAGTCAGTCAAAGAGTTCCAAGCATTGCTGAGTGAATCAGAAATTCAGTACGATAGATATGGGATAAGAATCAATATAAATAAAACAAAGGTCATGCAATGTTCCAGAAAAAGAAAAGTTAAGCTTATCATTAAAATAGAAGGGTAAATATTAGAGTAGGTGGAACAGTTTACGGATCACGGAAGTGTTTTGGGCCAAACTGATCAAAGTAGTAGGGGCATAAAAAGAAGAATTGCATTGGGTAAAGAAGCTTCTGCAAGAATGAAGGAATTGATGATAGGGACATTGAAAAAGGTTGTTCATAAAAGGCTTGTGAAAACTGAGATGAAGCATAGTTATGTATGGCGTGGAAATGTGGCCACTGAAGAATGAGGATAGACTTAGTTTGCAGGCTTTTGAAATGTGGATGTGGAGAAGGATAGAGAAGGTGAAATGGACAGAATGGAAAACAGACAAGATGCTGGCTATGGTAGGGGAGGAGAGAGGATTGTTAGGAGAAATCCTATAGAGACAAGAAAAATGAATGAAAAGCATATTGATCATCAGGGGGATGTTGAAGACTGTGATAGAGGGGAGAATGTTAGGCAGGCAAGGAAAGGGCAGGAGTAGGATATGTATGTTGGATGGAATGAATGAAGGGAGGAAGGAAGTATACGGATATGAAGGGGGGCATGTTGTTGAGTAGGATGTTGGGTTGTGTTTTGCTTGGAGGGACAAGATATTTATTTGGTAGTTGTGTCAATCAAACACCTACCTTAATTGATACATTACCTAAGTAAATAAACAAAAATATTTGATAGATGCAATGCTTTGATGCGGTTTCTATATTATTTCTTCTAATGCTGTGGTGTCAATTCTATGTACATCTGTCTTCCTTTTCTTTAATCCCTTTAGGTGCTCTCAGTTTGGCCATTGAGCGAATATTCAAAGTTTCTTAAGTCATCATCCTTCCTTTCTTCTTCTGACTCAGGCCACAATGGTTTTTCTGATGTCCATTGGAATATTCTAGGTCTTTGACCAAAGTTCATATATATATATATATATATATATATATATGTATTCAATGCCGTTTTGAGGATATCTTAAGTGAATTTTTCTGAGGTTGCATGGCTAGCTCCAAGCTTTGCTCCCAAACTGGAGGGCCAGAGGTGGAAGGATTACCATCATCAGCATATTTCTCGAATCATTAGGTGTCATATATTTGCCACCACATGAAGGTGCCAACCCTTAGGAAGGAGGAAGTTTATTGTATAAAGTAATGTTATTTGTGAAGGGAGAGATGGTAAAAGTAGCTGTAATTTTATGCGACAACTATTGAAGTTCTCTTCCCTAATGAAAGGGTGGATCTAATGTGGGGGGAGGAGGACACACCCCCTTTGGGTTTGTTATTGGCTTCAATAAAATTCCAAATGAATATGACATATATGGTTGATGCTATTTTGAATACCTTTTCCCCCAGGAATTATCTGGTCAGCTACTGGCTAAATGCAACCTTTAAATGAGAGTCAATATTTTCTCATTCAACATGATTTTTCAACTTTATTTGAAGGAAAAAGGTTAAAAAAACATTTTTCTTTATATTTGAATATGCTGCTTAGAGGTTTTCTTGATCCTCTACATCATACCTAATATCTAATGTGCAAGTTTTTGTACTTATGTTTGGTGTGTTTTATGTGCAAGTGTTTGTTTGGCTTACATGATAGAAATGCATTGCAATGTTTCCTCATTTTTGGTTTCACAGAAATTTTAGGTTGGAATTGATAAGAAGCAGTCAAAAGAGGTGATTAGCCAATTAAAAGATGAACAAATATTTTCTTTTCCAAAAATAAAAAAAAAGTTGACACTGTCACCTACTGACCCTTATTTGGAATCTGAGAATTTGAATTAAAGGAAGATCAAAAGAGTGGTGAAAACTATTCTGATTTTACATGTACACTTCTTTTTTCATGTTTACGTGAGGCACTTCTTTTCGGTCAGATTAGAATGATTTTTCAACATGCTTCTGTTATCATATGAAATTGGAGTCCTCTTACACTGAGAATTTCTATAGGCTTTACATTTCCTGGTCAAGGAATATGGTGTTTTATTCTAACAAATTTGAGTCTATGGAGGTGGAAGCTTAAATAATGCACCCATTGATTGCATAGGCATGGGAGTTGAGGGGACCAGTTACCCCCTTTCCTGCCCCCTAAGTCTGACCCTACCATAGCTGAGAACCACTGACTTCCTAGATAAATGTCAGGGGAGGGTTGGGGAATGAATAATCAATATGTTAAATTTACCAACTTTTACTGCTGTTGTGCTTTATAATTTATATCCTGTTATACTCCTGGATTCAATTTATTTTTTTGAATTCTGGACATATTATCTAGAGAAGATTTAAAAGGTAATGATATTTCATCAAAACTTCCATGCTTTCATCGAAATTCTACAAAACCACTCCTTTAGAAAGTATCATTATTTTAATGAATGACTAGATTTGGGTGAGGATTTTGTGTCAGGGTAGCATACTGTTGATATCAGGATTCATGTTTTTCATGGGTTGCCTGGAATCGGGTTGATATGCCCTTCATCTTTATCATCCCAGATAGACCACTAGTGCCACTATTCTTTCGCTAAAAGCAAACAGTTTCTGACATTAGTACTGATTGTCAGTTGACTGGTACTGATTAATACCGATTTTATGTACTACATCTTTCCAAGGGTGAAAAACAGCTTCATTACGAGTATTTTCGTTTACACTAATCCAATAAAACTGAATTGAAAGTCTGGACGTACCCAATGAATACTTTAGTGAAATTTTACGAATAATCTAATTAACTTCGGCCATTATTTGTTAATTATTGAAAATTAACTGAAATAATGATGTCTGTCATTTGCTTCATCTTTGCTTTTCACAGCATACTCAAATTGTTCCGAGGTTTTTTCACAATTTGAGATGGGATCACGCAGTTGAAAATTCGTTTCGAGTGGAGTCAAGCTAAAATAAAACTTGACTCGGAATAATTTACACGTGCAACATGGCTTTGTGAAATGACAAAATTTTTAATCATTCACCTTCACGGCTTTGAGCCTGGGCTTACAGGCTACAACAGGGTTTGGCTGCCCTTTCCACGCACGCGTCTCCGGCTTCCGACAGCAGTCATCGATCAAATCAGTCACTTTTTACATTTGAAACCTTTTGCTTTCTGCGTGGATGCGTTGCCCGTCTCTCATGCCGAAGTCATGCATCACTCTGGACCAGTCGGGATGCTTGGATCAAAGGGGAGGACGAAAATGCGGCACGCTTTCATTTCCATACCCTTAAACAAAGAGCACGGGGAGGGGTCATCGAGATAAATATCCCTCAACGTGATCAATCCCCCCATGTATTTTCTTTCTTATCCTCAAAACACACGATACGCAACATCTCTCAGTTTTCAAAGCGCACCACATGTGGGAAAACTTCTCTGGGAACGGAGAGGTTATTTTTACTCGCATATTTTTCGACCGACTCGCATTAACCTCGCGCGCCTATCTCTCTCGTGTTCAAAAACGGACCTCGTTAGCCCTGCTCAGCCATGACGATGACCCTCTTCAGTCTTTGAACGGGACGTCTGTTTACTTTCATTTTATAAGAAGGGACCATAAATCAATGAATTATTTAGGGAGAGGGTGAGCATGGTGGGTGGGGCTCGGCGGCCCTCCGTGGGCAAAGAGTTTTTAGTTTCGGGTCGCCATTCGTCCGGACCGAAGCTAACATGGTTGATGATCCCCGAGAGGTCTGCTGAACCTCCCTCAAAAGAGAAGGGCTCCTCACACCAATATCTATCTTGGATACACCCCTGCCATGAACTGAATTTACTGGCATGACGCCAAGCTGACCATACCGCGCTCGCAAGAGGGCTCAATGGAAAAATCAATTGCCGGTTCGAAATGATGTGCTTTAACCACGCACCAAAGGAGTAAACCCCCTTGTGGGTAGGGTCCGTGGCGCCTGAACCACGGGCGCGTGGGGGCTGCGGCACCCATAGAGAGAGGGGAGGGTCGCGTGAAGGGAACATCATTTAAAACCGATCAAGATGCTGTAAAACTAAAGCGAAAACTGTCGCTGCGACTGCCACCATCAACCTGTGGGGAGTAGAGGGGGGGATGGCAGAGGAGGCATTAAACGTTTTTGCACCCACTGCCACAAAAAGCGTGGCAATGCGTCGCTTGGGTAGGAGTGCCCAAAAATTTGTGATCGATGCCTAATTTCACCTCCATAAATCCTTCACGCATCTTCGCAGAGTATCATCTTCGTAAAAAATACACTGATGAAGATAAAATTCTTTAAATACATCTACTTCTTTCAGAAATACGCTTTATTACCCTGTAGTTAGTGGATGTGGCCATAAAAATCAATCACCAGATTTTACTCATCTTACTTTAGATTCAATGAAAAACACAAAACCATTAGGATTTTATGGCAAAAATTTTACAACATCCTGGTTTACGCTTTTCGATTCTATTTTGACCTGAAGAAGACTGAGATAGAGAACAGAATTCTGGGGAAGCGAGTTAGAGGCAGGAAAAGAATCAGCGTTTTGAATAGCATGAATGGTGGTAAAAAATGGAGTTAAAAAAATGGTTTCTTGTAATACGGGGCTTAAGGGTATTTAGTATCGTGTTAGGCGGAGCTTATTGTTAAAAAAGTCCGGCAGTGCTTAGTCTCCGGGTCCATCCAAAACCCACTTTAACCGGTAGACCACTGGTGATAAAAAATAATTATATTTTCTCATTAAAAAATGTCTCCCGTTACGTAATTCCACGCTTCCCCCCCTCCTGGAATCGCGGCGGACAAATTTGAGAACCTCTGCTATTGTGAGTATTAACGGATCAATTCCATCCCGGCATTATAATCGGATTACCTAAGAATACGTGCGAATGATATTAAGGTTCACGGAGAGAATTTAAGTCCTCGAGAGGGAGGGAGATATGGCCTTCGTCATTCTTAGAATAGAGAAAATGTTTTCCCGGAATGCAGGTTGGTCACTGAGCACTTCAAACAAGTGTTCATTTGAACCAATGCGCTCTCTCCATGCCATACTGCTTGTTTTAACTTCCAGATGTAACGATGTGTTTTCTGTTTCGTGGAAAAGAAATTCCTGAGGAAGTGCATACATACATTTTCGATTCGCAGGACCCAGAGGGACCCACCGGTTTCAAGAAAGCAAGGGTGATGACCCTCGGCTTTTACGCCCCTCGTACTCTCCCCCTTTTCCTCGTCTCCCCCACCGTCGAATGTGGAATCAATTCCGAGAAGAACATCTAGTTATGGTGACCTTTCTGGAGGGAGGCTCTCGAAATTTGTGACGAGGGAATGTCGTTGGGAGAGTCAATGGAAAGCGAAGAGGGTGATTACTCTTCTCAAGAGTCTCAGGGCTCTAAAAAAATCACGTTCTAAATCTCGTTCCTTCTTATGAGTGCCTTCAGTTTATAATACAATAATATGACATGAATTAATCTGCAATTATCATCAATTCTTAGAGCAGTATGCATAAAAGTCAGAAGCGGATCCAAACAACCTCTAAGATGGAGGGAAGGGGAGCATTTTCATGTTTTTATTTACGAGTATAGTTTCATACCGGATAAGTCTTGCTTCTACCCTTCGACCTATATGACATGGAGGACTACCAGGAGCAAATATCATTGCTCCCGCCAGCACAGCTCTAGGGGTCATCAGAAAGCACAAGCCTTTCCACCACGTCAAGGTTGTAGTCCTTGGGGAGGGTATTTTCATATGCGATTAAAAATAATGTAAAGACTTTTTATTCCCGCAAATAAATTTCCCAATGATGTTAAATTTTGAACCAATCGTACTCATTTATCCTGTAACACATTGGAGTTGATTTTCAGTAATTTTATGCCCAGGATATGTACAGTAGGCATTAAAAATTAGTATTGGGCGTATAAGTAATATTTTGAATTTTATCAAGAGTCAAAAATGTTCTCCGGATGTAGGGGTCATGGCTCTAGTGGAAGTAGAAAATATACGGGAAGAATATGACAGCATGAATATAAGGCTACTTGCAAAGTTACTGCAATGACTCTTTTTTAAAACAACTATTATTTTTCGTTTTCAGTCTCACTCGATGACATCAACTAGATGTATATTTTCAATGAATTCCCACGCATACTTCCGATTAAAATGTTTTAAAGATAAATATGTCAAATACTGCCTTTTGCATTATTAAATTATTACCCTCGCCCCTATTGAACGACGTCTGAGTCGGTCCACGAGGGATGATTGTGAAATACACGTTAGAGGGCGAAGGAAAAAAATATCTGCTCCACTCATTTCAACCTCAAGGCTGGAGTTCATATCTTTGAATTTTGACGTTTTCTTAAGTTGTCATTCTATTAGGCGTTCGATCCAAAAAAGAATGTCTTCTATTTCCGCAGAAAAATTTTATTTATCTCTTTGCCCATGGGGATGGAACACCAAACCACACAACGCGCACGTGGGGCATATCATCGGGTTGGGTGACACGATACCCTCCTTGGGGAGGGGTGACATTGGTGGTCGGGTTGGGGAAGGTGGCGAGTGAGGTGGGTTCATTGATGTGGGTAGGAAACAATATATGTATACCGGGTGGGCCGGAGAGACTATCTTCGAATTGTGCCGCGCATGCGTCCCCCTCCCCCTGGGACCGGGATGTAACCGACGAGAGGGGGTGAGCAGGGGGGTGATATGGGACGGAGAGCACGAGGAAGGAAGGGTCGAGAAGGGGGGTGGGTCGTCGAGTTGACCCGAGGGGTGGATTCGGATTGGTGGGAGGTGTTACTTTTCGGCGGGGAATACGGGAGTGGGGCGTCCGGGGCGTGGGAGAGGGGCGGGCCGGGAAGACGGGTCGCGAGTCTGCCCGAGTTTATCGCGGTAGTAGTTCGCGTTCTTGCCTCCGTGTGATCGGTAGTGGCTCTTAGGGGTGCGATGGTATCTCACGTGGTTTTCCAGAAAGTCGCTCGCTGATTCTGATTGTCAGTTCGAGCTCCCTTGTTTCTTCCTTCTGGGATACCATTCCACGCATTTCCCTGATCTGATCCCCTTCGTTTTTATTCCAGTAAGATTTCCTAGATCATTCCGTTCGTCTACCCCGTATTTTAAGGTTTCGCCCACTCGGAGCAGACCGTTTTGCGGGAGAAGTCCTCACTTCTCGGGGGTAGGGAGAGTGAACTCGTTCGCGCGTCTCGGGGGACGGGATTCGCCCCTCGTGACGCTTCGGATTCCTTTTCCGAGATAGTTGTTGGAATCAACTAACCCAGCGAGAGGGTGTCTTGGGAAGGTCCTCATTCGCCTTCACCGAGGAGATGTTAACTGTGCAAGTTTATCGTGAAGTTCCGAAATCCATTTTGTAATTGCTATCTCTGAGAAGATCGAACGGTTCAAAGATTTTGCGCGCAGAGTCGCCCTACGAGGATGGAAAGACTCGATGGACGCCTGTCCTCCTCCACTAAGACATACTGATTATTTCTCGTGACGTGTCGTCAAGTCTGAATTGTGTGTTGGCGCCGTATGGGGTCGACTGCATTACTGCTGAACTCTTCTCGCATATCAGCTAATCCTTCAAGACGAACAAGAAATACTTTTCTTCTATTAATTATCCCCTTCTAGTTTTCACCACAATTCGTTTTACCCCTCAAATATTCTTCATCTAAGGATATTATCAACTGTTCCCAATTTATTTCCCAATTGAAGTCATTTTTGAATACTCAAAATTTAGATATTCACATTCTTAATTGTCATGCTCAAATTTAGACAAGTTTATCTGATTGTTTTAATGTTCAAGTACAAATAAATTTGATACAGTTTGTTGTCTTCTCTGTTGAGCATCGAGATTTGAGAACTCGATCGAAGCGATTGTTGTGATTAATTTAGAATTAGGGACATGCTCTAGGGCTGAAGCATTAAGAAGATAATTTTCCTCGTTTAGACACTATTTTCCAAAAGATAATTTGTGAGGGAAGATTCATCAGTTTAATTCAAGGTCGAAAAGTATTCTCTTATGAAGAATTATCACCTGTAGAGTCAGCTCATTATGCAGCAAGGAACTTGGTGAGTATGCATATATTAAATTTTGAACGTTTTATAGTTATTTGGGAAATAATTTTATTTAAAAAATGATGCATGATAATAATGTCTCTTTGTGTTCATATATTCTGGCGAATTGTCAGGCTTATCATATTTTTGGCTGAAATCGTTCTCTTTGGTTATTTAATAATCTCAGACTCATGCCATTCAAAGAGGGAGAAAATTCATTGTGAACACATTCGTGCAAGGACATGAACAATATGTATATAATACCCTATAAATTCATTTTTAACTTAGCAACTTGGTGGATATCAGGACGGTTTCATTTTTTGTGTGGATACCTCGACAGGGCATATACTGGATATGTATGGCGGAGCTTATTCCAACTTATTTCTATTGGCGGTCATGAAACGTACTTCTGATTGGCTCATTTAAAAATATTTAAACGACACTAGAGGCCGAACTTCAATATGGCTTCTATTCTTTTTAGCCGCTTTGCTTTAAAGGAGACGAAAAGTTTTGTGTGCTTGTGGCTATTGGGGTCCATTATGGATTGATTTTGAAAAACAATCACCTCGTCAAATTATAATACTACATATTCATAGTGTAGTTTAATAGCTTGTATTGAGTTACAACTTTTTCGCTAAATCCACACGTTTATTCTCTGAGATAGAGAACAATTTGCTCTGAAAAGCAAGCGAAAGGGAGCATTCGAGAGTCGATTATGGTAAGTGCACTCTCTATTTTAATATACCTGCGTATTTGTATAATATACTGCTATCATATTCGATGTACTTGTAATATTACGTTCCTATCTTTTTAGAAAAACACAGAAAATCATATTCTTTCGAGATTTCATTTCGGGTTGACCGTTGAGACCGTTGAAATTTCGGTGTGAAATTAGCACTTACACGTAGCTTATTTTGGTTAGAGTTTACAAAGGCATATGACGAAATATCTTTACCTTTCCCGGCGTATCTGTTGAGTGAAATCCTCTCGGGTCTTTCTCCGGGTTAGTGTATCCATTGGAAATACTAAACCGGTGGAAGACCGGGTGGATTTTCAAATGTTAAGAGAATTTAGATATGTTATTTGGGTATCACATTAATACTTGGGAATACAAAGAAATTATACAATAAGGATAAAACAAGAAAATAACCTCTTTGGGTTGAAATAACTGACACGGATTAAAACTTCATACAATTTAGAGAGACTGGCCCTCCGCGTTAGCGATTTATCCTCCACATTTGGTATACTGGGCCCCACACTGTTTCCATGTCAATGAACGTTTACATCGGAAATATTTTTCAGCATAAAATTTTATGGAAGCTAAGAGGATTTAAAAAGTTAGTAAGCTGTATCATAAATGGTATTTTTTTGTGTACAGGGTGCGTTGTACAGTCTTAATTAACATTCAGGTTTTTCTTATTACCATGGAAATTATTTTAAATGGTAATTTCATTCTTCGCTTTCTGTAAATTTGACTTTAAATTACTTCTTAAAATAATGATTATGTTTTAAGTAGGTTAATACATCGTCACAAAAGGCAAATGAAATGACTTTTTGTAAACCCATGTTCCTTGATGATTAGGACTGATTTTAAACGTATCGAACTCATAATTATGCCATGACATTTTGAGTGAAACACTAATTAGGAGTCTTGCATTAGGTAATGGCTTCATTGGCATACTTTTTGCTTTACACTCAAAAGTCAATAAACTTCCACGCTAGAATATAAGATCTATCTATAGATCAAAACTAGGTTAGATAGTGAAATACTGTCCGAATTATCTCTGATTAAACTTTAGAAGCATGTTAATTGGAACCTGGTGATGACGCCTGTTGAGTACCGAGCCATTTTAAAGATTAATGGTTGGAATCCGTCCAGGGTGTAGACGTCATTACGTGATTGCTCACGTTTAATATCAATTTTTCGAAAATTGACGTAAGCCGACAGAGCCGTTTAATTATTAGCATTTCCATTTATAAATTTTAATTTATGGGTTCGGAGCGTCTACTTGGGTAGTGTCTATCCTAGTAGGGACAATGCTAGATCATATCTCTTCGAAAAAGAGTTATCATCGCATTCTTACGTTTTTTTCGTTCTCCATTTTAGTCGCCTGGGCCCATTAAGAACTTAGATTGGATCCCTTTATGAAGAATTTGCGTTATCCGACTCCTTTAAGTGCTGAATGAAAAAGTAGGGATTCTTAGTCTATGTCTCTCAACGCCATTTTGGTTCTTTGATCTCCAAATGAGTGGAAAAAATTGGGAAAGGAAAAGGCAAACTGCATAGAAAGGAAGACAAACTAAGAAGTGTTCGTTAAGGAGGGGGAAGATAGGAAGCTGGTGGGGGAATACGAAGAGGCTAAAGTGTGCTGAGGAGGTATTGAGGAGTAGCGGAGTGTTAAAGGCTGTGAAAGAAGGCTGAGTGTGAGGGTGGGGCAGAAATTAGCCGTGCGGTAAAAAAGGGAGGGTGAAAATTATGAGCTGAAGAATGCGGTCGCATGGGGCAAAAGTTTTTATATTGTTCAGATACGTTTCAGAATTACTCAAGAATGGATAATGACTCTCCGGAACCGTCCCAAACATACGATAGAATACCGTGAATAGCAATAATTTAAAAAGCAGTATTATGTGATGTTGTTTCTCCCTCAATATTGCTGGGGAAAGATTTCCATTCGAGGAACGTTAAATGTTTCGCGGAGGTGGTCTGATCTAAAAATGAGGAAAGTAATCGCAAAAATGTTTCAATGAATATATGACGGGGAGAGGTAATTTATTTTCTAGTCAATTGATACAGTATTTTTCTTTTCGCATGGTAAACCAAATGAAAGCAACTGTTTCTGAAGGGACAATATAAATTAAGTGGCAGGAGGAATTCAGGAATAATTGATATGCAAAGAGTAAGTGTCTATCCATAAATTACATCATAGTTTCGGGGAAGTGGAGGAGGGATAGGATCAGATTTATGGCATATAACTCGAGGGTGGTGGATGGTGGTTTGCTGGATGGTTGATATCATTTTAGAACAATCAGTAAAATATTTTTCCGCGGTTTAGGACCGATTTGGGACCCTCTAGGTAATTAGCGTACTATTATCTACCCCATTTATGTAGACTTAATCAATGTCATTTAACTCTAACGCCACAAAATTTTCGCGTCTATTTGAACAGGTCCCTTTCCCCTCCCCCTAAAAAATTAATCTCAGAGTGAAGGGTGGCGACATCTCTGAGCACCCTCAGCGTCATCTAATGCGCTTTTTATGATTTTTCGTGGGAAACCAAAGGCGGCGCAGGAAAATGAACTGGCCCCCTTGTCCTGATGCGTGAATTTCACATACCTTACAGGGATTTGCATTGGATCTACTCTTGCTAAATGAGCTTCGGGTTGATTACTGTGGTTTCTTTAAAATTAAGGAACAAATTGGTGACAAAGAGGGGTGCCCATTGAGAAAAGTGACGTATATCAAAAGCTGTGGTTTGTGGCGTGTCAAATATCGTCACAGTCAGAGCAATGCCATTTATGAATGGCCTAGAACAGATGATCTCGGTGTCTGAGAACACAGGGATCAGGTTTTTCAAATGTATGCGGTACTCAGGAGATAGCAATTTGGAGTGAGAAATTTTTCAACCGCGATTCGAACCTATTAATAGCAGTTTGCATCTCATTCCATGTATTGCTCTGAATGTCCGCTCAGGGGCGCACAGCAGAGGGTGTTTTGTCACCAGCCAATGCCATACACTATTGAGTTGATCTTGAAATTAAGAATACATATTAGAAATATTTAATTTCGATGTGTTTGAATAGTTACGGCTCTTGTCCTGTACTATTTCGATCGCTAATTATTCAAGGTTTAGAATAATGATTGAGTCGCGGGTATATGTATTACCCTTAAATTCTTATTGTGGCCTTGCCTACCAATATAAGATGTTGTAGAATTTATTATTCTTGCGCTAAAATGAAACTTGAATAATTTGCACCTTTCCTATATGCTGCCTTGCAAATGGTTTTCGTGCGAGTTCTGTCCTAGATTCTTCCGATGATGATGCGGCGCCTTATGGCCATTCATGCCGATTCTGTCAACTTCCCGATTCATTTACATTTGGCTTAATTAGGGACTTAAATATTTCTATGCTAGGTTCTAAATTAACGTGGCATATACGAGGTGAGATAGATCGAAATCGTGAAAGGGTACCACTCCGTGACTTTTTCATTCGAAAACTTGTTCATTCCCACTTAGTTTGATGAAACCTAGTTTGCGTCATTCTCCACGATTGCTACGCAAGAGAGTAATTAATAATACACTTGGAAATTTTTACCTCATGGATTGGTACAATCGACCCGATCAAGAAAGTTTTACTTTTATTTCTACTTCATCCTATTATCACCATTGAATGCAGTTATAACATAAACGAAAAAAGAAGTAAAACATTCAGTTGTAGTTTACATAGAAAAAATAATACTATGTGCTTGAAGTAAATACCACTGTAATCCGGGTGTCTTAAATATTTTGTGGATTTTGAAACAGCGTTCAATAGGGTGGAGTAAGCAAAGATAATAAAAATATTTTATAAAATGGGTGTAAGTACAGTGGAAGAATAGGGGACCTATTCGAAACAATAGTATCATACAGAGTGAATAAGATAGAAGAGGGAGAATCAGGATGACCACTGAGCGGGACGGGAGTTAGGCAGAGTTATCCGTTATCACTGGTGATTTTTCAATACAGGGATAAGGATATATTAAGGGTAACGTGAGATATTCTTGAGCTGAGGATGAATATGGACGTATTTCAGATTAAAATGGGCATCACAATAGGGATATAAATAGAAGAATTACCTCGGAGAATGAAGCACTTAAGAGTTTAGGAGTTTTAAGAATGAGTATAAAGCAGCCACTGGGTGATAAACTTCATTGATACTATTGTATTTATTGAAATATTGTTTGCATGTGATATGGACGGCATTTTTTATGTGCTGTGGAAATTTGTTTGTTTGGGATGTGGAAGTGTCATTGTATGTAAGAATATTTTGTCTATTTGTTTTTCTTGTGCGTATGTATTCTCTTTTTCTTGTATGTATTAATGTACGGGTATGTTCGTTGTAAGAGTGATCATTGATCAGACGTGACCGTTGCCACCAGTGAAATTGCCTAATTGCAATGTAATTCTTAAATAATTCTTAAATAACTTGCGAAGACGAGGGAGATGATCATAGTCTCGCTGAGTTGAGACGTAAAGGAAAGATTGCTAAAGACTAATATGGTGCGTAGGGCCGTGTTCCTTGAAAATAAGGTTTTTGAGGAAAGAAGGCGGGAATAGATAAGAAAATTTTGAGATTTGGAAATGGAAAAGAGTGAAGAAAATAAGTAGGACTGCGGCAAAAGTGTGGGTCATGAGATAGTGAGATGCTGGAGGCTTTTAGATGTGGTAGAATACGAGTATGATGGACAACTGAAGTAGAAGAAGGATAAAAAGAGGCCTTTGAAAGGCATGAAGGTTGGGACCACACAAGGAGACCCGAAGGTGAAAATAATATTGGTCAGACGAGAGTTTGGGTTTTGCCCAATGACTTGTGGGTGGAATACATATTGTGATAATTTCGAAAATCAACTGTCATCTTTCGCAGCGGTATAAACCTGAACAAGGGTAAACTCGTGGCCCGTCTGTGAAGAAAGGGGAATCCGTTAAAAAAATTTATATTTTTTATAGCGTGTTTTGTAAGAAATGATATAAATATAACCGAACGGCAGCTGATATAAAAAATGGTTCAACCTTGAGATATACTCTCAGTAGGAAAAAAATTTGATGACGTCCGTTATCTTACGAACGGATGGTTTTTGGTTTGGCATATCACATGGCATGTCATGCTTATCTCTTTATACTGACAAATCTTCAAAAAACTAGGGATGAACACGGGCAGAAATGCAATCATAAAGGAACGTTTTCTCGGGTATCTACTTTTTCTACTAATTTAATGCTCTCCGAGTAACTAAATACTGCTCTGATTAATTTTCTTGCCCGGAATATATTTCATCTGTGAAAATTCGAACTCATACTATTTGATGGTGTACACCCATCTGTCATCATTTTTACCACATTTGTGTATCATCTTCAGGATTTAGAAATCCTGGAATCTTTTTGAGTTAACTCCGAATTAAACTAGCCTTTGAGTTATTATCTTCATTTCTTCCCTTTTGAGTCCCCTCTCCCGTAAATGATGTATACTGGAATTGTTTGTTTCAAGAATTTAATATTGAATCTTCCTCTTTGGTACATCCCTTCCTTCTACACTTCTAGGATGGCCTATTACTACTTTGATGCCCTGTCGCAAAGGTCGTTCTATTACTTGTTCTAGTGATTTGGTAATCTAAGTAAAAAGGAAAAAAACTGTTAGCAGTGAATTATGTATTACTGATATTATGTGGAACGTACATATACCCGATATGCAGTCTAGTATATCTTTATAAAATGCTAAAAACATCCCTTTTTGTGTCTCTCTTGCTTTTTCAAAGTTAATGATTTATAACCATCAGTAGCGGTTAATATTTTCATCAAAATAGAGTCCTTCAAAATAATATCCATGTAATAAAGTTTTGTTCCTTTTTTGTTATCAAGCAGAATTTCTTCAGATTTAGGGTGTCTTAGGTTTTTTCTAGTGGGTTTCAGTGTGCATGTTAGGGCTAATTCCATTCCACTCCCTCAACAAAAAAATTAGCCGAAAAATGTTCTTCGTAAGATTCACAAAATAACCCATAGATTTGGGGGTTTTAAAGAGCATTTAATGTATTTTGCATTAACATTTGTCGAAGATATAGGAGATTCAGCTTACGCGAGCCAATAATTGATACGTACTTTCATGCTAGCAAGTTAATATTTTCCTCTTTTCCATACCTCGGCCAATCAATTTATTTCACTAGTTATTATTCGCTAGGGAACGTATGCCAACCCTGACGAATTTTGGGTTTTGCATGCAATTTTTTTACACTTGTTACAATGTTTCACCATCGCAGTTAAAAACTACTTGATGAAATAAGTAGTTTTTCTTGATGACTTGATTATTCGAGAGAATAATAGAGCAGACCTGCTCCGGGGAGTCGATTGTTGCTAGCTGCCCTATATCCTACATGTACATACATGTAGTTCGCCCGCCGTGCTTTTTGTATCGTCTGGTTATCCTCGGCATCGAGTTTAATACCTTGGCGTTTTAAAAGCCTTCGATGCCCATAGGGAAACCTAAAGGGGATTTCTGATTCTTTAGCTCCTTGGTTGTTATCCCACCCGAAAGAGCTAAAGAGATCGGTGCTTATTGACTCGTTTGAAGGTGATTGTTAAAGGATATATTCGGCGACGTGAAGTCGATGATTATTTCATTCAAAATGCATTCGGCAGACAAACGATGTTTAATTGTCCTTGCCATTTATGACAATTTTAGGAAAATCTCGTGCCCAATGTGAGAACGAAAATAACTTTTTTTAGAACGTATGGTGTTTGGTGAACTTCAGATGACGTCTGCTGTGATGGACTCCCCTAATATTCGTATATGAACTCTTTTATTCTCCTAATGAGGAACCATCCTCTAAAGTACGTCATCAAACGTTCCTATCGACAGTTTATTTTTCTCTCAGTCAATCATATGGCATTCTTCACCAATGTATCTGCACTGATTGACAAGGCTGTGTACCACACATTTTCTTTTCCGTGTAAAATAATCATAATCGCCTCTTACTCAGGGAACTATTCTCCTTTCGAATCAGTCGACTCATTTCTTGGTAGACTCGCATTCGGGCGAATGCATTTCGTGACATCGCTCTGAAATGTGGGAAATCGCCACCTGTCATCTGAAAGGTGGAGCTCAAGGGGTGTGGCATTATATTGGGTGGAATGTTAAGCTACTCCCTTGAGGGTCTTAGTTTGATTCTGAGTAATGCCTCTGGGCAATCTCGGCTTCACCCAAGCTGAGTGGTTTTTTGAGAACCATGCCGTCCTGGGAAACCACAGGCGGTACAGGGAAAGGAACTAGCTCCCCTCTTTTACCCTGATGTTTGAATTTCACACGCTGTTGGGCTTGCTACCAGGTAAACTCTACCCTCACTTATCAAACCCACCTCCTTGTGTTGATTACTCGTCGTTCATTGGCCTGCCGATCTATCACCCCACCTCGCCCCACATCTCTATCGCTCGCCGTTCGTACGGGATCCTCGTAGGCATAGATAGCATCCTCTTTAAAAATCGACCTAACCGAAAAATATGACTACCAATTTATGTTTTTACTTTAAAGCCACACGCGGGTTTATGAAATAGATAATAATTGAACTTTCCTGCCCTGGAAGCTAGAGGTAACATGAAATAAAAGCAACCTTTTGAAGCGATAGGCCCTTGATTGGCGGAGCACTCGTACTAGGTGACTCAAAATTTCGTATTGCATGAAATATTCATTGTATTCCTATCTAATCGTCAGATCTGAAAAAACAGCAAAATCAATTTAAATGAAAATGATTAATTTTAAAGTGCTCCTATATTCATTTGACAAACTTACATTTGTTGAATTTTAATGATTATAAGATTATCCTACTTTCATTCAAAAATATCTCCTTATATTTCAAATTAAATATACATATCTCATAATGAGGATTTTTCTTGTTTTTCAAAATATTTGACCAAATAGGAATCTGAAAAATTGCACTCATCATCTCAGTATTAAGAAAATGTTTGGTTTGATAAGCAAGCATGGTGCTCATACTACTGATTTAATAGCGAAAATAACTCATTTTCTCGGCGGATCGTTTTATTTTCTTGTGCTACTGGTGGTTTCGCATCTCCCAGATTTGTTATCCGACCAAGGACAGGAGTCGCTCGTCACAAAAATGAAAATAACAGTTATGTTTCAATCATTTCGGTATTTAGATAATAAATCATAAGTTCCAAAAGATTATGAATGAATTAATCTTGAGATTTCAAAGGTAAGAAATATGACCAGATGGTATTACAGCGATAAGTATGTAGGGCGTCTGATCCGAGATGGGATAACGTCTCGCTTTTAGAAAGTTGATTAGATTGAATGATGATATCAGTGTTATATTTTTCACACCCTCAGTGTGAGGCCAACTTTAATAAGACAATTAAGTTGAGAACGCGGAGGGAACAAAAGACATTAAATTAGGATATGCAGGTATGCATGTCTGTAGATACATGAACATGTCGCCAACCTTAACAACCTAGAAAAAAATCCAAGGAATGTCTTCTGTCTAGGAATGCCTTCTGTCTAGTCTAGGAATGTAATTTCTTCTGGAAAGTCAGAGTAAACCCGGATAATTTAATGGCTGTACTAGAAGAATCTTCATTTGACAAATTTTCTAAAGAACGCTCCCCGTCTGTCATTTTGAGGTGCGTTTGAGACACGTCTACAATTTCGCGTCTAGGAATTTCTGTTACCTTTCGCAGCCCTACTTGACCTTCCATTGAACGACACTGCATTGAGCTTTTACAGAATTTGGTGGTAGTTCATGCTTTACGTGAAAATAAGGGCCTTGAAACATTATAAGAACATTGTGATTTCAAGTTCTAAGCATTTTATTTTTAATGCTCATTTTTACTGTGGTGTCTTAATGTATTTGTGGTATTTATGCCCTCGGAAATGCTTCTTTTGTCCTCACTCTTCTAGTCGTTAAGAAGTGAATTTCTTGTGTTTCTAGTAATTAACAGGCTTCTTATTTTGATCGAATGGGATGATTGATTTTTAACGCGATTGAAATGATGATACTCTCGTTACCGTTGGCCTTATTTTGAGATGTGTCATCTCATTGAAACACTATGTCAATACCATTTTTCCAGAAAATTGGTTTCATTAGATTTGGTATTAATAATCCTGTAAGGGAGGGCTCATAGCCATTTTCTTGGAATGAATAGAGAACTTCTGATCATGATGGTGTACTTCGACTATGTTATTCACGTACATATATATGGCATGCAGCAGAATATTATGCTAGACGTCGAATATCACAATGAGACCACCCACCATTTCACAATTTTTCTGACACATTCAATAGTAATTTACACAGGACCAACATATGCTCAAACATAAACTTGTTTGGGGTAAAAGAACGCCCTGGTAAACTGAGAATATTCCCTTGAAAACCCACAAAACTCGGGGAATTTCTTGATGGATTGATAGCAGGCACCCTGTAATAATTTAACCCGGGAAATTCTACGGGATCCGATGAATTAGAAGGCTGGGAGAGCAGATGCCTTTATTTCTATAATCTTGAAAAATATTATGATAATCTGGGGTTCTCAGGCGTTCACATGCCAATTTACCAACTTGCCTTCGTTAATTTCAGGCAACAAAAAAATACGTGGTTAAAGCTTCTTCTATGTCCAAAATCATTAAAACCAGTCAAAATGAGCTTCATATAAAACCTTCCGTTTGTTTTTTTTATATTTTTTGGAAAATCCTCTTCAAATATCAATTAAAAAACCAAGCGCACGGCAACGTCGATTACTCGCTGATCTTTAATTCTAAGGACTTGGTTCGAATCCCCTGCCGCATTGATCTTGTGTTAGTTTGCCGTTGGATTAATTGTTACATTGGAAGGGTCGATATCACTTTCAGAACTCGATATACGAAAACGAAATCTACTAATATTAGTAGTATTAGTTACAAATCGAAACAAATTATTAACCTGTTCACAAATCTACTTTAATTCCATAGATGTGGTTGGGTAGAGGCGTCAGTTTTAAGTTTTTCTGAGGTTGTTGCTCACTTGTTCCACCACTGTGGTGTGTTATAGAATCTGGAGAAGCCAATAAGCAGACGTTCCATGAGGCTGGAAATGATCTGGCAACTCCGCCTATTTGTGTCTGGAAGCGTGGCAACACTCACACCCAATGCCCTGAAACTTTTTCATTCCTACCAGATTTCAGTGTGTCGCAACATTGGCAGGTGAAAGATGGAGTTTCATTTTCCAGATTTTCGTAATGCGATTCCGATTGCTATAAGGCGTGGCTTCCTTTCCCTCCAGTCTTGAGGGAAAGAATGACTGGTAAAACTGAATATTGAGTTACATGGCGCAGTGCTGGGACGTGAGTCCATGGGCGGGAAAACGTAAGGGCAACGAAACACAAATCCACGCCGTGACATATTTCTTCTGGAATGAGAAGGGCACAAACGTTGGTATACTTTCATAATTGGAAGATTTTTAATATCACGTGATATAATGTCATCATATTTTTCAGTTCGCAGGAGAGTTTTCCTTTTTTACTCCTACAACACGGTCGGAGACTACTTGGCTCTCGGATATGTATTTGACATGGGAATAAATTCAAGAAAATACGGGAATTTTTGTGGGGGAGAGGGAGTTAAATGATGAATCAGACGGAAGCGGACTAAAGGAAAAGCAGCGTTTTTGATGCGGAAATTTAGGATCCCCATTTCTTTAAGATCTTGCTCGAATGAGTTATACTTCAGAAAAATATTCAAATTTGAATCTCTAAAATGTTTGAAATAATATGATCCTAATTAAAATCCAACAGATGACTGGAGAACTATCGACGTTGATTTCAAGTCTTGTTTAATTACCACACTCTCTGCATTTAAATAATTGTTGAATGTTGTTTTATTTTACAATCGGTCTACGTAGGAATTTTAAAATAAAAAACTAACCTTAAGGCACATAAATATCCTTGGAATAGAATTTTCTCGCCGCAGCGAAAAAGAGGTAATAATTAGGTTTTAGACACTCCGACGTCGAAGTTCGTGCCTGATACGAATTTGCAAGACAACACAATAACTGCACCTCACAGTTGGCTCATATACTCAGCAGCCTAATGAGACCGGCCTTAGCTGTGTTTTTTTTATTAAAACTCATTTTAATCACGAAAGTAGTAGAGATGCTACTAAAGTCTGCATGGTGAGGCACGAATCTTAAATTCTGGAATGGGAATATTCTTTAAAAGGTCGGGAGGAAACTTTGGATCGGGCAGAAAAATGTGAATTCAGAAGAATTAATATTTTTTCTAATCTGAGTAATTTGTTTTTGGCTTGAACTCCCAGTATAAATTCCTTTTATTTTTACCTTACCCTATTTCTACTGCCCGCACATACAAAATATAATCTTTTGCGGGCTAGAGCTAAGATTATAATGACAAGGATGCTGTAGATAGAGACGCAATAAAAAATTATTAAAAATACGTTGAAAAGCAAATTTATATCCTGTAAAATAGATTTTCTGTCTTCCTGAAATTATTTCTGCGGTTTAAAACCCCGTATACATATTTATTTATTAACCCTAAGGTCTGTTCGATAGGTGAGGCAGAGGGCTCACTTAGTACTAAGCCCAACGGCGTGTGAAGTTCACACATCGGGGAAAGGGGGACAATTCCTTTCCCTACGCCGCCTATGGTTTCCCAGGAGGACCTGGTGCCCGAAAAATCACACAGCTTGGGCGAGGTTGAAGGTGAATAGAGACATTGCCCAGAAATGGGCTCGGGTCCAGTGCTCTACCCACTGGACTACCACGTACTTCTACGTAATCGTGAAAAATGATTTTCTTACTTTTTTAAATCAATTATTATGTGACCAATGAATTATTACTTAATATTTAATTGCTATTCAATATTTTTTTGTGTTGGTTATTATTAATTCCTAAATCCTCATGCATGTGAAAATAGCTGCAGTTTTTAGGTTCCTGTGAAGTTGACTCGTACCACACACACTCACACTTGATATGATTACATGAGGGTTTATTCTCTGTGACTTATTTTTCAATATATTGCATTGGGGAAAGTATATCATCCCAGAAAATAGTCCACTTTGGTTATTCGATGAAAATTCAAGTTGATATCCTGATCACGTTGTGATCATTTTTCCGAAGAAGCTATTCCACATGCTTGTACGTGCGCGTGTTTGTAATTGAGATTTCGTAGGCACGATAGAAATATTAAACTGAGCAATACAAAATTTTATACACAACATATTTTTTACTATTGGCAAAAGATTGATGTGTTTGTCGCAAAACTTGAGCCACCGATAATATCACCATTCCCAGCGTCATTTTACTAATTTGTCGATTTTTCATCAAAAATTTCAGATCTTGATGATTATAATATTCAGTGAAAAGTGTAGATTCCATCATTGACATCACATTTGGGATTTCAAGTTTATCCTCGAATTTCATCGTTGAGTAAATATTTTTATACCAGTGATTTTTGTAATAAATACCTTATATTCTCAAATTGTGTTCGTTTAGTTTGGTTTTGCCTTACCCAACAATTGTATTTGTGTACCCAACAGTCATGCTGTATACTGCTACTCAGGGGAAAATGTTGAGTGGTGGCGGATAAGAAGAGGTACTTTGGATAAAATAAATGTACCGTACGGTTTAATGAAATTTTATGTCATGTTAATCAGTCCTGTAGTGTGTAGGTATTACCGAGGTCTATCATAAACCCATTCAAACCCGGTAAAATACTACTAATGCCAATAAATTGTAATGTTCTCTAAATAATGAGAAGAAAATGTGTGCTATTTATACGCTGATGCCATGCGTAACCAAAGTAATTGTTGTTAGAGTTGCAAAACTTCCTAGAAGGTTCTTCGAGATGTAGTCGATATTCAATGCGGTAGATTGTAGCGAATACAGGGCGGCCAACCACCCTTGGATTGGAGAGAGTCTGGAATGCGAAAAATCTTGAAATAAAATCCTGAAAAAACCCACGCTCCTCCTGCAAACTGCCCATATCTTCGCACTACGTCTTCCACGCCACTTCTTTCGCCCCCTGTGTTCCGCGCCTCAGGTTATAATTTAACTCTTTATCCTTATTCTACCAAACTCTGTGTTTATATTCTTCTATTCCCTTCTCTCATATCTTTCTAATCATTTTGTCCGTAATCCATGGTTGCTCAACTCAATTGCTTTCTCCCCGCGGTCATATCTCGTGCCTAAACCGTAATCCCCCCCCTTCATCACCATCTCTTCCTTCACCTACCGTTGCATTCCAATCCCCAATCACTATTATAATCCTTAGTGCTTTGAATCGGACGCTACTTTTCATAACTGCTAAATTGTGATCTGAGTCCGGACAGTAAATAAAACAAAAGAGGAAGTGCTAGGTATGAGGAAAGAAGGTGAGGGGATTGGTGGGAGAAATCATAAGGAGCCAGAAAATGTGGATGCAAATCGTAGTGTTTGGCAGTGGTATGTTGAAGACTGCGATAGACAGGAGAATTTTAGGCAAACGAGGAAGGGGCAGGAATAAGATATGGATTTTGGAGGGAATGAAGGGAGGAAGGAAGTGTATGGAGATGAAGAGGGGCTTGTTATAGAGCAGGATGTTGGGACGTGTTTTGTTAGGAGAGACAAGATATTTATTTGGTCGTTGTGTCCATCGAAAACCTACCTTAACCAGTAGATTACCTAATGTATAATATTAATAATTTGGGTGGTATGTCTTTACAAGGCTACTATTAGGTTACTTAGGACTCGGGTTCGAACTCCGGCGGTAGTGGTGGAAATTGTCAATGGTAAACCGATTCAAGTACTTAACTTTGAGTACGCCGTCCGTCGGATGGAACGTTTAGCTGTGTGAACCCTTGGCGTCTCTCGTTAAGAGAAGGCTAATGACGACGCCGGATTTTTTCACCCTTACACCATTACCTTCCATTACATAATGTAAGGAACTGACCCCCTTTCAACCACATTTTTTTTCACAGGCCTTATGGGCCTTAGTATTAGCTGAGCTTTACTCCCACCCATCAAACCAACCGTATGGTTGTTTAACGTGGTTTTCAATAAGTTATAATTCAAAAGTGCTGTTCACAGGCTTGTTAGAAAACTGTGAGACACGCCAATCTTTGTTTAACTCATCATTCGTATTTCTATCCTATGATTGCTACTGCAACCCTCCATTCTTCTCTATTCCCTGTCAATTCCCTCACTCCCTGATTGCTTTTCTGCTAGACGTCCTTGTTAATTAATCCTATATAGTTGTCTGTGGGTCCTTCTCGCGATATCTTCCCTTCCATTTTCTCTTCTATTATGTTTCTAAATGGGATCAATGGAGGAAGGAAGTATGAGGAATTGAAGTGGGGAGTTATGGTAGAGTAGAATGTTGGGTTGTGTTTTGTTAAGAGAAAAAAATATTAACTTGGGCGTTGTGCCAATCCAAAACTTATTTTAACTGGTAGATTACCTAATAATAATATGTTTATAAATAATCCATTGTACCTCAATGTGTGTCCAATCCATCTAGTGCCCCTTTGCTTCAAGAGTTCTTTGTGTAATCCATTCTTCTTTTGCTCTTATAAATATTTCATCGTCACTCTTTAAAAATATCCATTTAGTCTTCAGCAATTACCTCCAGGTCTATCAGCAGTTTGAAATTAAACGCACGCAGTCATTGTTAGGAAATATCGTGTTGGTGATGACAACAACAGTTTTTCTAGTCTTTTGGCAATGCATGAAACATATCAAATTTCTCTTTAACAATTACAGGATTATGCAAGCAATATTAATTTAAAATATGATTGTTATTTGCAGTGTAACTTACATTAAAATTACCTAATATTACCTTTTCCTCTTTTGCGAATATAAAGTCAGGATAAACACCTAAACACAATTTACAGGAAACAACGCGCTATTGAAAATCCGCGTATCGATTCGTGCGTGTGTGTTCGTAATCAACACTCTTCCAATGAGAATTTTTCAGCATTCTAAACTCCTCTTAACCATAGGCAAATGACGGCATTCGCGTCACTCTGCTCTCCGAGGCGAATTACATCATCTGTGTGTATTACGTGCAGAATTACGCTTGAATCGCCGTAATACATGAAAATAATTAAGAATTAATTTGAAAGCCTACAGGCGATTATATCTTAAGCAAAAATAACTTTTTCCAGCAATTTCCCCACTTGGAAATCTGACAGAATTTAATCTCAGTGTTTGCGATGGACTGAAATGTTTACTTGTTTGTAATTAAATCGAGTAAATAGATATCACAAATATTACCAATACATCCGCATGCCCCTATATCATCTACCCAGGGTGGGTGGATAATATGGGGGCATTAACTAGAGGGTTTGAATTACCATACCACTATAATCAACCTCAAGGTTGGTTTGATGGGTATAGCTCACCTCGTACTAATCTCTATGACGTTGGAAATTCATATAGGGTAAGGGTGGAGGGGGGCAATGCCGCTGGCAGTTTCTAAGTAAGATCTAGTCACACGGTCGGAGTCACGCCTGGCGTGTCTACAGCCACCAGGAATCGAACCTCGTTCCTCCGTTCAGTAGCCAAATGCTCAAACCATAGGCTAGATTAGCGCGCCCTTCGGGGCTATATTGTCCATGTATATAATCGAAAGGAAACATTCTGTGATTACGTTGGGAATTAAAATGATTAAACATTCATTTATTTTCCCCATCATTATTAAATGAGAAAACGCCTTGGAGAGAATTGCGATCGCAATTACCTAGCGGGATTGGACGATGCTATTGATTTAGTGATATTTTTCTTGTTATAAATTATGAACTTGATATGTTGAGGAATACATACTTTTTATGCATTTTATTCTGTCATAGAAAGGTCGCGTCTTTCTGGTTACTTGGCTGATAAATATCAATAATTAAGTAATGATACGTTAGGTTTATATACGAGTACAGCTTTACCGATTATAGAGAAAATAGAATGCCCATCCATTAATTTGTGCTCTTTTGGGACATTATAAATGATAAGTTGGATTTCTTTGCTTGTTCCGTTTTGTTAAAATGAATTTTTCAATACCTAAGAAATGAGATATAAATTCAGGAATTGTACAACTCTGCGAAAAAAGGAGTGAAATTCCATATTTTAGTTGGTAAAAGTGAATTGTACTTTAGATTAATGTGGAAATGAAATTTTTCATCGTATAAAAAGTAAATAATTACATTGTGAGTGAAGCATATTAATTGGCAAGGTCAACGCTTTTTCTAATTTGTGGAATATGATTTTCATTTTACGGTTAAAGCGAATTACAGATTTAAAATGTATGGACATACATGTATTCATATGTACGACATATGTTGTATGTTGCATACGTCATTTTATTACGTTAAAAGTGAAGAAATGCCCACTGGCAAAGTTTTAGAAATAGAATTTTTTCTTACCCATTCCATGAACTTTTGGAAAAACTTGGTCAAAAGTTGCAGTTCTTACGATTTTTTATACCTCTTTCATACTGTGAATTATAAAAACTCCATATTCAAAAGGATCATTGTAAGTTGGGAATCTTCAAAACTCCATCCAGTCCTTCCTGTGCTTGATGCATATAAAAATACATCAATGTTTAACTTTTGACCACAGGAAATGGCTTTACGTAAGGAATTCTTAATATGTTAACTAAGTTTACAGCCTCGATATTTTTTGTGTTTTCCGCAATTTTTGCAATGCAGTTTTGCAATTTTCCGGAATAAATAAGTTTTTGACAGGTGGAAACAAAAATAATGTCGTGATAATCGTCTCTTTGAGTCTTACGTAACGTTAATTAGAGGAAGCTCCACTAAAAAGGAGTGTGATGAATGATAAAACCCAACATTTAGATATTAGAGGGTTATGAATGTGTGAATGATTGTCCATTACCGCAAGGAAATTAAAATAGTTTTTAAAATATTTTAAAATATTGTTTTCTCTCATTGGAAATATTGAAAGAATTATCGCGGTGCAAATCGATGCCTCCACTTTATTTAGGTCACTTTCTTCTGATTTCGAATTTAATATTTTTCGTAACACAGTGCAGTGTGACACAGAGCATAAGCCCAACTAGGCGACCTCTGAAAAATAAAGCCGCTTGAAAAAACGGCAAGGCATGTCGTCGTCGTGTAAGAAAGAGAATAGAATTTTCTGACAGCAAGAAGGCCGGTAGAAGTGGGAGTAGTGCAGGGCAAACGAGGGGAGTGTTTTGTGATGCGTGTATTAGATGAGAGGATTTAGGAATTGTGCACAAATAATTCACCTTATTCATTAGAATACCTTAAATGAGCCACTCATATGATTAAACCTTTTAGGAATGCCAATTATTCCATTCCATTAGTTCCACAATAAAATGAACTGCGTCATTAGTGTCCTCCACTGACGCGGAAATAAAAATTATTGGTTTCTATGGTATCGTAATTTTCTTTTTCAAAGGATTTTTAATCATAATAACCATTTCCTAATTATCCGTCGGAAAAGAGCTTTTACTAATCCTGGGCCAGCCCTCGCCCGTTAAGAGAAACAAATGCTGAGGGGGGTCGATAGTCACGTGACTCCGGTAGGGTGGAAAAAGGGGGTTCCGGGGTTCCATCACACTGGAGAGGGGTGCAAAAATGGTTGCATGATGAGTCACGTTTTATAAATAACCCGCTAAAACCGACGATCCAATGATGTAGTATGGGAAATTCGTCGGATTATTTCCCTCATTAGCCTAATACTTTAAATTGAATGTATTTCAAGTGCGGAGGGAACATTGCAATTATTTATTTTTTTAAGGGATTGAAAAAATAACTAATGCTTTGAATACAATAAGCAAGGAGTTATTCCATGAAAGGACGTTCACTCTGTCTTATTTTTCAGAATCATCACATTTTGTTGCCCTTTTTTTTAAGGTTACAATATTTCGATGACCTTTAGATTCGTAGCAAGAGGAGCGGAAAATATGATTAATTCAACACTTAAGTGATCATTTATTTCTTGAAACCCTAAGGGAAGTTTAAGCGGTAAAGTCTCAATCTCGTCATTCATTTATTTATAATTTAAAAGTACCATTTACTCGGGCACTAATTAAGTACACATTTTAATGCTTTAGTTAGCATGGGATTAACATTATCTATTAAACTAAAAGAATATTAGGAAAAGGTTAGACTTACGGATGCTACATTTGAACTTATTTCACGTTTTGAACTTGAAGTTAATGAGTAGATGCAAGGACACAATTACACATTTTATCTAAAAAATACTAATAGTCAAAACAATCGTTCCATATGGGGAAAGGTAATTTAATAAATTTGAATTAGAGTTATCATTACCTACTTATCGTGAAGAGGCAGGTTTTGAAATACCGATATAAGAGTCATGCTTCGTATTGAAATAGTTACGGAGGCAATGCGAAATTATTTTAGGTAATCGACCTTCTTCTACTGTACATATTTTCTACCCTTCCGTGTTGTTCACAATGGCATATTTTGGAATTATCGTGCTCCTCTTCCCCTCAACCAAGGATTCATTCTGTCTCCCACAGTATATTTAAACGTCTCACCATCTCGGTTAGCCAATTTTCAAGTTATTTTCGAATTTTCTTTGCTACTCTCCTTTCTTTTTCCTCTCTTTCTTACGTACGTTATTTTTTCCCCTTTTATTCGGCGTAATTTTTTGTACAATCTAATGAAATTTCTCAGATGTTTTAATTTACGTTCACTCTTATTAATTTAAGCGCAACGTATAAATACTGTGAAGCCATAATCCACAAAAATGTGATCGATTTTTTCCTTGTCTGTAAAATCAGTGCCAGGGTGCAATGCGCTATTATTTGTAAATGGCTTCTTTGCAGTCGTAATTCTTCTGCCTCTATAACTTATCGACGTTTGATTTTTACTACAAAAATGCGTAAAAAAACAAACGCCACGTATTCTGTTTTAAGTATTTTAAATATCATTTTCGGTCATCTGGAACCATGAAAGTCTTCATTATTTTATTTTGTTTCCCCATGTTTTAACATCAGTCATGATCTCACATTATTCTCGAAATGTGTAATGACTGCAATCATTTTTCTTATGTCCTACCAAATATTTATCAACCATAAATTTGATCTAATTAGCTTTTAAACCAACTTTCAGGAGCGTATTGCCTGACTATGTACAATTTATTTACCAAATAAATTGAAAATCATGAAAAATTGTTCCTTACTCTCTTATCAGATTTTTCCCGATTCATCATCTGTTAACCGTGCATGCAGTCCTACGGGTTTTGAATAAGACGCCCAACACAACGCCTGTTCAACTCCTTCTCGGATAATGGTGAGGTACGTATTTTCGGAGAATTATTACGCCTTCCTGATTACGTAACTCAGAATAACGCTCTAAGGGTATATTCAATCCCCTTATACAGCTCCGAAATTGGCGTTGTCCTCTGTATCGCATTGTCCTATATTATTGTCTCGACTCTATACATTTCACTATATGCAATGTTCTTCAGATAATTAATCCATCGAGTTTTCGCTACGACTGCATCCAAGTTAGGTTGCTATTCAAGGTGGAGGAAGATACACATATAATACATTCAATTTCACATTGAAGAAACTAACATTCACGAAACACGTGGTAGTTGAAAAATTATATAGCTGTAAAAAAGTGAGGGAGCGTGCCATTTCTTTTTAGTACGACCCCTAGTGTCGGATGTGCAGCCAGATTTTGGGAACCTTCCCAGAAAACATGAATGCACACATTACAGAGATAATATACTTATGAAAACGGGCGGATCATGAAAAACTGCCATGAAAGGACACAAAGAATCGTTAAATGACTACATAACCTGAGGTTGTGGGATCCCTGGAGTCTCGAACGCTAGATTGAGCTTGTTACAAAGTTAGCCATCGTGTGATACGACTGTCAGGAAATAATCTAAGTTTTACACTGCAACAGTGAATACGGAGACAGTAAAGGGATTTTTGCATGAGTCTGTGCGCTGCTTTGGGTGTAATTTTCCATGTTGTTGTTTTGCATGTGGTATTGTTCCTTTTTACGGTTGGTGACCTAACACCCCCCGCCACACGCCCTTGCGGCAGCTTGCGGGGTATAATGTAGATGTAGAATTATGGAGATATACTGTGGCACGAATAGGTTCAAAGATTTTTTTCTCCTCAAAATTGAATGTCGTAGGAAAATATTGTCATATTATTTTTAAGATCTCCTTCACAGGAATCCTCCACTTGATTTTCATATTTTATATCCGTTTCAGACGCTCGGGCGGCGGCCCGTAGTATACATACCTATTGAGTGTGGGGAGATGTTGACATATGCGTAAAGAGATTAATAATTAAAATGGTGGCGTTGGCTGCGTCATGAGCTTCCAGTTATTTTCATAGCTATTGTCCTCATTTTTGTTTACGTCGAGGCCTCACCTCATTCACTGTCCGTGATACTCTCCATCTAGAAATCGGATCATCGTATTTTATTGCAATTATTATTTCTATGCATGTAAAATGTACATTGTACATAGATTTGTATATAGATGCACATTGTGATAGGCCTCACTCCCAAAGTAGCGCACTATTTTAAGTCTGGAGGTATTGTAATAGACTTGGCCACTAAACAACCATGAAGGAACACATGGCGTAATATCGCATGACGTGTTTCTTTTTTAACATCGGCGCCGTATGTTATCCCTTTCCAGGGAAAAATTCGCATCCGCCCGACTTGTTAGCGCAAAGTTATTTTAGGTTGTTTTCATTAGTTAGACACGGAACTCGGGGGGAATTTCGAAACTGTTTTTGCAGGCATATTGGGAAAGATATTTACTTTCTCGTCACATCTCTCTCGGCAATTGAGCTTATTCCGAACTTGGGAATACCGTGATGCAAAAGCCTTGGAAGTTTATTCATTAAGGTTTCAAGACACTCTGCCAGGAGCCAACCACTATATTTTCTTCAAACGGTTTTTAGATTTGTACCATTCTCGTAGGTAATTTTCTATGTATTGTTAGTTTCTTGCATAATTTCTCTCTTGGAAGTGGGGCATGTGTAATTACAACCGTTTGCAAAGTGTGAGCTTTTAGTAGGAGCCGGAATTGTGCCTGTTCTGCATGCCTCGACACTGACACGATTTTTGTGTGAATATGATTGCAGTCGCATATTGCTTTGAATCCTAGGTAATTATTCTATTTATTTAATAAAAATGGTTTGCTTATTTATATAATGAGTGTGCCATATAATTTAAATTCTAATGAACTATATGACCCATTTGCTGTTGGTGCATTTATTTTAAATGGAACCTTAGCGCATGAATGCAAGATATTTCCAAAATGGATGTTTTTAATTACTGATTCCTTTATAATAATTATTATTCCTTTATAATAATTTTGGGCCGGCGACTGGAACTTCATCTCTGATTACAAAGAGGTGATTTTTCAATCCTAGGAATCTGTGAGAAAGATAAGTTAATGTTCATTGCTGCTGAGTTTACCCAAAATAAAATTTTATAAAAGGAGTAGGGGCCTCAGAAAAGGCTGCAATCAGGTCTTTAAAATAGTATATGGATATGGATTTTGATATTTTGAAATAATTTCCTATCCATTACCATTCCAAATGACAGCCAAAATTTTCCCGTGAGCTTGTCCAGCATAAACTGCAGTACTTTGAGCACCAGAAAGAACTTGCATTTAGTTGTCCTGATCATATTAACAAAGTCTACAGAGCCTTACGGGAATCCGATACCCATTGATATTTCATTGAAAACGCGGATATATCTTAACATTTTCGGGCGAATATTAATGGTATGTGTTATCGCTAAAAGAAAAGCTGGCGTAGTAATAAGGTTACGCTGCAATTTACTAATTTTTCGAAACATACATATCGGGACATGGTTGTCCAGTGGGAAGTGGTGATTAGAGTGCCCGTGTTCAATTCCCCTGGACATCTCTGGGCAGCCTCAGCTTCATTCAAGCGATTTTTCAGGCAATAGATCTTCCTGGGAAACCATCGATGTCCCAATGAAAGGAACTGGCCTCCTACCCAGATGCTTGAATTTCACACGTCCTTGGGCTTAGTACAAGGTGAGCTCTACTTTCATATGCCTGTTACATGGTGGCATGTCGAATGTAAATCCAGTGGAAACAATTGTTAGTAAAATTACTGAACGATGGCTTCCACCGAAATATCACGGTTTCCTATTTCCAATTTTAGTTATTTCTCCATTGTAAATTTCCTGCCAAAGCCAGTAATTTAGTTTCGTAAGAGTAAATAAATAGTTGTAAATAAAAAAATAAATAATGCACATAAGGTTTGAAAAAAAAATCCTATTGAAATAAAAAAATATCAAATCCGCAGTATTATCAAATCTCCCGTTAATTTCGCAAAAACTAATAATTTCTCGATGTTTGAAGGCCTATTCAAAGAAATGCTGAAAGTGAAGTCTTAATCATAAATACAGATTGATAGATTGATTGATGACCTGTAAATGATTATATTCCTCGAATATGAAGTGCACATAACCCTAATTTTAAATAATTTGAATTACATCATTGATTTAATTGGTAAAGAGAAATAATATGCTGTTTATGTGGTGACATCATATATAACCAACTTTTTTGGTTTTCAAAATTACAAAATCTTTGAAATTTTTCCGGGATTTTCCGGGAAAAAGTTTTACGTCCAACAACAATGAAGTACCCTGAATATTACGACCCAAACCTAAAATTATTTTTACCAACACAATACTCTCATCAACAGAAAGAAAAAATATGCTGTTAATACGTTGCCATCCCTGAGCAAACAATTTTGTTGCCATCAGAAACACAAAACTTTCTCGGACGTTCTCCGTAATGTATTCAGTAAATTGTTAGATGAACCGAATACGAAGTGACAGCGCATAATAATCCACTTTTAAATTAAATGTTACGTTAATAATCCTAAAATTGTTTAACATAAATAATATGATGTTTATACTTTGTCATCAGGCCGCGCCGTAAACAATGTTGTTCTAGTGGTCACAATAACAGACGAACTCAGGTGCAATTGATTTTATACGGTTGATTATGAAGTGAATACCGGTTAGTATGAAACAAAGATGTATCCCTAGAATTCTGTGAATGACACTTTCGGACGATGACCTAAAAGAAAGAATTAAGCGGTTCACGTGTAAATGGGTAACATGCCAATATATTCTTCTCTTGCATGAATCATATACGTATATGCATGGTAACAAATAGACTGATGTAGGGAAACGAAACCAATCCGATCTCGAAGTTTCATTTCAAAGAGGCAGCTTCGCAGAAAAACGAACGGGGCGTATTATTCGAAGAATCGGACTTAAAGTGAAACCCCGGAACCGATTTGGAAAGAAACCTTTTGAATTCGTGGTAATGAAGTTTAGTCGTTCCGGGTTGAGATCGCCCGTCATAGCTTTCGTTCCGACAACATCGAGATGGTCCTGACTCGTTCCACCTTACTATGACTTCGTTCTAACTTTTGTTAGCTCAGACGCCCAAATTACTTGATAATTGATGCAACCGTGGAAATTTAGCAAATTAATGGCTACTACCCGTTCCGTTATAGTTTAGGATGTTCAGTGAAAATATTAGAGCGCAATTATGGAATTATGCGATTATGCACAATTATAGATGGAGAGAGAAAAAATCAAGTTTAAAGGGAAAAAAATGACCACCGTTTTAAAATAAAAATTAGAACGCAAAATACGATTTCGATAAAATATTCATTTTTTTAACAGAAGTATTGTTGAATGGAACTAGCTGCCTGGAGGGTTGTTTGAGCCCTTTCGACCAAATTTGAGGAGTTTTAAGAATAGGTGTAAAGCAAACTTAGGACAAAGGACTGGGAAATAAACCTTATTTGTCGGTGATTATTATATTATTAAAAAATTTTTCTATGCATGATGTAGATGGGGTGAGAATTTTGATTATAAAAGAGGGTGATGTCATCACGGAGCGTGATCTTGGAAGGGGTATGATGTAGAAAGGTGCGTGATTTTGGACGGTGCGTTGCTTTGTATGGTGTGAACCTGGGCCATATGTGTTAGTGCAGCTGCGGTTGGCAAATTCGAGTATCTTTAAGTTCCATTGTTTTTTCAATTCATTTTGTTTCACATATGTTCTTCTTGTGCGTTATAAGAGCGTATCACTGGACCGTTGCAAAATGAAGTACAAAGAATTGAACGATAAATTGAGGCGGGCAACAAATAAAGCAAAAGAAGCATGGTGGAAGATGCAGTGCGAGGATATGGAAAGTCTGCAGAGGAAGGGTGAAATCGGTGCGCTGTACAGCAAAGTTAAATCGTTATCGGGAAGTAAGAAAGGAAGAGCTATGCTAACAGTTAGAGATAAGGCGGGTAAGGTAATAGTTGACGCAGGAAAGATCCAAGACAGATGGAAGGAGTATATAGAAGAACTGTATAGTAAAGAACTCAGACCAACAAAGTTAGACATTGAAAAAGAAAATGACGTAGAGGAAGACAGCTTAGGTCCAGGCATACTGGACAATGAGATAGAAAGGGCATTAAGGGAGATGAAACTAAATAAGGCCGTGGGGGTAGATAACATTCCCGTGGAACTTGTAAAATGCTTAGGAAAATGTGGGAGGAAGAGGCTATATGGGCTGATCCGTAGTATTTATGAGGAGGGAATCTGGCCGGAAGACTTTGTGAGATCAGTTTTAGTTCCTATTCCGAAAAAGGTAAAGGCCACGTCATGTGAGGACTACAGGACGATAAGTTTGATATCACACGCAGCTAAAGTTGTTCTCAGGATCAAAAACAAAAGGATAGAGAGTAGGGCAAATGATTACTTAGGGGATGATCAGTTTGGGTTTAGGAAGGGGAGAGGTACGCGTGATGCCATTGCAGTACTGAGATTATTAATCGAAAGGAATATAGAACACAACCAGGAGGTATTTGCCTGTTTCGTAGATTTCGAGAAAGCGTTTGAAGGAGTGAATTGGGAAAAACTAATGAGTATATTGAAGAAAATAGGAATAGATTGGAGGGAAAGGAGGCTAATCCGCAACCTGTACATGTCTCAGACTGCTCAGGTGCGGGTGGGAAGCGGGGATTCAGGATGGGCAGTGTTAGGAAGGGGTGTAAGGCAGGGTTGCCCATTATCACCGTTGCTGTTCAACCTGTATGCAGAGGAAATGATCAAAGAGGCATGGGAAGAACTCGAGGTAGGAATGAAAGTGGGCGGGGAATTCGTAAAATCAGTTAGGTTTGCTGATGACCAAGCTTTAGTTTGTCAGTTAGCCAAGGGGCTGCAAGCATTGCTGAGTGAATTGGAAATTCAGTGTGACAGGTATGGGATGAGAATCAATATTAATAAAACAAAGGTTATGCGATTTTCTAGAAATAAAAAGGCCAAGCTTAATATTAAAATAGGAGGGCAAAAACTAGAGCAGGTAGAACAGTTTACGTATCTCGGTAGTGTTTTGGACCAACACGGTCAAAGTAGTAGGGACGTAAGGAGAAGAATTGTGCTAGGCAAAGAGGCTTTCACAAGGAGAAGGGAGTTGATGACAGGGACTTTGAGTAAGGATGTTAAGAAAAGACTCGTAAAAACTTTGATATGGAGCATAGCTATGTATGGTTCGGAAACGTGGTCATTGAAGCAGGAGGATAGACGTAGACTGGAGGCTTTTGAAATGTGGGCGTGGAGAAGAATGGAGAAGGTGAAATGGACAGAGAAGAAAACAAATGAGGAAGTACTTGGTATAGTGGGCGAAGAGAGGGGTTTGTTGGGAGCAATCCTATGGAGGCAGGAAAAGTGGATGAAGGGGGTGTTGACCGGCAGTGGGATGTTGAAGACTATGATAGAGGGTAGGATGTTGGGCAAAAGAGGAAAGGGAAGGAACAGGATAGGGATGTTGGACGGGATGAAGGGAGGAAGAGAGTACTCAGAGATGAGGAGGGACCTGATATAGAGTGGGATGATGGATTTTGTGTTTTGTTGGGAGTAATAGAATATTTGTTTCGTGGTTGTGTCCATCCAGAAGCCTGCCTTGGCCGGTGGATTGCCTTAGAAAGGAATATATATATATATTTTTTTTTTTGAGGTAATCTGCCGGTTGGGGTGGGTTTTTGGATGGACACATCTGCCAGGCAGGTGTTTTGTTCCTCCTAGCAGAGCACAGGGTCCGTCGTCCTGCTCTGTATCGGGTCCCTCTTCATCTCTGAGTACTTTCTATATATGTAAAGTGAAATGGCCAGAGAAGAAAACAAACGAGGAAGTACTTGGTATGGTGGGCGAAGAGAGAGGTTTGTTGGGAGCAATCCTATGGAGGCAGGAAAAGTGGCTAAAGGGGGTATTGACCGGCAGCGGGATTTAGAAGACTGTAATTGAGGAGAGAATGTTAGGCAAACGAGGAAAGGGAAGGAACAGGATAGGGATAAAGGACGGGATGAAGGGAGCAAGAAAGTACTCGTAGCTGAAGAGGGACCTGATGTAGAGTAGGATTTAGTGTTTTGCTAGGGGTCACAGATTTTTTAATTAGTAATTATGTCCATTCAAAAACCTACCTTAACCGGTAGATCACCTTATAATAATAATAATACATACATACATATATATATATATATATATATATATATATATATATATATATACACACATATATACACACATACATGTATATAATATACATGTATAAAATTGACTTCATTGTGCCCTGGAATTATTTCTTCCAAAGTACAAACTCACTTTTCAAAGTCAACTTTCAATTTAAATGAAACGTATATTTGAGTTAACAATTGAGTTTGCAAGTGATTAGCATACTTAAGAGGTATTGAAAAAACGTTTTTATTTACGCGATTGGTCAATGTTAGAGTTAATCAAGTTGACCCTTAATGAAATCAGAGTCAAACAAAAAAATAATTCCCTTCAGATATGTTGGCTAATGAGTAAGACAGGAAATAAAGCAAAAGTTAACGAAATGATGAAAAATCAGTTGAAATTAGATTGTTTTTCAATAATGAAGTTCGATTGAAAAAGAATCTAGGCGTTTGTTTCAATGAAAGGTGAAAAATCCACACATTGAGATATTTAAATACACTACATCACTGATATGTCAACCTGTGTTGTTAGGTGAGAGTAGAGATTGCATCGCCCCACACTCAACAACGCGACGTGTGACATTCCATCACGATGTTAGCATTACTCTCCCTTTGCTCTCTATTTACTCTCCCTTTGCCGCTTGTGGTTTCCCAGGAAGATTACTTTTAGAAGTAGTTCCCTTCTCGGTTACTGTAGGTTATCAATGGACCCTGACACTGTACACTACTGTGCTGTTAAGGTCTGAGTAAAATGTTACAACATATCCTTAAACTCCATGCTGCACATTATAATAACTAGCTCTGCATACTTCCTACTACCTATAACTCTATCCAAAATGCCAATTATTTTTCTACCCCATCTTCACTTTTCCAGCACTGTCCCCTTTATTACCGCTTTCAGCATCCCAATGCCTCCCAGTATCTCCTGCATTCACCTGTCCTGTCTTTATCGTATTTCTCCCAGTATCCATATCTCTTCCACTATCATGCCCAGAACTTCATCGTTTGTTTTCCTTTCCGTGTATTTTGTTCCATCCTTCTCTACACCCACATCTATAGAGCCTTCTATCTATGCTCATCTCAGATCTTGCCTCAATGACCAAGTTTCTGAGCCGTTCAAAACTACGCTTCACGATGAAATTTTTACTAGTCTTCTATTAAAATCTTTACTTTAAAGTGCCTGCGATCAACTCCCGTCTTTCGTAAACGTTTTCTTACCCAACACAATTCTTTTTATGTCCCTACTTCTCTGCCCAGCTCCCTCCAAAACAATGCCAAATAGGTGAGTTGCATTTCTGTTCTAGTCATTTCCTCCAACTTCAGTGTTTTTCTTAACCTACCTATTCATTGAGAAAATGGTAACCTTAATTTTTTAACGACTAATTCTGATTTTATACCCATCACAGAGATTCTATAATGCCCAAGGAATGATTTTAGTGCTACATAATATCTGGTATCCGAAAAAAAATACTGAGCCTTATACGTTACATGATGCGGCTAGGTCCCTAGCCAAGAAGAATCTACTCCTGCCTCCGCGCGATATACCCATGAGAAGAGTTTCAAAATATTTTAAAGTTTTTCTAAACCGAGTCAGAAACTTTGTGAAAATCTATTTATCATCTTCCTATTTGGTGACCGACCTTACGTATGATTGGAAACCGTTCCGGAACGATACCTACCCCATTAACCGAAATAAGACTTGACCAATTTTAAGCATTTACCCTTTCAAGGAAAAACGGTTCCTAAAAGTAACCTTTCATTAAGGTTAATAATTTTGATCCGAAGAAAAAATAAATATCTCAGCCATAACTTGTTTTCGTTCCAAACCGAAATTAAGGGACCAAAGGTCGGAGATTTCGTTTTGAGTCATAGTATTTGGCCGTTATGGTTTCGCTTAAATATTAGAATATTAGAGGTACCAGCTATGGAATGAAAATAACATCATCAACTTACAAAGTTATATACCATAGTTAATTACATACTTCAATTCCATGGGGGCCTCAAGGTAGCTGTGCTTAGGACATCATGTAGCATTCGTTTTAGCCGATTGTGGCCCACCAGGGTGATGTACATTTCCCACCAGTCTTAGCTCCACAAGTAAATGTTTATTTTGTTGAGGGCATTAATTCCTCGGAGGAAATAAAATGCATCAACCACATGAACTAGAATAAAAGAGACAACTATCAGAAAGACAGGAGCACGTCGGCCAAAAAACTTTGAAATTGGTAAAATGCATTTGGTAATGGTTTTTTGTTTATCTTTTCGATAATTTTGTTGAATTTATTAAATTGCGAAAGAACTACAATATGAACATGAGTATAATTCGAAAGTAATGATGTTATGGCGTTTATGTTTCTTATTGTTTACTTTTAAAATCTGATTTCGTTATGCGTGCATTCAAATGAGAATTTTATAAAAATATATGCTCTTATTAAAATTGTACCCACAAAACTACGTTGAATTACTATATTCGTATTATTATTTGAATAAATATATCATGATTATAATTTTTTTTGTAATGCCGGCATTATGCCTTAGTTAAGCCTTGAACCGCTAAATACGGATTAATGATCAGATAATCTGCCATTTTTCCATTAAGTATCATGATTTCTCAATCCTTTAATACTCACAAACGTTTGAACTCATCTATACATATGCGTGTGGTATTATTTGGTTTTCGATGGTAATGAAAAAGCTTTGATTGAGTAACTAAGGTTTTTTTATTGATGCAACCCAAATTTGGTTGCGTCGCGATGTATACAGGACCAAAAACCTGAGTCGCATCAACTAAACTATTATTGGATTTAAAAACATGTTTTCACAATGCCCGTGATAGATAGCTCGTAACAAAATGAAGCCTGAAACTGTTCCCTCCGTAATGCGGTTTAATAAATTATTGCTTACACTTTGCTCTATTGTTAATATCCATTAATTACCAATAATAAAAAATACGCAGGTGATATTGGAAGGCACTGTAATACTCAATGGACCCACCAATGCGGTAGTGTGTAGTGCCAGGGTCCATCAAAAACCTACCCTAAGCCGGGAAGATGGGTTATTTGGTGGATGTAGGATTATTAGGGGATGGGGAAATGGTGCGAACGAACGTAGTACCTCACTTGAAGTGCTCTCTGCATGGCACCGAGCTGAGATCGTTACTCTTTTTAAATACGACGTATTTAGTGTTCACATATTACGACACCGACGGTATTCGAACTCGGACCCTCAAGATGGAAGACAGCACAGTAGCCACCACACCAATCCAATCCCCAGGGATGTTAATGGTCACGATGTAATTTTTAACTCGAAGCTTCTGCTGGTGTTCGAAAAAGGATGAGCCAAGGAAATCTCAGATTTTCTCGAAAACTCGGGAGAATTTTAACGTTTTGTTCTGTACAAATCATTTTCCCACACAATTTAAAAATCGATATTCCTCTGCCATTCCTAGCTGCGAAACAAGTTGTTCATAATCCTCTAGATGGCGACGTTGTTACTGTCAAAATATATGTAACTGTTCTCATTATAACAGTTTATCTTTATGAACATATTACAAATAATATCCAAGTGGTGAGTTTGTTTCTTTATATCTATGCGCCGTTATGTTCCTCTGTCTCCTAACTATTTAAACATGGATTTCTTGTACTTGCAAGTTATTTTTCATGTCTTCGTCGATTGAGTGTACACATATTTGAAAATGGCTACAATGGCAACACTTATCGTTGCCATTATTGTCCATCAATTTTCAATAATAATATTAGTTTGATATCCTGGAACACTGGAAAACACCGGAAAACTTGGAAAATTTTAATAATTTTGATGATTTGATAGCCACCTTCACCATGTTTATTCCAATCTAGCATCCTGTATTTTACCTCATCCTGTTGTTATCTATTTGCCTACGTCATTTCGTCCTTATAGGCCTTCCCTTTAACATACCTTCGTTAGCCAGACTTGGGAGTTGGCTCAAAGCATAAAAGAAAGGATGTCGGAGGAAGTATGCGACAGAAAATGCTTCGATACCAATAGAAATAACATTTTCGAGGGAGAGAGGCAATTCCCTCTTTGAACTCCCCCTGAATACGCACGGTGACTCCATTCCAATATCTCCCGGTGTGGTAAAATACCTTCGACTTCTGTCCTTAAGTTTCCAGGATCAAATTCTCCTGGACACTTTCACCTAAAACCCAACCGTGGAGTTATTTCGGCGCCAGGACTTTCCGAGAAAACCGACGTCATCACTGTAAAGAGAAATGTCTCATCGCCCCTACAGTGTGAATTTCACACAACGTAAAAGTTAAAATCTACATCCGTAAATCAATCAGATGTTTGGGATGAAGTCTGGGAATGGTATATTATATTATATCTATTGCTGTGGGATGATTCGAAAAAGTTTTTTTCCAGATTTTTACAGAACTTTATATTAGATTTATTGATTAGAATTCGACCATCAATAAATATTGAACATCAATACTATTTATTCGATTTATCGATTTCTCATGATTTGGCTCATGGTTTACCATGGCTTTACGGTACCCGTATCCGACTACACAAAGCATTTCAGTATGGATCGTCGTCTTTAGATTGAATATTCGCGGTCTCCTTGGGAGTACCCTGCACGCGTGGAAAATGCTTAATATGTCGCGATACTTCATATTAAAGGGTTCAGTGCTCCTTTATACCGATTTGTACGGTTTTAGTTCTCCACTGTCATTGATCCACGCCGCTAGTATTAGAAATTTGTCTCCTAACTTTATGCCCCAAAGTTCGCAAAATAAGTTATAAATATTCATGTATTTAAAAGTGAAAACGGTCATTTCCTGATATGGGCAGCTATTTTCTTGTCATGGAGTCGAAAAAGAAACCCTTTTCTCACTAGGAGTTGGCTAGAGCGAGAGAATTTCATCCACGCTTCCCATTTCAAAGGCATTTTGGTTTTATGTGTGGAATGTCGATCTCGTTTTACTGATTGGGATTTGCAAAAAAAGGCAAAAAAATGTGGTTCATCATCATTGAAAAAAACGCATATATGGTCTCACAGATTAGTAACAAAGCATGTTGGAGTCCTTGGAAGTTTTAGAATTAATTTGAAACTATCAAAATTGTTTCTAAATATATCGGAAGACGAGAGAACGCTTTCTTGGAAAGAGAAACTTAAAATACTTTTTAATACATTGAAAGATGGATTTGTTTTGTTCGGTAGTCATGCGTTAGACCAACATTAAAGATATATGAAAACAACGAATAGATATGAAGGTTAAATAAAAATATATGGCGTTGAAAAGTACGCAAATATGAGGAGCCTGAAATAGATAACAAAACGTTTTGATATCCCAAACAATCTTAAAATTTAATTTAAACTATCTAAAATTAATTATAGTCAAAAAGAAGGATGTTACAACGATTTCATAGAAAGAGAAAATTCAAATGCGTTTAAATTAAGTGAAAGGTGAATTCATTCATTCATTCATATCAGTAATCATACATTAGCCAACACTAAATAAATGCGAAAAATGTTGTCGAATAGATACAATGGCGAAGGGAAAGAAAGGGTTTTCAGTTGTACAGAAAGGCAAAACACCCGGACGGAAATAGCACAAACAGACAATGGCATGCCGGGCTCCCTCAAGTAGCCGTGTAGAGGCAGCAGGTCGAATATCGATTATTATGAACTCATTTTGCGTGGGTTCCGAGGGGCCCGGAATTATCTCATAGTGGGCATATGGGCACTGAATGAAAGGCGACTTATAAAAAATCAGTGAATGAATTCAGTGAATTGACTGTGTATGGGTGGTTTAATTTAAGGAGAGTCGAAAATTCTATGGATTTAATCGAGCGGGAGTCAATTAGAAAGAGTAACTACAATGCTTTGAAATAATGAAACCCGCGAGGGAGAAGCCCTCGTCCTTCATACTAATTTTCGACCTTCCAATTAACGCATTTCTTGTCGGAGATTAGCTTAAGTGTTGTAACCCTTGCCATTATCGAAGGATAAAATACCTATGCCAAAATCACGAGATAGCGTGTCATATGATGGAAGATGCTCTTTAATATTCAATTATTTACAATATTTTCGAATGATTAATTCTACAAATTTATTGCTAATGACCAACCCGAAAGAAAATTATAATTTTGGCACACGGTTCTTGGGGCTTTGATATGTTGCAATATGTATAACTGCGTACCACATAGTTTAGAGAGATTCAGAAAATATCTTTAGAGCGCTTATGTTTTAAAGAAGTAGATGTCTCTCCATTTGTCTTGTGCCTTAAGGTGGCCATGATCTATATGAATTCAAAATATCATATGATTTCAAGTATATTTTGCGTCATTGTTCACATTCTGTTCTCTGTAAAAACTTTCATGTAAAATGAAGTGCCATTGTCAGCTGCCTGTGAAGTATTTTGAAAATTCAATTCTTCGAAATACAGTGCCGCAAAAGCATATTATTTAAGTTATACGACTGGGAAAAATCAAGCTAAAATAATTATCAGTTCAACCTAATATATGGAATGTATTTAACTATCAAAATGAACGTACGAGGTCTATCCAATAAATATGCGAACTGGTGTAATCTGGCAGCCATGATGCGGACTATCGCCCCCTAGCGGCGTTAGTTGCCTGAGACCCAATGAGCCGTCTGTGCTTGGCGGCTCGTCGAGCTGTGCGTATGGTGCCAGGTATGTTAGTTTCTGTTGTCCTCGTTTTTACTGTTTGTCGAAAATGGAAATTGACGAAATCAAGGATCAACGAATCAACATCACGTTTTTGGTTAAGTGCGGTAAAAGTTATCAATAAATTGCTGAAATCTTGACAGCTGTGTACAGTGATAAATTTCTGAAGAAAACTTCAGTTTTCAAGGGGATTAAATCAAACCAAAAAATCGAGAAAAATTCGATCGAAAATCAAAGTCATGCTCCTAGTTTTCTTTGACGTCGAAGGTATTGTTCATCATGAATTCCTTACTGAAGGACAGAGAGTAAACGCTTAGTTCTACCTTACAGTTCTGAAGCGTTTGAGAGATCACGTTCGTCGTGTGCGACCAAATTTGACTCAAGGCGATGGATGGATCCTTCACCATGACAATGCACCTGCACATTCAGAATTGACAGTTCGCCAGTTTCTGGCGAAAAATTCAATCACCATCCTTGATAATCCTCTTTATCCGCCAGATCTCACCCCCTGTAACTTTTTCCTATTCACAAAATGCAAAAAATGTAATGATGGGACATCATTGGGAAGATGTGGACGCAATAAAGCAAGAAACGACGAGACAACTAAAAAGCCTAACTGCCGAGGACTTCCAAGGGTGTTTTAAACAGTGAAAAAGAAGATGGAATACATTCGTAGCAACGAATGGAGAGTACTCTGAAGGGGACTAAATTTTCAAAATAAAGTTTTTATGGCCTCAGCTCGTGTATTTATTGTAAAGACCTCGTAATTTTGGGTGCTAGTTTAGGGTGTGTCATAAGAGCTCATGTTAAATGCACCAAACTTTTTGCTGCAAAGAACAACTGGAATCCTGTTCTTTTTACAACCATTTCTATCGATGAAACGTATTTCAAAGATGCTATTTCGTTATTCCCAAAATATACTTAATAAGTAACCCGGAGGCCAGTGCCACATTCAGTGTTCCTTCAAAAGACTTGAAATCCAATTCCCCCGGGTAAAACGAAAAATAAATGTTACTATTAGCGGATCCACAACGTAAACTTTTCGCATGCGTGAACACAATTTTCTATAGCGTCAGGGTCACTTAAAGTGGATAGGTTTTTCAAGGGGAATGAAGGAAGTGGTTGGCTCATCATCAGCCTCTGGTGATTATTTTGATTTCTCAAGTAAGTAAAATTTCACCCACCTTCCCACTTCATGCATCAACTTTGCTTGTCATTTTCGGTCGTAGCTACTGTGCCGAGATTGAGCGTACTTGCGGAATAATGGGGTGTCTCCCCACTGTCTGTTTAACCCCTCCTCTGGCGTCCTTAAGGGAGGGGCGCATCCTGACCTTTGAAACTCCTTCATTTCCATGGCCGTATCAAATGTCTATTAACCTCCCCGAGGGAAAGGTCTTAAACTTTTTGCTCTATCATCTTACGCAGCCATTAAGGGCGACCACATCTATAGGACTCTCGCTAGGGGGGGGGGCGGAGGTTAATAGATGGGCGGCGGACATCACACTGTGGTGCACTAGCGCAAAAAAGGGCGTCGCTCTATCCCCCTACCCTTCTTAGCCACCCCACTCCACTGCCCTACCGCCTCCCGTTGGGCATTGCAGCATCCCCCTGATAGAAATTTCGGTTGAGTCGAGAATGCCAGAAGCGGAAGACTGGGAGGGAAATATGTCATTTTTGAATAAAATTCGTTCGTAGTTTAAAATGTAATTGATAGATCTTAATTATTGAAGTAATGAAACGTCAGATAAAAATCTGTGGTGTGGCTTCTTTGCTTCCAAACTGAATGCTGCGACTATCGAGGGAGGTGCAAAATAGCACCAACGAGAACCCAATGATTAGAAAATTAAATAATATTTATTAGGATATTCGAATCATATTCACTTCGCAGAGTGATTTATTTTGATGGAGTATTATTTTAAATTTCCATTAACTCACATGATTTTAATCGTAATTCAAAATAAACCAATCTACTACCTTTCCTAATATACCAGTTTCGTAATAGTTCCTTTTTAAGACACGCCAGGTTTTTAATAGATATCTCAAAATGAAACCTTTGGGATCAACTCCATTTGATTTAATATTGAAGCATGAGTCATCAGAGGTTCAATCGTGATTTGTATATACTAATTGTAGCCTGTGAATCGCCCTCAAAAGAAAAATATTAGATGAACTGATTGTAAATAAATGGCATTTGTAATCGAGGAAAAAATATTCAATGCGAATGCTGTATGAATACTTTTGAAAAATGTGATCAAGAACATGACTCCCACAAGAATTATGCAAAAATATAATTATTTGTCTGCTTAATTTATAATTAAGCACTATAGTTTTACTCTTAACTCGTTTTTCAAAATGTTACGTATACCCCATGGCTCTTGGCTCCATTAATTGAATAATGACACATGCTTACTTATTTCGTGTTTCAGATTTGTATCTTTCCCTGTGGGAAAATCAATACATTTCAATATTTTTAATGAGGAGTTGGAATGAATACTACGCCACGACTTTAAAAAGACGAGGGCTTGTATTTTTAACAATGGCGTCTGAAACTGAGGGGGACGGCCATTCGCTTCGAACCACATAAATTTTTGGTAGCGCCAGAAAAAAATCAGTGTATCGGGGGATACACTAATGCTTTTCTTGGACTCATATTGAATTTTGGGCAGACATCGTACTCTGAGTTGATATCACATGTAAGGAAGTGTAGAATTCCCCTGCGTCCTCATCTTTGGAATGGATACTGAAATGATCATTCGGTTTATCTTTAGGGAATCACTAAATTGACAGAATTGAACGCGGCGGATGGCCACCTCACAATGGAGTAGGAGTCTGGGGTTAAAGGGAAATAATTCACGATCGATCTTTCGTGAGAGTCAAGCCTGGAATAAATTTCACAAACAATAAATTGATTTATTGCTGAAAGATACACATTTATTGTAGAAAGTCGTAATCGACCGACGTAGTTTTTAAATGAATGACCCGTGAAGATGAAACTTTTCACGCACAGATTTGTTGAAACTTCGTAAGCATTTAATAAAATGGCACCAGGGTATGGATTAAATGGAGTGATGGAACTTTATAGAACTAGGAAACATTTGGCTCAATTGCCGTGCTTCCTGCCTACGTCCAAATAATAATCCGATTGGATCGATTAGTGATACAGTGTATTTGTTGCTCAGAGAAACGTCTTCATCTACACCGTTGTCCACTGTCATGATGAGTTGTAGCACTTGAAATTAATTTCATTTAAATGGGGATCATAGGTCATTCTCAATGGGAAAGGGTATGGTGCGTGCTTTCTTCCGTTCTTCATTTTAACAGGGGAGGATACTTCAGCCTCTCTTGCCCCTTTGTTTCATGAAAAAAACTGAGTTTCCGACTATAAATCATGAGATATTACTTCACTCTTTAAAAATTTGTAATATTATTGCGATGATTTAACTTTATTCTCTTGAATTAAAAACAAAACGAATAAAACAAGCCTTTACCTTGAGCCCCATGTACAGCATGAACATACTAAAATATACCGCAACATTTTTGCTGGGGGAAACGATGAAAAATGTTTTAAATGATTATTTAGTTATTGGGACCTAGCGTTTATGAGCTTAATCGTGGATACCGAAAAGCTCTTCGTACTCCTAGGTCGAAGATTTTATTTTACAACATGCGTACGTACACAACAAAGGAAATTCTGGGGTAAACGGTAATTAACTAGAGCGACACGTGTATTGGGGATCTTTTTTTACCCTTTGCATTTACATGGCCAGATATTGCAAAATTAATTAAAGTCGCCCCCCCAAAAAAAACAAAACAATTATCTACGTTGCTTCAAAAATAAGAGATGCTCCACACACAAAATGTTTCCCCTCTGGTGGTGCCTTCATTTCCACGGAGATGAAATATTTACGTGACTCTAGCGAGGTGAGGCGAAGGTGCTGAATGCGTGTGCGGGCCAGAATTGTCGAGGGAGTGGATTTCGTCTCTCAACCCTCTCTCTCTCCACGCGCGATAAACTTTCATGCCGGGATAAACAAAGCGGAACCACTGGCTGGCGGGAGAAGGCCGGGGTTGGGGGCGTGGCGGGAGAGGGGTGGGTGAGGTCAGAAAGGGTCCGAAATATCCCTTCTCAACCCTTTTGGTCCCTCTTGTATGTGATTATTTATTGAATACATTTAATTATCCACATTGACTCACACATCCCCGAGGATCCCTGAAATACACCCTCTCTGCTGTGTTATAAAGGGGAAGAGGTTTCTTTTGTGGTAAATTATCGCTTACTCCAATTGAATCGTGCCAGATTCCCGTGAGGAATCTCCCTATGTGAATCCACGGCGCGAAATAAATACATAATCTAACATGTAATAGAAGGTGTAATACCTTATCTACTCGTATATAAGAATAATACAATCCTGCGATAGCTTACAGAGCATGGCTTCGTTGACCGGTTTACAGCTAGTCAAAGCATCAACGAGTGCAGGTGAGCTGATTCCGGGATTGTGGGGAGCATTAGCAAGACAAAAAGCGACTCGAAAAATAGTATGATATAGTCGAAGACGGCTATGATTTCTATTTCATGCTCAGCGGGTGCCTGAGCTCAATTCAAACTGGCGAAGCGAAGTGAAAGCCGACGGTTAATAAATCCGTGTTAACCGGAATAATAAAAGTAAAATAAGAGAGATGGATACAAGCACTGACGGTATCAAGTAATCATTCTTCCCCCGCTGGAAACATAATTATCTATGGATGACAGATTACTACTTTCTAAATTACAAAATAGCATTGAAAAGTTTACTCAAACTATACATTTATGCATGATATATATATATATAATCGAGTATATATATATATATATATATATACACACACACGAGGGTCATCCGGAAAGTAGTACCCGTTCGTGAAATAAAGACACAAAAGTAAATATTAACAAACATAAAAAATTTTATTTGAAAGAGGATACTTTAAACTACTTCTCAACATAATCTCCAAGCAAATTAAGGCATTTGTCATAACGTGTGACAAGTTTCTGTATTCCTGCTGCATAGTCCTTCGCCGCCAGCTCATTGAGATACGCGAGGGACCCATCTTGCACAAATTTTTGCATAATGCAGATGGTGTTTAACAATTTCATGAACAATTGTTCGAGAAACATTGGGAAAATGCTCACAGATGTCATCAATTGTGACGCGCCGATCGTTCCTCACGAATTCGTCAACTGAGCTCACCAGTTGGTCTGTAATGACAGACGGTCTCCCCGAACGCTCATCGTCGTGTGTGTTCCCCCTCCCCATGTTGAAGTTGCGACACCACCGCCGAACAGACGACTCGTCCATTACATTGTCTCCATACACCTCCTTTAATTGGCGATGAATATCACATGGGCGAACGTTTCTTGCATTGAGGAATTTAATCACTGCCCTCACTTCACAACTGGCGGCGTTCTCAATTTTTTTAAACATTGTAAACAATCACAGAAACAACACAGGCAATGCTAGCGTCACGCAACTTGGCTCAGAGAAGGCAGACAAGCCACTGAAGCTATCTGACCTCGTCCAGCGGCTACTCGCGTCGTCAGCACTTCATGCGGCACGAACGGGTACTACTTTCCGGATGACCCTCGTGTGTGTATATATATATATATATATATATATATATATATATATATATATATATAAATTAATGTGAAAGTCTCACGGATGCGAATAATAATGTATATCAAGTTAGAACAAGTGAAAGAAAACAAAAATATAGAAACATTCATAAAAGCAAAAAAAACACATTTTCGAATTTTCGATGGTCAAGCCACCTTTCTCTAGGAAGAGAGGGAAGGAACTCCTTCCCTCAAAGGAGTTCCTACATATCTATTTATTTATATATGTACCTTTATTAATGCATAATTAAATGAATCATCATCATCATCAGTATTTCAATCCTAGGATTGGTTTACTGAAGGCCTCCTTTCATAAATGAATGGAAGGCTGCAGGCTATTTCGTATAAATATGCAAAAATGAATATTTATGCGAAAAAGCCTGGTGTCCCAGCACCCACCGTCATACTCCATTGCGGTGGCTTATGGGGTATTATGTAGCTGTAGATGAATAGGTCATACGACAGAAACCAGCCCTCATAAGAGATACACGCCTATATAAAATGGGTGATATAAAATCCTCTTCTACCAGGCAAAGTACATCGAGAAAAGAGATTACTGCATGATCCACTATCAAAGCAAAATGCATATTCTTTTGCACACTAAAATATCATTTCCTAAATAGGATGCCCTAAAACCGCCTGAGAAAAATATTTTGCGGGATAACAAGAACAGTTTCCCTCTGGTGTGCTAATCCCTCCGGAGCAAATTTGCTTCTCAGGTGAACTGTTTGCTTCAATATTTCACTTTAAACATGGATGATTAGGGATATTTTGTGAAATGCTAATGACTCATGCCTCTCTTGAACAATACTTGGTGAGATTTACGGGAAATGTACACGAGGCACCGGTTTAGAAGGCGGAACGGGAATATTAATATATTACGTCTGCCACTTTTACAGTTTCGTCCATTCGTGGAAGCAAGTACACCACTACAGGAAAAAAAATGCAATAAAAAAGGACTTTTCCCTGAAACTTGGGAGATTTAGTGGATTAGCGGATGCCTTGAGGAATAATATATTCACCGGAAGAATGCCCGCACATTCAAAAGGAGAGTGTATGTACTCATCCGCATTGTTTTTGAGTATTAAGGGAAAATGGTGCCCGAGACGCAACATCTTCAACCACCGTCATCAATCAGCGGCCTCATTTAATTTCAGCCGAGAAAACACGCTTTTCATCCAAAAAGCAGGGAATTCTCCATCCCTCTCGACGCGCGAGAAATTTTCCCGGAGATAAGGAATGCGAACCACAAGCTTTGCCTTTGTCTCCTTCCCCCTCTCCATGGTTACCAAATAATCTCGTCCGGTAATGATGACGCCGCCGCGGTTAAGCCGTTTAGGAGGGATGTGTGGAGAGACGCTGGGGGTGGGAGGGAGGAGGGGGTGGTGTGGGCAAGTGGTAGGGTGAAGGGCGGGGGAGTAGATCGGGAGGTCAGGGGGAGGTGACATTAGAGAGATTCCGCGGGGGGACTGATGTGCTCACACGCTATCATGCTGTTCCGGGGTGTGTCCCCGCGGAGAGGTCTCCTTCTAGTTTTTCAACGCCCCGGCGCGCAAGAAGACCCCTCAGAGCGTTTCAAAGGTTGGCGGAAAGCACGCCGCGGGTTGTCTACTCCATCTGGAGAATTGGGGTGAGGGTAAGGCTGCTGGAGGGTGAGGGTGGGGAAGAGGGCGGAGGCTTCTTTTGGCTTTTACCGTGAACATGTGCTGATTCTTATCATGCGTATTTTGTCTTTACAGTAAAGCCCTCAAGGATTTGTCCGCTATGTCTCGGTGAGAAATTCCGACAAAATATCTCACAGGTATTAAATTTCTTCTCTCTTTTATGTGTGCGTGTGTGTATGTGTGTGTTTCTGTATGTGTATTCATATGCGTGTGTGTATGAATGTTTTTGTATGCGCATATATTTAATATTTATATACATTGTTTTATTTATCCAAAAAACCTATATTTACTATTAGAGTAGGGTAAATGTTTCAATAGCATTGTATGAATATGTTCAATGAACCTATCAAGATAATGGCTATTAGGATTCTAAGGAATGGGAAGTCAGGTATTGAACACATTGAAAATTGTACTCAGAGACGAAGGAAGTAGGCAATGATAAACGTATTTACAAAAGGAGAGTTACTCATTAAATTAAAAAGGAATCATTAATTTTTTAAGTGCACTTAACCAGAAAGAGGTCTTAAGACAGTTGTGCTTGGCACTTCCATATGAAACAAATTAATGTGATTAAAAAAACAGGCTAGTAGATGAATGATTTACTCACGACCACTTAGGATAATCATTGTCCTCATTTGGTTATCTTCTGTAAGTATTCTTACATAATTTCTTACCGTGGGAAATTTCAGGGTTTTATACGCTCAAAAACATTCAAATGGGATCCCACCATTCGAATGTCTTCTCTGGGAGTTTCACAAGATTACACTTTCTGAGCACTCATTTTCTTTCTAATTGATATTGCTAAGGATTAAACGGAAACGATATGGAGGAATCTCATCCAATTGACACTGAAGACCACTGACCCTAGGATTCCAGAAGCATAATTGTTTCTCAAAATATTGATTTCCATCCTAAGATTGGCAATTATCATCCTATGTCCTTTCCTATCCTATGCTGTTCCACTCCACACCCTTATTGTTCCCATTTCTCGGGGCCTTCTTAATTATTTCCAAGCCCATTCCTTTCGGGTGCTATTGTAATCATGCAGTTACTGTTCATTGGAGAGAAGTAAGAATACTGCTTTCCATACGCGACCTATTCCAATTTCCCTTCCCTACCATATTTGAGTAAATTTAACGCGCTAGCATTCGTAATCGGGACATATAGTGAACATGTAGAAAATTAAAGTAGAGAAATAATAAACAGGATGAAAGTGGCCAGAAGGGATAGGAAAAGGAAAAGAATATCTTTAGCGGAAAGGATAACCTACGATTCGGCATTCATATTACAGGAAACTTTGTGTGAGTATTGCAATACATGGTATTCTCCTTTTTGTGTGATCACTCGCCATTGAAACATGTCTTGATGTCGTTGACATATGATTCCATATTACTCTTTCGTATGATTTTTCTCTTAAGTAACTTGACCATAGAACGCAAAAATCATCTCTGTAAAACGTCAAAATACTCTTTTTTGAAAATTCATGGGGATGGAAATGCACTAATGCTGTAAACCTTTGCTGAAAATATGAAACTTAAATTTATCTTATTGCGTATGCCAAATACGCTCGTGCATTTGATATTTTTTCAAACTTTCCAATCTGCAGAAGATATAATAGGTCTCATAGTAAAATAAAATTCTAAAGAGAACTAAAAAGATTTGCTAGCAATGAAAACAATTTAATGTTTTTAAATGCTAGATTTATGTTCAGCTGAAATTATTCCAAATTTTGATTTCAATCTGATATATCCTCTATTCCATGGCATCAATTTTTACCCAGGCCTTTCAGATTAACGTTTTATTAGTTATCGAATTGTAATTTGACCGTAATCCTTCAATTCACAACAGAAATAAAATTAAAAAATATTTCAGTTCAGGAAAGAAATATAAAATACTTTGTAATTTGAGAAAAAGCAGATTTGATGGATAAAAATTTTTAATTCTTGGACATTGCTTCTTATTAGCTTATTAAGTGATGAGCGAAATGTTGGGACCTATATACGCTGTCTAAATGACCATGCGTAAATCAAATTATTAAATTTAATCATTTGAAATTTTATGTATTAACGTAAAAAATATTCCATACATACACCTTTTCGATCGGGCACTTGCGTCATCCTGAAATACTTGCCGTAATCCTTACTGGAAGCTGTCACCTAAAGCGCCGAGCTTACATAGAACGAATTAATATAGCATGATTGTCCCCCAGAAAATTCCCAAAGAGTCCGAGGAGAACGCATGAGATTCTATATTTCAAAACGACGATGCAATATTATAAATGGAATTGCTAACCGTCTTGATTCAATGGATATGAGAGAGATTTATTTTAGGAAAAAAAGTACAAATCTCATCCCGATTAGTCAGCGTTGGTATTTGTGGATTTTTGATCGAATCTTTCGTTTTGCGCGAGTCTGCTCTTTGCCTCTTCTTTTCTCTCATTTTTTTTTCAAACATTTTCGGAAAGAGCGGTGTCAAAGCGACGTCGCCTGCCCATTCGAAAAAAAAAATCCCCATGACGAATCACCAGAGTCATTCGATGGAAAGAAATGTTTTCCAAACTTCAGGAGAGCGGATAAGAGCATTATTTGCTTCAGGCGCACTGGGTTGGAGGCGGGGAGGGAGTGAGGGTTGTGATGGGTGGGAGGAGAAACGGGCAGAGAGAGAGAGAGAGAGAGAGAGATAGGGTGGTTGGGGGAGATGACATCCAGAATTGGTGTTTGTAAACACGGAGACAGCTACTCATGAATATTAAATCCGGGACGACGGACGGGAGCCAAGAAAGGACCCGTGGAGTGGGCGTTAGGGTAGGAGTCGGCTTGAGAGCACGCCTAAATCCGAAGGGGTCAAGGGGGAAGGGTTTGGCGGCAGGGCACGGGACATAGCGGGACGAATGGCCAGAAATTGGCCATTGTATCCGTGAAGTACAGTAGGAGGCAGCGCGTTATATTTGAAGGACGATATGTAAACGGACATTTCCGCGTTTGTTGGCGCCAAAAGAATGCTCAAGTATTTGCAGGGTATCCTGGCGTAAATGGTTCGTATTAAGAAAATTAGAAATACAAACAAGACATAAATGATGGATGCAAGGTATTATGAATGTCGACGGAATGCCATAGACCGTGATAGAGGAGAGGAAGTCAGGCAAGCGAAGTAGGGGGAGGAGAAGGATAGGCATACTATTGGACGGAGTGAAGGGTGGTAGAATGTATGCGGAAACGAAGAGTTAAATGCAGTGTGTGGTGTCAGGTTGTTTTGTCAGGTGATTTTAAGAAATGCAGGCTTGTTTTAGTCTATGCCCATCTAAAACCTATTTAAACGGTTATTTCGGGCTTACGAGGATAGTAGTGAGTAGAGCCATGGTCCATTTGAAACCGCTAAGACGGTAAACTACTGCTGAAATTAAGAAAATCGTGATGATCATAATGAAAGGTTGATAGATTGCCTTAGTGAATGTAAACCACCGCTAAATCTCATGGCTGACAAACTAAAAACTTTTTAATAGTTCGGGAAACCCAAAAATTAATGGCGACTGAATTTTAATAATTGACGGAATGAACCTAAAATAAGAACATATTTACATCAAATTTCTCCGAAATTAATTTCATGATGTACTTATAGCCAATTTATTTTTATTTTGACATGATATCTGACAGGTTTTGACGCTTAACACATCACTGCAATGAACCTCTTTTTGTCATAAGTAAATGGATTGACATTTTTTCTCCGTTTTCTTATATTAGTTGCATGGTGGAAAACTATTGCTCACTATTCTAGAATGCAGTTATAAAAGATCTATCAGCGCCAGAGGATTTTTAAAGATAGAATCATCATCAAGGAGTACATAAATACGATTATATACGGTCATGTACATGAGAGCCTGAGACGCCCTTTGTGAGTCCAGTTACGACTTCTAAAACCTTACTTATACTGATATACGGTGGTCATTATTATCTCTTATATTTCATTAACTGGGTAATAAAAAGAAATTTTTGTTGCTTGGTCTTGGAAATAATTTTCGATAATACCCATTCTTTAGCCTCAAAAACGGGTTTATGGAGATCAAAAGTGTGCATAAACGATTCCATGATCATTATTTGATCGTTTTTTGTTTATCACTACTCAGGACGTAGGTATGATCAAATGGCCAAATTAATGGTAATCTTGAATGCTACACAAATTTTGGCATCCATCTTTATTAGCAATAATTACGAAAATGGAACCCTGTTATAAGATGGAACAACATGATGAGCTTGGTGGAGACTATACAATAAATATCTAGGAATTACTAAATAAAATCATGCAAAAAGTTTAAGAAATGTTAAATCTGCTGGTTTACAAAAACTTTCCTTGGCACATCAACCTTTTCGTAGAGTTTTAGACTCAATTTGTGGAATGCAGGAGGTTGGTTGTTCTCTCTGTCCTAACTTAAACATGTAAAATATTCATGTTTCTTTTCTTGCCTCGTTTTGTCAGTCGAATTGTTGGCTTTGGCCAAGAGTTCATAGATACAACATATCTGTCGTAAAACAATTTTGGTTTCAAGTAAGTGTAATTTTCTTACAAGTATCCGAATAAATAAAAATGGAAATTCGATTCATTATTCAAAATTATACTAGATGATATGAAGAGGAAATTAAATGCTTTGAGCTCTAGTTTTGCTTGAGCCCTTGTTAGCAACTTCACTCGAGTGATCTTACAAACGAGTGGAAAATTCACCACCTACCATTCAAGCCTAATCACTCATTTAGCTCAAGAAAATTTTCACAAGGACGGGCACGTTTCTTTCATCCCAAAATTCGCTTGGTGGCGTGGAGGAGTTCTTTAACAGGAGCGCTCGATCGGAGATCGTGTTATCTAAATTCGCGAAAAGCAGTCTATTTTCGTGCTCGTTAAATTTTGGTGGGAAGAAATCCTACCTTCCACGTGCTCCTTAATTTCGTCATCATGTTCGAGATGCTAAACGACCTAATTTGCTATAATTATTCCCCAAACAAATGAACTATATCTTACCTCAGCCCTGTGATCATCGACTCATTCAATGCCTTCGATTTTTTAAATGTTAATTCCCTTAAAGGTTTGTGGCGCTTCTGCGGTGTGTGAGATGTAATACCGCCGTCTAAGACTCGAGCCCTCTTTCAACGTGAGGCCGCTGAGCGTTCCGCTGAACCTACGGCAAAAGGGAGCGTGTCAGCGAGTTTTTTTTCCGAAATCGCTCTTCACCGAACGTGGCAGACGAATTCATCCAACTAAGAATACCTTGTATCTCTTCTATTTTGCTTGATCATTATAACTCATGCATTTGATACAATCACTCTTCTTTCACAATTTCAAATTTGATAAAAAGATTAAATTTGTTATAACACATAATGGGTCCGTACTTCCCGTGGAAAATCACTTGAAGACGTCGTTTCCGCTTCTTTTAGTTTTATTTCTACTATTGCGTAATTTAGCTGGTCTTTCCAAACTTCTTTACCATAATTTATCATTTGTATTACCATTCATATACACAATATTTTTGCTTCTATTAATAATTTGTCTTGAAAAAAGTGCCATGAAAAACTTTTTCAACTATTGCTGTTATATAATTAGCGTGGGCCTGAAATGAAATACATAATTTCACTTCCAGAAATTTGAATACATAGAAATACTTTTGATACATAGAAATACATAATTTGAATACATAGATCAAAATAGATAAGACCGCAGGCACGAAGGATATAATGAATATTGGTTGTGTATATATTTTGTCGAAATCCTGCATACATTTTAAAGAGACGCATCTTTTCGCTCCTCCCACATTATTTAAATGTACTCTGCTATTGAATGGTCTTGCTTGTAAGTACTTTCTTTCGTGCAATAAACTTTCTTCCATTGCATGATGATCCTGATGGTTGTGCAGAGTTGTCATGATTGTGCATTCATGGCTGGGACTAACGCCCTCCGCCACACGCCCTTCCGGCGGCTTGCGGAGTATGATGTAGCTGCAGACATACTTAAGATGTCCCTCGCAGTACTGATTTACTTTTACAGTTGAATTTCTATTTAATTCAATCCTGAAAGCTATTTCCTTTTCTCAGTTGAAATTAATGATTCATCACTACTTGTCCACTTGTCAATGTTACCGAGACAGTATTTTAATTAATTTTTTGGACTACCAAAAATCGCCTGCGCAACAACATCTGCATATACCATGAGTTTGAATCCATAGCCATCTGAAAATGAAGTTATTAATTACATTCTACAGTGCTGGTCCTAGGACAGATCCTTTGAGGTATACTTTGGTTGATGTATTTCAGGGATGTTGAATTTATGAAATATAGTATGCTCCTTTCTTCAAAATAGTTGGTATTATTTGCAAAATTGTTGGTTTTCTTGATGCATTTATTTATTTAATTATGCATGATACTATGCAGAGTCAATTTCGCGCTTTTCTATATTTATTAATGTTTCCAGTTCAAATTTAATATCTGCATTTTGAATTTTCGTTAATGTGTCCGAAATTGCCAATGTAATTTTTCCAATTTTTTCTAAACCCATCTTGGTCCGCTTATGTGTTTCTCTGATTATTCTCATTTCGTTCTCTGCAACTGAAACTCTTGAAGATTTATGATCCCGAATCTTAGATATTATTTGTTTCTCTCTTCATAATTCATTGATTCTAGTAACCTCTGAATACCTCTTATCACTCAACACTTTCTCGGTTCCAAAATTTCGCTCTTTTGCAATTGAAGGAGATTGTTTAGTATTCGTTGTTTTCCTCATTAGGAGACTCTGGTTTCGAACCCTTTTAAACAGTAATTGTAGTTTTTTTATATTCAAGTGTTTCTATTTTACGTAGCTGTACTGTTTGGCCATAGTTTTGATAGAATTTTGCTAATCGGTCATGCTCGTATGCCGTTAAAGAATCACAACTTTATATACATATATATATATATATACGAGGGTCATCCGGAAAGTAGTACCCGTTCGTGAAATAAAGACACAAAAGTAAATATTAACAAACATAAAAAAATTTATTTGAAAGAGGATACTTTAAACTACTTCTCAACATAATCTCCAAGCAAATTAAGGCATTTGTCATAACGTGTGACAAGTTTCTGTATTCCTGCTGCATAGTCCTTCGCCGCCAGCTCATTGAGATACGCGAGGGACCCATCTTGCACAAATTTTTGCATAATGCAGATGGTGTTTAACAATTTCATGAACAATTGTTCGAGAAACATTGGGAAAATGCTCACAGATGTCATCAATTGTGACGCGCCGATCGTTCCTCACGAATTCGTCAACTGAGCTCACCAGTTGGTCTGTAATGACAGACGGTCTCCCCGAACGCTCATCGTCGTGTGTGTTCCCCCTCCCCATGTTGAAGTTGCGACACCACCGCCGAACAGACGACTCGTCCATTACATTGTCTCCATACACCTCCTTTAATTGGCGATGAATATCACATGGGCGAACGTTTCTTGCATTGAGGAATTTAATCACTGCCCTCACTTCACAACTGGCGGCGTTCTCAATTTTTTTAAACATTGTAAACAATCACAGAAACAACACAGGCAATGCTAGCGTCGCGCAACTTGGCTCAGAGAAGGCAGACAAGCCACTGAAGCTATCTGACCTCGTCCAGCGGCTACTCGCGTCGTCAGCACTTCATGCGGCACGAACGGGTACTACTTTCCGGATGACCCTCGTGTGTGTATATATATATATATATATATATATATATATATATATATATATATATATATATATATATATATATATATATATATATATATATATAATTAAAGTTTCACGGTCCAATACATATATAATTCTATATAATACGAGACGGTATTTTCTACCTTTTTACAAAAATTGAATAGTAACTCTACATATGTTCCTACTGATAATTCGTTTTGCTTTATGACGTAGTCAGTTATTTCCTCATCCTCTTGTGGTGCCTTAAGTCCAATGATGCACAATCTAGATATAGTTTTGGATTAATATTTTTCAAATTAAAGTATTTTATCTTGAAAGCACTTGATATTTTTCAATTTTTTCTTCCAAATCGCCGATTTCAGCCTCTATCCTCAAACTCTTATTTCTGAATTTGTTGACTCTAGTCACTTTTGACCCGGTTCTTTCGGGATACACCAAATTCAATAATCCAGTTTTAGTATCATTACAGGTTTGAGTATCCGGGTTTCCTTAAGTGGCCGTACAATAATTGCATTAACCGTCCGGGTTTGACTTTTTGCCGAATGTTTTCGCCCAGCGAGAACTATGTCGAGCAAGGTGAATTCGCGCACAACAAAAGCCACTCTCAGCCATGACAGGTGCCTAAATTTTGTGGATGTGGCCGTGCTCATTGGCATACGTACATGTGGTCGAAATTGCAGACTCCATCAAGCTAATCAAAGTTTCAAGCTTCTCCACGGAAACGCAAGAGCGAATATTAAACAAAAAATAAAGTTGTGGATGAAGCGCCTCGAGGAAAAATGAAAACTCTGCTCATACCTAATGCGTTATTTGCCATAATAGCATAATCCTCAGTACTTAGGCTGACCATTTCCATGGTACCTGGAGAGACCCTTCCTTTCACTAATCTCACTTTCAGCCCTAAAAGAGTTTCATAATTCAACAGAGAACTGCCAGAGAAGCCCTTGTCATTATGAGTAATCCCGTAATCTGCGACCGACCCCGAAAAAACTACGGGTCATATACTCTCAAGAACTTACTTCTTTCGAATAGTATTCGTACTAGTATCATCCGTGTAATCATAATTTTGCGAAAAAAAAGGATTCATGCATGCTCTAATTTAATCACACACTCCGCCAACCTGGCTTACGATAACTCCGAATAATGAATGTAGATTCTCATTTAATCCTCTCCGATAACGCAACTTAGCCAGAAACCGCATTTCTGAGGTGCTCTAATGATTCTCTGAGCCTCATTGTTCGATCTTGATGAGTTTTTATTTAAAAAAAATCCATTAGCCAATGTGGTTACTTTTCTCAAAAGTCCTCTCGCTGCTGTTTTCTATGTAGGTCATTCAAGTTTTGTGGGGAAAACTCGAATGCAGAGCAAAATCACTAAATGGAACAAGGGCATAGCATACGCATCGTGTAATCTCTTAGATCTCGCTCCATTTTTCATTCTATTTTAAATATAAATAAACGAGTTTCTTGACAAATATACAATTTATCCGACGGGCGTGATTTTTGTCATTCAGCTTAATACCAGATACATAATTGGCTGCTTTTCATAAAGAATAGCTACGTCTCCTGCAAACCTGCTTAAAACGCTTGACTAAAACCTCTATCATGAATCATCAAATATTATAATATCTAAATACTGAACAGCGAATTATTAGCTAAGTCTAAACGTAGGTATTAAAAATAATTAACTTTATATATATTTTTGACGACGTTATGAAAAATCTTTAATCCAAACAGCTGAAATCTAGTCCTATTTTGTAGTGAGATGAAAAACAGGAGTGGCAGGGAAATAAGAAGGTGAAATTATTGATAAAAATTTGGTACCAAAAGTGTGGTTTTCGTCTGGTATTCAGTTACATTTATATGTTTGTATGAACTCCTGAGGATATTTAATATATAATCAAGGGTAATTTATCGGTTTAAGTAGGTTTTTAATGGAAAAAACTAACAAATAAATATCTCAATAAAATAAAATGCAGCATCCTACTCTACAACAAGTCTCTCTTCATCTCTGTGAACTTCATTCCTCCCCTGATCCCGTCCAACATCCCTATCCTGTTCCTGACCTTTCCTCGTTTGCCTAACACTATCCCCTCTATCACAGTTTTCAACATCCCACTTACGATCAATATGCCCTTCATCCATTTTTCCTGCCTCCTTAACATTTCTTCCAACAATCCCCACTCCTCGTTTATCATATCTAGCTCTCCCTCGTTTGTTTTCCTCTCGATCCATTTTATGCTATCCATATTTTTCCTTCAAAAGCCTCCAATCTACGTCTATTCACCTGCCTCAGTGACCAGGTTTCTACGCCGCTCCATATCAAAATTTTCACGACCCTTTTCTTAAGATCCTTACTCAAAATCCTTATCATCAACTGCCTTGTCCTTATAAAAGCCTCTTTGCATAGTGCAATTCTTCTCCTTACGTCCCTACTACTCAGATCATTTTGGCACAACAAACCTCTAAGATTTGTAAACTGTTCCACCTGCTCTATTTTTTGACCTCCTATTTTAATGTTAACCTTGGCCTTTCTCTTTCTGGCAAATCGTATAACCTTTGATTTATTAATATTGATTCCAATCCCATATCTATTGCACTGGTTTACCAATTCACGCAGCAATTCTTGCAACGCCTTGGCTGACTGACAAACTAAAGCTTGGTCATCAGCAAAACTAACTAATTTATCGGATTCCCCTCCGTCTTTCATACCTATCTGCAGTTCCTTTCCATGCCTCTTTAACCGCATTATCTTCATATAAGTTGAACATCACTGGTGATAACGGACACCCCTGCCTTACATCTCTTCCTAACACTGCCCATTCGGATTGTCCGTCCCCAACGCCCATCTTTCTAACCAACTCCTCCGTGATCCATGGTTTACTTGTCCTTCTCCCATGAAAGGTAAAACATAGTTTATCTCAATATTTTTTCCCTTCAATATCTTCTCTCTCCATTTTTTCTCAATATTTCTCAACTCTTTTACCTAATTCATGATTTTCTCTACAGTCTGCTGATACTCCTTCCTGTGTCAATCCAGTTAATTCTTTTACATTCGATTTCCTAACCCACCGCTCCTGCCTTATCTTTTTCAAACGGACGCTACATTTCCTAACAACTGAATTGTAATCAGAGTACGCATCTACTCCCTGGAAGCTGTGCGACACACTGTTCAAAAATATGTGCCTAACCATAATACAATCTAATTGCTATCTTTCTGACCCACTTGACATTTTCCATGTATATCTACGCAATTCGCGGTGTCCAAACCAAGTATTGGTGATGACTAACCCCTGTCTCGTGCAGACCTCAATTGCTTTCTACCCGCCATCATTCCGCATACCTATACCGTAGCTCTCCACCTTATCATCCTCTAAATCTCCTGCAGACCTCAATTGCTTTCTACCCGCCATCATTCCGCATACCTATACCGTAGCTCTCCACCTTATCATCCTCTAAATAAAAAATATTCTCCTAATTTCCTATTCTCAACATTGTCCAAATATTCCAAGTTCCTATTTTAACTAAATTGGGCTTCTTCTTCTGCGTTATCTGTCCTGCTTCTTTCGGTTTTCCTTTGCAAGGGTTTCGTGAGATGGCGACCGCGGAAGCCTTGCCTCTCCCGCTGTCGGGTACGACCCACGGCCGATCGATCCGAGTCCCGTAGTTGCCAGGACTAACATTCTCTATACTGTCCATAATAAAAGCCTTGGGAATTATAATCGAGGTGGTTTCCCGTTGCCTTCCTATTTTGTGTTTTTAACAAGACACCATCACTTAATGGCCACCCCACTGGGGTCAGACGCCTTTGCAGCTGCCTCATTGAGGAACAGACGCTGCGCGGGCAAATCTTTCGTCAGGCTTTTAACCTTCGACTCACCTGACACGGACGACCATACCAAGAGCAATAATCATTGCTTCCGCTAGCACAACTCCAGGGGTCATTGTAGCGCACAAGTTCTTCCCCCACGTCAAGATTGTAGTCCATGGAGGGGATTTAATTCATGTATGGCGCAATTAGACTAAATGATTACTTAGTTTTTTACTGTTCTCTAACTCTTTGGGATAGGTGGTAATTCGAAATGATAATGCGCGAATTTTCTTCAACGGAAAGATATAACTTCCTTGTATCACGCATTGAATTTTGTTATTTTCTTTAATATTGTGTATATCATGAACACCATTTTCCGCGCAATGAATTTCACCCCACTCAAGAGAAAACCCTTTCTCTGGAGACACCCTCCGCTTGCCCTAGTACGGTATCATTTTCCGACAAGGAATAAGTTAGAAGTGCCTTAAAATATTTTATGCACATGAATCCCAAGAAAGGTAAAAAATGAAATTGATTTTGAACATCATGGATACAAGCGTAAGACAATCGATCCTAAAATGTTTCTTACAAAGATGAAATAATAAAACTGAAGAAAATTTGCGAAAGAATTGATAGATAATCATTGGCATAAGATAATGTTGCTTTAATACTGAGACTAAATGATTTATTCGGATTTGATATTGGTCTTTCATTTAGAAAGCACACTCATCAGCGATTTTCAAAATGCTATGCCTAAAATTTACAAAAAAAATGAATTTTCTCTTATGGAATATAATAAAGTGGGCCCGTGCATGGTTTTTTGCCCTCTAATATTCTGAAATACGTCCTCTCAAGCTCGATACAAGTTTCCTAAGGAAAGAAAATCACAAGTAGCCTATGTCAATGGAAAACCCTTTGAAGGCTCCTTCTTAGTCTCAATCTCAATCTCTAATGATGAACTGGAACTTCTTAATGAGGAGCATTGATTTCCTCATTAGCTTGACTCCAAATTTAACGGGCACAGCTATATCTCCTCCATTGTGTTCGTAATCAAAGGGCTCCTAATCGTACCCAAATACACCCATCCAATAGTCAAAAGCACTGAAAGATGCTTGGACATTTTTTGCTGAGAGTTACGCAAGATCTAATCGAATGAAATGGTAGAATAAAAAGTCATTCCTCTTGTCTAGCCTTATTGTAGCCGAATTCTAGATTGGTCGTGAAACCTTGGGGCCAACCTGCAAGTACCAAATTTCTTTGGCAAGAACATTTCACTTCTGAAATGAGATTTTCTGTCTTATTTGAGCGCATTAACGAATTTTGATTACGCATGTTGGCTTTTATGTGCCAGTAAGTTGAAACATATCTGGAAAGTGCTGTTATTGAAAATAACTGAAATAGCAAATTCGACCCGGTTTTGCCAAGAATTCTGGAGTGTAAACTGTTTTTCCGGATTTTAAACCAATTATTTGAATGATTGAATGGTCTCAAAATTCTTGAAAACTGTATATTCTCCCTTAAAAACACGCGTGATTTCGAATTCATGCAAGATAAACGTTTATTTTATGCGAAGCAACGAGGTTGAGTAATAAATTACCTTTCGAAACACCATTTAAATTGATTGTCATTCCTCGCCATTTACTCTGATAAGAAATCTTAACGACATAAGTCTCCTCGATTGATGAATCATTTTCCTTGCTCTGAACGCAGTGGTTGTTTTTCCTCGAGGTTGCTGATTTTTACTATGAATACATCAATGTGTCAATGAATTCAGTGGCGGAAAGAGTTTGGTAACTCGACTGTGAATCGATCGTAAATTTCAGGAGTCGTGAAACAAATCATGAATTACAAATGGTTTTCTTATCACAATCGGGTTATTTGAGCACTCTTGTTTTCCTTCCATTATTCTATTCGGAAAACTTCCTCAGTATTAGTTTCCCCCGAGGCAAAATTTGGCATTAAGTCTAACTCATTATTGCAATTAATATTCCTTTTTTACCTTTGTAGTTTTGCCTTAGTTTTATTTGGTGGCAGTCTTGGACATCAGCATGATGTTTACGGGGTTCAGCGATAATTTTTGCTTTTTGCGTATGCATAAATTATGTTTTACATTTTTATCAAAAAATCGAATTTCTACTTTATTTTGTCAACTCAAATTGCATATATAAAGTATATTTTAGATGAATTTGACATTGTCAAACCATTTTTAATTGAGATATGATTAATTTGTCAAATAAGTGAAATAACTTAAACAGGCCATGAGATAAAAATTATGCATGCTATCCATTTTCTTACAGAGGGCAATGGAGCACCATTGCTTCTCATTCCGATTTCCAATATTTATGGATTTGAGAAACAAATGCATTTATAATTTGAAACGCGTTATAAGAAATGAATAGTTATTGAAAATTACAATATCATTATTTTGCATATGCTTAAATGTTACAACTTAGTGCCTGACGCTTTTGTATATTCTGTATGAACAAGTGTTTTGTTTATATGAACTAATTCATTTAGTCTTAATTGAAGGGTGGATGGAATTTATCCAAGTCATAATGGTAGGATAAAGGATCAATATATTTTATGAGTTTAATAATTATTAACATTATTTTCTGATTCGTGTGAAATAAAATGGATTTCCAGTGTGAATAATTAATTCATGCTTAATAGTAAATCAAATTATTCTCGTTTCTTTAAGAATATGTTTAGTTTTTAAACTCCTAAGAGTAGAACTACGTTTTTTATGTTCCATGGCCCTTAGTGTTTCACCTTAGATATCTTTACCTTCTTAAATTGTAATGGTTCAGACTATCTTTACTTCTTAGTTATCAATGGGTGTGTATTTGACGGTTGGTCGGATATTAGCTACCTAAGATATACGAGGGTCATCCGGAAAGTAGTACCCGTTCGTGAAATAAAGACACAAAAGTAAATATTAACAAACATAAAAAATTTTATTTGAAAGAGGATACTTTAAACTACTTCTCAACATAATCTCCAATCAAATTAAGGCATTTGTCATAACGTGTGACAAGTTTCTGTATTCCTGCTGCATAGTCCTTCGCCGCCAGCTCATTGAGATACGCGAGGGACCCATCTTGCACAAATTTTTGCATAATGCAGATGGTGTTTAACAATTTCATGAACAATTGTTCGAGAAACATTGGGAAAATGCTCACAGATGTCATCAATTGTGACGCGCCGATCGTTCCTCACGAATTCGTCAACTGAGCTCACCAGTTGGTCTGTAATGACAGACGGTCTCCCCGAACGCTCATCGTCGTGTGTGTTCCCCCTCCCCATGTTGAAGTTGCGACACCACCGCCGAACAGACGACTCGTCCATTACATTGTCTCCATACACCTCCTTTAATTGGCGATGAATATCACATGGGCGAACGTTTCTTGCATTGAGGAATTTAATCACTGCCCTCACTTCACAACTGGCGGCGTTCTCAATTTTTTTAAACATTGTAAACAATCACAGAAACAACACAGGCAATGCTAGCGTCACGCAACTTGGCTCAGAGAAGGCAGACAAGCCACTGAAGCTATCTGACCTCGTCCAGCGGCTACTCGCGTCGTCAGCACTTCATGCGGCACGAACGGGTACTACTTTCCGGATGACCCTCGTATAAGCCAAAGTCACGCAAAATTCATAAGATAAAATAGGAAATCACATCTCGTTATCAAGAAATAAGGTACAAAATGGCCTTAGATGTCGAAGCACTTTTAAAAACACAACCGTCAAATAGAATACATCATGTTTTATGTGGCCATAACCTACACTTTCTTACGACATGAAAATGACGAGATAGGGTTTTTCAATAAATTAAGGGAAGATATTTGAGCAGCTTCCACTCATGTATGGAAACTTAAGTTAAAGCCTCGCGCCTGATCGACCCAGTGACCTTACAATCGTCGCTCGTGAAAACTTCGCGTCAATAAATTGAACTATTATAGGTTTAAAAGTGAATATTCCTATCAAAACCTCAATACCTATTAGATTTTCTGACGAATAGCCCTTTTAGGATTAAAAAAATGGATGATTATGCGAACCGTGTTTCATTTTTATCGTAGGAAAAAATACAAATATATATTGTATTCGAAAATTATTAATTAATCTTAATCCATTTTCAGGTACTCGCCGCCTCTTGGTACAATCAACTCGCTCAAATCATTATTTTCTATTATGTATTGTAAGAATACGTAATTTTGTTGTTATGATGTACTATTATTTGCAACGAAACTATGATGCATTATGTACCATGAATATTCATTCATTAGCGAGTGACGAGATAAAAAAAACCGTAAAAGAGTGCTGTATTGTTAACGAAAAATGAACACGATTATTTATGCAGATCATCTATCATTTTTATCGATGTTTCAATAAATATTATATCAATATTTTTGAACAAAAATATGTTATTGATCTTTGTGTTATAAAAGGCCGATTGAGGAATGTTTACCTCTGTAAGGCATCTATAAGTTTTTCGTACTGGTTTGCTTTAAAAAAATGTAAAATTGAAATTATATACCACTCGGTAGAAACCTTCGAATGTTTGAAGAGATAAATTAATTTGTTTTTGAAAACCTTGAACAACCATGAATTAGGACCCATCGACGGATAGGTTCCGCAGGCTCAGGAAAAAATCGGGTAGAAAACCAAAATTATTATTTTAGAATTTTTAAAATTTCTCAGCTGAAAAATACAATTCATAGTTATGCGCTATCACATAGGATAATCCATATTCAGCCCTTTTAGATAAAGCCGATACTGTGTTTTGTTTGTTTTTAAGCCGCTTGCTGCTATTCATATTTGAATTCGAATATTTTTTGCTTGCCATAGCTTTGATAATGGGTCTTGCTGAATAAAGAAGAGGGATAGAAAAATCCTCAAAGTAATATTTGTGAAACTGATGTATTTCCATAATTATAGTTACCAATATTCATCGGTCATAGGGTTTTTATGAAGCAGATCTTAATGGAGTTATCTCAGTGATTAAGCTCTAAAATAGATAATGAACGTAGATCCTTTGAGAGGTAATGCAGTACTTTCCGGTAGCCATCAACGTGACTATACTGCAGTATTTTAAGCGATTCTTATCAAACCTTATTGGACGGATGTTATCATAGCCGTGGTCTCCAAAACGCTCTGATTCATAGGAGTGTGATAAGTCTCTGACTTATGATGTTATATAGAATGTTACTTAAATTGATAGGTCCATGTTCTCAGGAAAGATCCATCCATCCTCGAATCTAGCCACTTCTTACCACGACTACCTTTTCAATGAATACATTAGTAATTTTCTCAGGCAACCTCCTGTTTTAAGAGTTCTAACTACCCACCACCTGAAATTGAGTGGTCGCCCTCAGCAGATTGAAGTCAAGAGCCCAGCATTCCCTCATATTTCATGTAAAAGACAACTCCCGGGTTCAACTTATCGAAGCCGTCGCTTTTTAATCCTTTCGTACGATTCGTGTTGCTCTCCCATAAACTACAACGTTGACGTGGTGGAAGGGGTTATTCATTCCGATGACTCCTAGAGCTGTGCCGGCGGGAGCAATGATAATTGCGCTTGGTAGGGTCACCCGCGGCAGGTGAGTCGAAGGTTAAGAGCCTGACGAAAGATTGCCCGCGCAGCGTCTGTTCCTCAATGAGGCGGCTGCAAAGGCGTCTGACCCCAGTGGGGTGGCCATTGAGTGATGGTGTCATGTTAAAAAAACAATTTAGGATGGCAACGGGAAACCACCTCGATTATTATTCCCAAGGCTTTTATTATGGACAGTATAGAGAATGTTAGTCCTGGCAACTACGGGACTCGGCTGTGGGTCGTGCCCGACAGCGGGAGAGGCAAGGCTTCCGCGGTCGCCATCTCACGAAACTCTTGCAAAGGAAAACCGAAAGAAGCAGGACAGATGACGCAGAAGAAGAAGCCCAATTTAGTTAAAATAGGAACTCAGTAGATTTGGACAATGTCGAGAATAGGAAATTAGGAGAATATTTTGTGAGAGATGGAAAACGGAAATATAGATATATTAGGTCTATGCAAGGTGAGATAGCGGATAGCAGGGATAACTGGAGTAATAATTATATAGTAATATACAGATCGTACAGCGGAGGGAACGAGAGCCAACCAGGGGTCGCCATTATATTGAATAAAATGGTAGGAAGAAGAGTAGTCGCAACAGAACAAGCAACGGATCGAGTATTATTACGAGAAGAAGAGATAAAAGCAGAACCGACAAACTTGGTCATTGTTCAGGTATACGAGTACTCGGCACCAAGAAATCATAAGGAGGAATAAATCGATAGGATATATGATAAGTTAGAGAACATAATCGCTGGTGTTCCTGCAGGGAAACTGTAACATCCTGTAACATGACTGAGCTGATAGGGAGGAAATTATTGTATAAATGTTTAGGTGTGTGGTTTGAAAAAAATCCTGCAGAAAATTGAAAGAATATGTATAATCTACCCTCTGGTTTTAGTCTGGATATTCTTGTAAATGAGTAAGAAATATGATCGTATTATATAAGATCACATATGAACCGTATACAGATCCTATGGAGTTTTGTTTTCAGTTCGCTTGAAAGGTCTTGGCACATCCAATCACAGTAATCAAAATGGGGTATGAGAAGAGAAGATAAAAGAAGCACCTCTAGAGAGGGGAGAGAAATGTGCTTTAGCCTTTTCAGTGAATGCAGGAATGAGTTTATTTTTCTGCAGATAGCAATTGCACGATCATTCTAAATAACGTTTCATTGATGGATATGCCTAAATTATTTACTGTATGGTATGATAGAGTCCTGCAATGTTAGTGGTGGGAGTTCCTCAGTACTTATTTTAGAATGTAATTTATGGCATCCGATTATAATGGCCTAACTTTTGATAGGGTTTATTCCTCCATCCATACTTGCTGCCTATCCCGGTAAAAGTTCAATTTTTAATAAAGACGTTTTCGCGACTCGTTTTGCGCTACTTCATTTTCATTTGAATTAAAAATCTTGGAAAAGTTCACCAATCTTTTTGTTTCCTTTCCTACCCAAGTTTCGGGTCATACGAAAGACCTTGAAAATGATTTTTTTATGAGCCAAAACCTGGGTCAGAAAAAAAATTTGTAGACTTTTCATTTTCTAAATATGAGTGGGAGCATTGCAAGTTGGAACACTTATTTGAGGTTACAGTTCACAATATCACGGGGATATTCGTAAGACTTTTTTTTACTCACATCATGCATCACCTTTCAAAATTCAAGAGAAATGGATTAGAGGTCGTTCGTGAGTGTGGTGCCCTTCGTTAGAGGAAACATAAAACTTATCTAGATTTTTTTATTCATTACAGCCAGGTAACTGAATGCAGTTCGCTCGAATCAAACAGACGGGTTGAGTTTATACGTAAATTTACTGATAGGAGAAAGAAAGGAGAAACTAATATTACATCTCGAGTCCGCCTTAAAATATTCCTACACATTTGGATTTAAATTAAATAATAATCATAATTGTGTTGTTTTTAAAATAACTCTCAATATGTTTTTAAGATATAGAGCGGAATAAAATCCTAAATTTGCCTGTTAAATCTACTGGAGATTCGCTGTATTTGCTCGACATTTTAAACTCCCTTTAAATTTTTAATTTTTTTTTCAAAAATATTCAAACTTCAGCCCATTAGTGCCGCTCCCAGATATTTTTGTATATCGTTATATTATAAGATCATATCATTGATGACACAAAACCTTAGTATAGGCACCAATTTTTAGAGATGAGGAACGATTTTTCGACTCCTATTCCTTTTTGAAAAGGGTATTTTTTACCTCGGTAATATCCCTATGTTCGTTTCTCCTTTATGGCTACGTATTGGAATTAATGATTCTCTCGGTTCATTAGGCTCGGGTTCTCGACCTTTCTCATCACCTAATTGCGCTCCCTGAGAACAATATATCCCACCTGACTGCGCCAACTTGACCCTTCTTCATGCCGTCCCATATGCGGTTCAAAATCAATATCTGTCCTCTGAATAATAACTTTCGCCTTCCCCCATTTTGAGTCAAAACTATCGGTCTATCCTTCTTCAACGGTCTTGATTCTGTCCTATCAATTTTGTCTTGCAACTTCGTTCTGAACTCTCTTTCAAACATTTAGTGGTTTTGACAACTGGGTGACGCCGTAAAGTTGTTCTGGAATAGATGACAGCCCAGTAGCGGGTCTTGGAAAACTCTAAGGTGGATCATTTTCATGTATAAATGAAATTATTTTTAAAATAATTTTTCCACTTAGAAAGCTGAAAATTATGGTGATTTTGAAATTAATGGTGCTAACTTAGAAACCGAAGAGCTCCCTGCAGTAGACAAGTATATGCTCGGGGGATTAAAGGCATTCAAATATATCGTCGGAAATATTAGACTTTAAAATTTAGGTAAGGCAAAAAAATATTCCACTGAAGTTATCTGCCACAATGATACTCGGTTTTGGAACCTTTGGCAGGGAAAGAAAAGGCGCTCATCTGCTTACAAAATTCATATACATTAACCCCAGAGTCTGCATAGTTTGACTCGGTAAAAACGCACTTCATCTGTGAACCTTGGGGGGGATATATTTAAGAAACATATTTTTTCTTGATAGCGAGGCAATAGGATAAGCCGTTAGTGGTATATATGTTTCTTTACTTGTAAATTTGCATGTGGACCATCGAATTGAGGAATTACTATGAAATATTTGGGAATATGGAGCAGTAATCAATTCATGTCGGAATAAATGAAAAGATAAGTGCAAAGGTTTTCATTGCACATTATTCTTGAATATAGGATTTAAAATGCACTCGAAATTAGACTACCTCAGCTTAAATTTTAAATTTTCCTCATATCAAGGAAAGGAAATCACACAATTTTTCCTCATATACGATGTAAATATTTATTCTGAAGCGTAGTGGGGAAACATAGTTCACCTCAAAATACACGCCTCTACATATGCCCTCACCCAATTCATTGCTTAGCCAGTTAGTTCACTTTTTTTCATTTTTAGTCACTATATGGTATAGTATTCCAATCATCTTTGAACTCTTATGATTATAAGCGCCAGAAGTTAAGAGATTGGATTAGGATACCGTGCTGATGTAATGATATTGAAATAATGTATGTAGTGTGCGGGCACAGTGCTATCTTAATACTGAGATAAGACCTGTGAGTTAAATTCCACCATTTGCATGGAATGACTCTATTAAATTAATGCCATCCCCCACCATTCAAGAATATGAGATGATGTTGTTTGATTAAATTTAAAATCCGCGATCATTTAACACATGTTTGATTCAGGATAATCTGATTGAAACATGCCTGCAACGGCTGAAGAAAATCACCCCTCGTGAGCTATTATGAATATTAATTCTCTCATTTATTAAGCAGTCTCGGTTAGTAACGTTTGTTTTGCTTTTAAGGGTAAAGCAGCGTAGCACTATCCGGTTGATGACGGTAAACTGTATTAGAAAC